>NW_004567116.1:7304546-7317053 GCF_000260355.1 Condylura cristata | reverse complement strand
TATGTTTTCATTATATATAATTTATATAAGAATGATATACATTAGAATGAAGAAATATAAGAAAGTTAACTTTTATCTGTTCTTTGCAGGATTTAAATATCTAGAAAGAATATATATTTAATAAAAATATTGAGTGAATGAAATTATTAAAGCGTTTCCTATAGAAAAAATTCAATAGTCTCTGGCCCTGTTCTATATTTAGTTAATTAACACTGAGGAGGGGAACCTGCTCTTATCAAACTCATCACATCCACGGAATATTCCCTGTAACCCTCAAACAGATGCTATTTCTATTTGCTCACCTCTCACACCCTCATCTACCAGCAGATCTTACCTAGCAGTGGCCATTTGTACCAGGAGCAGCTGGATATGCCTTTTAATTCATTTTCTCAGTTTAAATGGTAGCACTTCTAGAGAATTCCTTAAACCTTTTGTCCTTCCACAAATGCTTTTTTCCAACATTAGAGTGCCACTCTGATATTGACCAGATTCATTTTCTCTAAGTATGAAAGGCAGTTAAGCATTTTCGTAGAAGTCATAAAGAGGTTAGGATATCCGACTGGCCATTTTCTTCCAAAGGTCATTTGGATAGTCTTGAAAAAAAGTAAAAAAAGAGTTTTGAATAGTCTGTCTAAGATACTTGTGCCAGGTTCTCTGATGAACATCAAGGCTCAGGCTCTCATCTGTGTTCCAGCAGTCAGGCTGAGATGGTCCCAGATCTCTCACACACCTGATTTTGACTGGGATATGTTTCTCAGATAGGACTGTGACTGGGAAATGCCTCTCTTTGTCCCTTCCCTGGGGGGGAGTATTTAAGCATGAATGATGTAAAATAAGGAGTCTGGGGAAGGTCATTCCCTAAAGTGTCCCATCCTTTCAATTAAGAAACAGGAGACTGATGTGATAAAAGTTAACCTTCAGTCTGTCTTATTACACTATGAATAAGGAGAGTTTTTAATATCTTTTATTAAAACATGCAATATTTTATTCCATTCAGTATGGTACCTGTTCATTAAAAGATGTTTATTTCATTGTGCAAGGATTTTTAGGTTGACATATTCCTATTTGTTTATTTTTGCTTTTTTTTTTAAAGATTGACTTATTTATGCATACAGAATGGGGTACAGGCCAGAGATGCAGGGTGGTGAGAGGACAGAGACAGAGTGGCGAGCAGAATAGGCAGATCTACGAAGTACACTGCAGAGGGGAGCAGCGGGCGCCTCAGGAGAGGTCTGCCACGCCATGTGGATGACCTCTAGGGCTGGAGATTGAATGAAGCCTCACTGAGGTGGCTGCAGCTAGCTTTCAGTGCTGCATCCTTACCAGTTGTGCCACCAGGGAGGGATAGCCCCCAAAGCTAGCCTTGAAACCAATGTCAAGAGGTGTTTTTACTATTTTTTTTTTTTTATGTATTTTAAGGTTCCATAGCTAACAATCTATTCTTCAATCTAACTTGTGCATGTAGTGTGGAAATGGTGGTTTACTTTCATAATTTTCATGTGGCTGTTCAGTTTTTCTAAGACGATTTGTTGAGAAGACCATATCTTCAGTGTATGTTCTTGGCTTCTACTTCATACATTAACTGTCCATATATATGTGTGTGCACTGATAGAAGGCCAGTTGTTTGAGTCAGCAGCACACAAGTGTCAAGCAATTTCTCCAGCAGGAGCCCCACCATCACCCATCATTTAATATCCTGATCATAAAGGCCTTGCACTGTCCCCTGCTTTAAGTTTTTGCTAGTCAAGTCACCCCCCCATGGTAGCGGCAGTCATCTATCTGAGACCAAGTTATACTGCATCATCCTGTAGGCAAGGAAAAAAAAATTGCGTTTCCCACCCCCCAAATAATCAGCATTGAGATTTAATAGGGCTAGCAAAGTCTTCCTGATATCCCGATAATATCTCTCCAGTTTTATATCTTGCTATGTAGGCGTTTACCAGTCCCATGTTAAACAAGCTTCCTAACACTTTGTGGTGGTTCAACAAATTATTATTGAATTTGTAGAATAGTTGTGATCATAACCATTTTGAATATATTAGGTTTCCTGCTTCCTCTTTTTTAAACTCTTGGTTTTGAAATGTGCACTATTCAACTGATGCTTATTCCCTCTACTTATTTCTTTTCTCCCTTTGGGGGCATATTTGTTGTCTTTTACCTAGGAAGTCCTTTTTTATTCCTCAGGTCTTTGCTCCTGTTCCTCAAAAACTTTTATGGGATTCAGAGGTGTCATTTTTAACAGTGGGTTTTCATTTTTGGTCCCATCCAGGGTTTTCTCAGTAGATCTTACATGCTGGCTTCCTTATCACTGAGGCAAAATATTTATCAACATGTCTGATGCATTTCTTGAGTGCCAAAATTTTTGATGATATATATATAGTAGTACACAGAACATGAATGAGATATATTTATTGTGAAATCGTGTATACATGGGGTGATATACTTTAATAAATGACTTTATTAAAGAGATTTTAGGAAAAAGTAAACAACAGAAATATGAGACATAAATCGTTCACATTCACAAGATAATAAAAACTTGTTGAGAGCATCAATTATCACAGTTACTCTTTGTTCATTAACTGAGAACCTGTACTTCAGATATTTTTTAATTCTTAGTTTAAGCAGGATTTCAAACAATACATGTTTTATCTATGAACTGTGCCATTACTAATCATCAAATTTTGAATTGTTTAAGAACAGAAAAAGAACTCCCTTATTTCTATACCATTTATGAGCTCTATACTTCATTGTTTTATGCATCTACTTTTATGCTTCTATTCATGCATTCACTATTATCAACAAGACATTGCTCTGCCTTGTAAAAACAGCTGTCAGTTAATAGACAAATATTTTATGCCTTTCGTCCTACCTGACAATAATATATATATATATACACACACACATACATATCTATCTATCTATCTATATTCAAGTTGAGTCAGCACAATTATTAATGGGTTAGCAGTCTAAGGTGGAGCCATGGGCAGTGCTAAACAGTCCTAAAGCCTAAAAGATATTTGGAAACGTAGTGCAGTCATTGTGATTTACCATTCAGGTGTTCAGTGACCTATTATTTAAAGCCAATATGCCATGATGTGTCATAGTTAATAGGCATGGAATTACTATTACTTATGGTCTGTAGAAATCAGTAGCTAGTATATAAAATTATCAGAGTTGAGTTATTGCTAATGAACAATATCTGCAGTCTGCCCAACAATATAATTGGTTCAATAAATGGCATCTACTAAAGTTGACATTCTATTATCACTTTCTCTATGCATATAGCAGTTATGTATAGAGCCTGAATAGCTCAGCTAGTTATGATCTCTGAATATAATAATCATCCCTGTTATGATGATCTCTCACTTTGTAAGTTCCTTCATTTTCAAAATAGGGACAATGGAAGTCCTAATTTCTTTGGATTATTAAATGATTACTCTTCAATAACAGTATACTTTATTATTTCTTATATTACTTATTAGAAGGAAGATGTGAATCATGAGTGAATAGGCAAAACTAACATTCAATTTGCTAGATATTTCAACTATATAATAGCGGCTGAGATTTTCCTATTTCTTGCATTTATTTCTGCTCTACTCATGCCAAATATACATTTGTAGCACCTAATTTTTGTCTTTATCCCACTAAATATTTTTTGCTAAGATCTTTTAAAATGTTCTTTTAATTATTAAATATGTTGAATCATCATAGAAGAATGTAAGGGGAGGTAGGTACTTTATATTACATTGCATCGGGCTATTGGAAAATACACTAAAATACATAGTGATTTTGTTGAACTGTATCCCAGTAATTAAGCAAGGTCCTAATTTCATCTTTGATTTTCTGATATAATTGTGACATGCCATAATTTTCTCATGGCATTTTTCATTTCTGAATTCCTCAGTGTATAGATGAGTGGGTTGAGAAAGGGTGTTCCAATGGTATAAAACACTGTCACCATCTTGTCCATGGGGAATGTGGTTGGGGGACGTGTATATATGAATATACAAGGGCCAAAGGATAAGATTACTACAGTGATGTGGGAAGTGCAGGTGGAAAGAGCTTTTTTCCTGCCTTCTGCACTGTGGCTCTTCAGTGAGTGCAAGATAACAATGTATGAGATCATCAGAATCACAAAACTACATGTGCAAATTGCTCCACTGTTGGATACCAACAACAAGTTAATCACATAAGTGTCCATGCATGCGAGTTTCAGCAAGGGCTGAAGATCACAGCAATAGTGATCAATCAGATTGGGTCCACAAAATGGCAATCTCAAGGCCATAATGATCTGAGTTATAGAATGTGTAAAAGACCCTATCCAGGCAAAAATAATCAGGATGATGCAGACCTGTTGCCTCATGATGGTTGGGTAACGCAAGGGTTTACAGATGGCCACATAGCGATCAACTGCCATAAGGATGAGAACAAAGATCTCCATGGCACCAAATAAATGTATTGCAAAGACTTGAGTCATGCACTCATTGTAAGATATGGTATTTTTAGAAGAGAGAGCATCCACAATGAGTCTTGGGGCTGTGGATGTTGAAAAGCAGGAATCAGCAAGGGATAAATAGAGTAAGAAGAAGTACATGGGGCTCCCGAGTGTCCGGCTGCACTTGATGGTCACAATTATCAGCAAATTCCCGACCACAGTTCCCAGATAGAAAATGAAGATGACAGCAATTACCATTTTTTGTCTCTTAGGATCTTGGGTCAATCCTAACAGTATGAACTCAGTGACATTATTTGGCTGCATTGTCTTAGATGATGCACAGAAATATTCAATCTGTAAATGAAAAATGGTTATGAAATATAAAATTTTCATTTGTAGGTCATGTATGTAAATTTGAATATGCAAATGCTGCTTTCAATGGGCAAATTGTGTTTTCTTACAAAACTTAATATTCCCATATTTCTGATGTCTTATGGAAACAAAATTAAATGAAAGAAAACAAACAAGTAAATGACTATCAGGCATAATATACATTAATTTAGGATATTTATTATAAATTACTTCCTGAAAGAAAGAATTTTTTATCTTTACCAAGAGCCTTGTGTGGCAAAGTCATAGAAAACCTATGTATTGTTTACCCAAATGTAAATTCACATTTATTGAGTAAAGTAGCCCCACTATAAAATGCCTTCTAATCAAAATACTAGGCATTCAAGGAATAATTTGGAAACATTTGTTGTTCTTTCATACATCTAAATGTTTTCACACAGTCAACTCAGAGAAAAATATACAGAGAGAATAAACAATGAACTATCTAGTTGTGACTATCATAATAAACTATAGTCTAGTTGTGACTATCATAATACTTACTTTCATTTGTTTCCTTCATTAACTTTATTTCTTTTCATTTTACCTCTGAAGCATTTCCAATAGCTATACTTCTAAAGTTAGTTGCCATCGTTAAAATATTTCAAAATGATACTGAATAGTTAAAATCTTTGTTATTCATTACTTTTCATAGTTTTCAATATACTTTCTTAAGACAAAAGTGTACATGAAGACTAAAAAAATACATAAATAGTATGAGAACATTTTTCTTATTTTGTCCTTTGCGAATGTTTAACACCAGGGATTTGGGACATGAACTCAGGAATCTAAAGTCATAGACAGTAATTTTTCAATAGTGTTCTTGCAATTTATAGTCTTGAGTACCCCAGTCTCTGTAACTTCCATAAGAAAAAATAAAAAACATTAAGGGAATTAATATTTAATCATAGCAATCAATCAGTGGAAAATTATTTTAATTACCTCATTACATGTTCTCCAAATAATAGCATAATTCAAAGTCTAAGATAAGTGTCAACTCATAAGATATACTTACAACATATACAAAAGAATATTCAAAGATAAATTACTTCAACATTGGTTTTTTAAAAATACAAGAATATATAATGGAATGAAAAGGATTTCAATTGAAATCCTTTCAAATGAAGCTTTCTTAATTAAGAATATGAAAATATGCTAAATCTTGTTGACAGTGAAATACATTCAAATGTAAAATTCAGTTAGCTATCTTTTTTACCTACTAGGTAAGTAAAGTAATACTTCATTAAGTATACTTTAACAAATAATGCTAAAAATAATGGAGGAAGAATTTTTGGTTTTGGTAGGACTTTATATGGATACAATTTCTTACATACAATATAAATGTATGTAGATATATGTCGAGTGATTCTATTATGCATAATCTCACTCATAGGTATAAAACAGCCAGTGTAGTCATTTCCATAGTAGGAAAATCTAGGAAACAATTTTAATGTCATAAGAATGTAATGGAATTAATCAGAGAATAATTATTTATGCAACTTTTTTTAAGAGTGAAGCATATATATTGTGCAATGATCTCTAATTTATTTTATGGCAAAATAATCCACAATTATATGTTTTGGATAGTGATATGTAATTTCTATCAAAATAATATACATAACCATGCCAACTCTTCTATAAATTAATTCCATATTGGAAAAGTATCAAAATATCTTAATATTTATTGTCTGTAGGTGAAGAAATTACATTCTTTGTATAAGAGTTAGTTGAATGACTTACCTTAAAATAATTCCTTGTAAGTACTTGAAAATATATCATAATCATGCTACATTAAAATAAAATTTGATAACTGTATCTTTCCATATTTAATATATTTCTTAAAAATGTATTTTACATTAGTAGCAAGAAATTTCCTATTAGTGACACTGACCTATTAGTGAGTGATAACAACTTACTTTTAATTTAGTCTTAATGGGAAGTGAAAATTTTAGGATAACATTAAGATTTGGGAGTTTGAGTAGGAAAATGAGTCAGTAAATTCAGTGCTCTTTACCAGATCATATAATACCACAGTTAACATTGAGAAGAGAAGCCTGCATCCTGCTAGATCTGTAGGAAAATCATCACCTCCATGCAATTTTCTGTCATACTCAAATAGATGTCATTTTAATTTATTATATTGCAAAGTACTGTCTACCAACAGCCCTTACCTAGTGATGTACATCTTTACCAGGAGCTTCTGCACATGTCTTTATTTTCATCTTCTCAATTTGAATTATCAAGGACTTTCAGAAAATTGTGGAAACTTTCCATTCTTTCACAAGCTTTATGTATTAGATGAGCTTGGAGCATTGATTAAATTCATTTTCTCTAGGTTTGAAATACAGCTATTTAGATACCCTATATGAATCTTACTAGTTTTTGTAAGAATGCAAGCAGAGGTAGAGATGTACAGTTGACCTCTTTTCTTCACAAGGTTATTTGGTACACTTTAATCTAAAGAGAATTTTAAAAGTGCTTCTAATATTCTGTCTAAATATCTAGATAACAGTTGCTTTGAACTCAAAGTACAGCTTAGGTTCTCATCTTCATGCCTGCAGCCAGGCGGATATTGTTCTAATTCCTCAGTTTCTGAAATCTACTCTCATGCGGGATTTTGACTGGGCAATGTTTCTCTTTTGCCTTCCCTGTAGGAGTATTTAACCATGAATGATGCAAAATAAGGAGTCTGGGGAAGGTCACTCCCTAAAGTGTCCCTTCCCTTCCAATTATGAAACACGAGACAATTGATAAAGAAATTAAACTCTAGTTTACCCTATAAATTATTTAACAAATCATGGCTTCATCTTCCAATTAAAGGTATTCATGGAATCAATCAATGCCATCCTATGACTCAGAAAAAAATGATGGTCCTCTAGTATCCAGGTCTTGGTTTCAAATACCATTGTCCAATAAAATTTCTTCATTTTTGAAGAAATGACTTGTTTTATGTCTGGGGTAGGGAATGTGCACAATGAACTGGAGAATTTTGAAGTGCTAGAAAATAAGGAAGTTCTAGAACACACATACATTCCATCACATATTCCATAATTATGAGGATGTGACAAAAGAACACAGGAAAGTAGAACAGGTTAAAGCTCAGCACTATGAAGTTATCAGCAGTCACTGCAGCACAAGTTCGATTTCCCAGCCAGGGAGGTGACCCACATGGTATAGCAGACCTCTCTTGTCCCAAACACTGCTCCCCTCAGCAGTTAGATCTGCCTATTCTGCTCCCTTCTTTGTTTCAGGTGAATTCTCTCACCCTCCAACCTTTGGCCTGTACCCCAATTTTGTATGCATAAATATATAAATATTTAATTGTTTTTATACTCTGGCTATTATACAGATTTTCAAATAGACATTTGGTAGAAACTCTACCCCATGGTTTAATTTCTCATTCTGTTGATAGTATCCTTTGGTGCATACATTTTCTAACTGTGATACAAGCCAGTTAATCTATTTCTTCTTCTGTTGTCTGTTTTTAGTGTAATATTCAAAAATCATTGCCAAGTCTAATGTTGGAATATTCTTACCTCTATAGTTTCAAAGAATTTTATACTGTTTGCTCTTGGTAAGGTCTTTGATCAATTTTAGTTCATTTGCATATGGTATAGTTTAAGGGTTCACATTCATTCTTTGCATGTGAATATCTGAATTTTCCATAATCATTTATTGAAAAACCTATCTTATTTAAAGGTATCTGCATAGCTAGTAAAGTTCATTGGGTTTCTTTTAGCTCTCTAGTCTATTCCATTGACCTACAAGCTTAGTGTTCAGAAAATTGCCTGGCATACAATAGATGTTCAGTAAGTTTTTATTGAATAAATGGTTGATTTAATAATCAGAACCATATTAAATTGATTAGTTTTCTTACACATTTTCAACTCCTGAGATTTGTTATCTTTCAATCTTCTATCAATACTTATTCAACTCATGCATATTCACTCTGCTATTTGCTTAATTCTTTTCAATCTTTGCATGTCCTATTTGATAACTTCTCACCTAAGAAGACTTTTCCACACTGTTGTTAGGTGTCCTTCAAGACACCTTGAGTTTCCATTCTCTTAATAATACTGTGTTGTCATTTTCTTGGTGTCTTTCAATGAAACCTAAACTCTTGGTATCTTCTGTCATCACTGAGATTTGGTCACTATCAGTGTGTCTGATACCTCTTTGAGTAAAAATGTTTTGTGGATAAATAGTGAAGTACAGAAGAAACGTGTTCACACTGAAAATGTTTTGTGTGTAGACAAAGCTCCATATTTTAAACGTTTTTAGTAATCAAGTTTTAGCAAAATGCAACACTACAAACAAAGCAATACAATATGGACAGTCCAAATTTATAAACTGATGGGCTTTTACTGAGAATATGGAGAATATCTAGATAAATAGTGTTCATTCCTTGAGAAACTCAGTTATAATTTCCTTCTCATTCTTCATTTGAAACAGGAATTAAAACAAACTGTGATTTCTCTGAGAGACACTTAAAATTACCCTGAATCTGATTCAGTAAGAAGTAGATAAAATACATTGTTTCCTCTACTATTTATTTACTACAAACATTATTTGCATTAGTTAATTTATTCATTTGGAATTGTAATTTTTCAACAAAAAATATTTTTAAAATATTTGTTAAAAGTATTTTTAACAAACCAGATAATATACTATTGTATGCAGATTATTTCTAGCAAGCTTTTTATGCAGTATGACTATATAAAAAAATTGAAAATTCTACCTTACAATAAAATATTATTATTATTTTTTGTCATCACACTTTCTAGTGGGCCAGCTGACTAAGATGGTGACATGTGTTCTAAAGCCTCCAGGAAAAGTCAAAATATGCTATAAAATTGGTTACTTATCATTCAGAGTTTAAATGACCCATTACTTGTATAGCTTGAATTTGATTAAATACTATACTGTTAAAGGTGGAATTGTCATCAATTATGGCATATAAAGATAATAAATTATTAATGAAACCATTCAAATTTAGGTATAATGGAATAAATATATATAGTATATAATTATGAATATAGATATTTAGTCACAAATTTTGATTGTCCCAAACAAAGTATCAGGCTTAATAAATGACTACTAGTATAATAATTTTACCTTTCTATCATTGAGTGTTTTACTGTGTAAAATAATTGTCAAAGGCATAATCTGAGAAATCCATTAGATTCGGGATTATCTCCTAATATATCTATTTTGATAACTTCCACTATGTGTCAGTTTTTTTTTTACTTGTAAAATAAGGATATTGCAATGCCACTTTCTTCGCATTGTTATAAAGATTACTGCTTACAAATATCTGCTATTATTCCTTACTTTATTAGAAAGAAACTGATGAATGGCATACATGAATGAAGCAGATAATACTAACTCACCATTTGGTAGGATTTCCAATTATACAGCATGTGCTCATGGGTTAGATTTTCCCATTCATTGCACCTGTTTCTGCTTTATGGAGAAAGTATATTCACAGCAGCTAAGTTTTAACTATTATACCACAGTCATTGTTGAGATCGTCCACAATATATTTTGATTATTAAGTTAATTGAATTAAAGTCACAGAAAAATGTAATGAATAACCACATTATATTAGATTGTAGGGGTCAGTAAGGAAATACACTCTAATATGTGATATCTGTAGAAATTCAGGCAACTAATGATTGATAAATTATGTGCCCAGTCTGTCAATTCATCTTGGACTGTCTGAGATAATTCTGATACGCCATAACTTTCCCATGGCATTTTTCACTTCTGCATTCCTCAGCGTATAGATGAGTGGGTTGAGAAAGGGTGTTCCAATGGTATAAAATATTTCTACCATCTTGTCAGTGGAGAAAATGATTGGAGGGCGTGCATATATGAATATACAAGGTCCAAAGGACAAGATAACTACAATAACATGGGATGTGCAGGTGGAGAGAGCTTTTTTCCTGCCTTCTGCACTGTGATTCCTCAGTGAATGCAAGATAACAATATATGAGATCATCAGAAACATGAAACCGATGGAGCAAAGGGCTCCACTGTTGGAGACCAGGAGCAGATTGAACACATAAGTGTCCATGCATGCGAGTTTCAGTAAGGGCTGAAGATCACAGCAATAATGATCGATCAAATTGGGTCCACAGAAAGGCAATCTCAAGGCCATAATGATCTGAGTTATAGAATGTGTGAAAGACCCTATCCAGGCAAAAATAATCAGGATGATGCAGACCTGTCGCCTCATGATTGTTGGGTAATGCAAGGGCTTACAGATGGCCACATAGCGATCAACTGCCATGAGGACAAGTACAAAGATCTCCATGGCACCAAATAAATGTAGTGCAAAAACTTGAGTCAGGCACCCATTGTAAGATATGATTTTTTTTGAAGAAAGTGCATCCACAATTAGTTTCGGAGCTATGGATGTTGAAAAGCAGAAATCATCAAAGGACAAGTAGAATAAGAAGAAGTACATGGGACTCCCGAGTGTCCGGCTGAACTTGATGGTCATAATAATCAGCAAATTTCCCACAACAGTTCCCACATAGAAAATAAAGAAGATTGCAAATACCACTTTCTGTCTTATAGGATCCTGTGTCAGTCCTAACAAGATGAACTCAGTGACACTGTTATTTGGCTGCATTGTTTCAGTTGATCATGAGAAAGTGCTGGTTAAATATAGTTAATCTGCAAATGAAAAAAAATTGAAATGGAGACTATAATTGGAGATCAAATATGCTTAATCATGAAACTTCCATTTGCTAATGGGTAGTCAGTGTAGAAATTATAAATTTTTATCTATTTAACCAATCACTTATGGATATAATTTTAATATATAAATAAGAAAAGCTAATGATTCATCATATATTAGTGAAATTAATCTGAGAGATTTGATATGACTAAATATCTTTAGCTGAATACCTTTAATTTTTAGCAATAACTTTGTAGGGTAGCATGTTACAAAAAAAAACTATGAATGGTTTTATATATTTTTACATTACTTTAATAAGGATTTTAGTTATATAACAAATTCTTTTTTGAGACATTTTTGAAACATTTGTAGTGTCTTTCTTAAAAAAGGATACCATATATCTAAGAGAGAGAGATACAGAGATACTGAGTGACAGAGAAAGAGAGAAATACATTCAAACATAAGACACTGAGAATTCAGCCCAGTCTTCATAAAAATTATTTTAATACTTTATGTCACTAAGTTAATTTTCTTTAAATATTCTTCTGAAAATATATTTTCTTTTATTTTCAGTAAAAAATCAGATTCTATCATTGAACTTTATAACATTTAAATTATACTGCATTGTTAAGTTAAACTTTTCCCTTATTATTTATGAGTTTTAAAATATATTTCCTTAAAAGAAAAAGAAATAATGAGACTAAAATTAAGGATAAATAGAATGATAACACTTGTCAGAAAATGTAGTACTATGTTAAATTTCTCGTGTAACACCAGGGACTTATAATATGACCTCAAAATTCATCAAGTCATAGTTTAAATTCTTTAATACAATTCTCAGCACATATATTCTTGAATAACAATTACCTGAATTAAGTAAGAGATCATGAAAGTAGAAACTAAAATTAACATATATTCATATATACCAAGCAGCATACAAATTCTTTTATGCACATCCTAATTACATTCTTTTTAATACAGTTGAAGCCATAAATAAAAA
>NW_004567116.1:7293297-7303366 GCF_000260355.1 Condylura cristata | reverse complement strand
ATATATATATAAACACAACACAAAACATATAACACATAAAATGGATATATATAGAAAGAAGAATAATGCACATACAAATGACATAGATAAGAATGACATAGGAAAGACAATTTTTATCTGTCCACTCTTTAAACAACTAGATAAAGGTAGGTTTTGGTAATAAGTATGGGTGGAGTGAATGAAATGATAATTTCCAATAAATAAAATTCAATAGTCTTTAGCATTGGTCTATGTTCAGTTAGCATTGAGGTGGAAGCCAGCTCCTTACTACATCCACATAAAATACGACCCCCTACAGATCCTTTTCTAGAGCACTCAAACATGCTATTTCTTTCACACACCCATCTACCAATAGAACTTACCTATTGAGTGCACATTCCTGTCAGGAATTTCTGTGCTTGTCATTTATATCCATCTCTTCTATTAGACTGCAAGCACTTCTAGAAAATCCTCAAACATTCTGTTGATCATATTTACTTTTTCCAAGTATGATATGCAGCTATTCTAACTCCAGTACAAATCATATACATGTCAATAAGAAGTTATGAAGATGATGATAAGTTAACCATTTTTTCCCCCATGGTAATTTGGAAAGTCTTTACTCAAACGAAAATTTCAAAGGTGCTCCTAATATTCTGTCTGAATATCTGTGACCAGATATCTTTGATTTCATGAAGAAGTTTAGGACTCATCTGCATACCAGCAGTCAGGCTAAGATTAGCCCAGATTCTTCAGACATGTTCTGAAATCCACTCCTACCTACGATTTTGACTGTGAAATGCTTCTCCTTTTGCCTTCCCTGAAGGAATATTTAAACATGAATGATGGAAACTATGAGTCTGGGGAAGGTCATTCCCTAAAGTGTCCCTGTCCTTCCAATTAAGAAACATGAACCCTATGTAATAAAGAACTTAATCTTCAATTTGTCTTATTATAAAAATGGTGACTTATAGCAAATAGAGATTGCAATTAGTGATCTATTATTGTAAATTTAGATGTTCATATGAATCATATGCCATTTATTTTGATAAAAATAAAAACTGATGGTTATCTAAGGCCAGATCTCATTGTTTTTAATTTTTTAAGATTTATTTATCTATGCATACTGTACTGTGGTACAGGCCAGAGGTGTAGAGGCAGTGAGAGGATTCACTAGAGACAGAGTGGGGAGCAGAACAGGGACATTGACTAAGTACACTTCTGAGGGGAACAGTGGATGGGACAGGAGAGCTCCATGCAGCTCCCCTTCTGGGTATCTCGAACTCAAGGCCAGCTTCACAGTACTGTGCTTTAACCAGTTGTACTACCAGGGAGGGCCTGGCCAGGTCTCATTTCTCATACTATTGTCCTATATGACAGGACTTCTTCAAAAAGCTATGATTCTAGATCAGGGAAGAATGTATCAGTAGAGCTGGAGAATCTTACAGTACTGGTAAGGAAGGAAGTACTAATACACACATACACACACAATCAGCACTCCACCATGATGAGGATATGCCAAAAAGACACAGGATTAAATTGAAAGAATTCTTAATATACAAAAATGGAATAAAAATTTAGCAGCCATAAAAAATAATATTCACTTGATATATAACCCAGAGACATTACATATCCGTAAGTCAAAAAGAATTGAATTATTAAATAAACAGAGGAGAATAGACAAAATATTCTAACTGATTTTTGTGGGTATGTTGCCCTCAAAATTTTCCTTTTAAGTATGGAGTTAAGGATTTTAAAGTATTGCTCTTTCTCAATGTGATGCAATGTCATCAAAACCAACAAAAGCCAGGGAAACTGTGATATGCACTTACACCATGGTTGTCAGGATTAAACACTCCAGACAGTGAAGTAGCTTTTGTCTGCTGATTGAGTCAGAGGTCTGAGGAATTCGAAGTGGTCAGGCAGCAGCCTTATCTCCTAAATCTCCTACGATAAAATACTTTTGTGTCTCCTAGAATAAATATTTCTCTCTTAAACAAAGCTCTCTACACAAGAAAAATATGTTTATGGGAATAAGAGGAAAATTGTTGAAAATGAAACACTGAGGGTAATAGTGAATAGTGCTACTTGTATTTCTACTGTTTGATTAGAGGACTCATTAATTCTTGCAATGGGAGAACGAGCAGCTTAAATAAATGCTGATTTAGAGCATACTTTGGATTGTAGAGCACAAAAGACTCTTGCCCAGCCTGGTAACTTACTTCTACCTAGCTAATTCTGCAACTCATGCTTCAACAGGTCAATTCACCATTTGTCAGACTGAGTGATCTAGGATGATGAGAAATATGGTAACATCAATTAGTTCTATGACTTTTGGGTTACCTTTGCTCTTTATGTTTGAATTCAAATTTTATTGACTTACCACTCATTTAGAGAAGTATTTAACTTGAGAGTAGAACTTCACATGTCAGTGTACACATGCTTCATATACTCCCTAAAGGTCTGGCCGTATCGCAATAACAACTTCCTTTCCCTCTCTCCTCTGGAAGCCATTATATGTTTAGCAAAAATAAGGTATTTTGTTGTGTTTTTGTCCACTTCTTTTCCTTTGTTGTTTATACTTCAAAACTGAGTGAAAGCATACAATAACTGTCTTCCACATTATGTCATTTTACTTTGTATAATTAACTCAAGATCTATGCATTTGTTTCAAAGGTATTATTTCAACATTTAAAGGAACTTATTTAATAACTATTAATGGTACATAAGTTTTTTTTTTAAATCCAATTGGCTGTTAATTGGCATTTAGGTTAATTCCTGTCTTGGCTATGGTGAACAATCCTACTATGAATGTAGGGGATGCACATAGTTTTATACTCTTTGGGTAAATACCTAGAGGCATGAATGCTGAATTACATGGTATTGTCATTTTCTATTTTCAGAAATCTCCATACTACTTTCAACATAGATGGTATCTATTTCAATTTCCAACAACTGACTTTGGAAAGATATTTGTATTCCTACATCTGAAAGGGTGATTTTCCAAAGCTTATAAAGAACTCCTAGAGCTCAGCAACAACAAAAACAAAAATAAAACCCAATCAAAATATGGGTAGAAGTCCCAAATAGACACTTCCACTAAGAAGACACACAGCTGGCCTTTAGACACATAAACAACAAATGTTCAACACGAATTAAAAGAGAAATTCAACTTATCCATGATAAGCTATTATTTTATCTTTCTGATAATGATCTATATCAAGAGGACTGGAACAGAAAATCTCAGTGAGGAGCCAGAGAAAAAGAAACACTCATTCAGTATTGATAGAAATAAAAATGACTTTATTTAAAGTGTACTCCTTTATAAAAAAAAAAAATGCTGTGCGGAATACTTTGATGGTGGGTTAGGCATTCTATAAATGCATGAGTCATAGTTTGACAAAAACATTGCAAGCAGGGCAGGAAAATCCCTATCCATATTTAGTATCTGTGACATTGGAAACAAAATATAACCTCTTCCATGAATGAAGAATTCCAGTGTAAACTAGCTGAACGAGGCTAAAAATCCAGGGAATAGTGTCTCGGGGAAAACATACTGTTTTCTATTATTGCCAGACTGGGTACTCAATGGTGGTGACATCCATGAAGTTCTTGATGTATAGAGACCTATGTTGTTTAATTAAGCCATGACCTTATTCTATGCCCAGGGCCACCTGTTCAGAAGCTTACTGAGGTCAATAGTGTCAGGGAAAGAGTCTGACCTAGCATTTGCAAAATGGTTGATCCTATTTTCTTTATTAAAATTCACTTCAAATGTTCATTTCAAAATGTATGTTGAACATCAATTTATATTTTTCTATGTTATTTAAAAGACATAAAGAATCTAGGTTTACCTGATTTGGTGCTTATCAAGCAATAGAAAACCATGGGCTTTGTGATCAAGCTTACAAAAAAATATGCTAGCATCTGGGTCCTGGGCACAATGGACATGAAAATGCACAATGCCAAAAGCTATAAAATAATAAAATAAAATAAAATTTCAGAGGGCCTTGTATGGACTTATGGGAAACATATTATGAAGTAAGAACTATGCTTTACTCAACATTTTCCCTTTAGTTTCCACTCACAGAAACAAATCATAAAGTAACATAAATAAAGGTAAGTAATTATGCAAATGAATTTTGGCATTTTTCCAATTCCAAACAATACTATATACTAGATAATGTCCAGGACTACAAAACATCTTATAATCAGATGTTTAAACGTTCTACATACATAAAATAGTTTTTATGCAGTATACTAGACAACAGCCTTTGGAAAATTTTCCAGAGAAGCAGATTAAAAAATCCATGATATTTTAACAAGCTAAAATATTTCAGAGGATTGAATCATTCATGATATAACTCTCAAGAGATAAAGAAAAGAAGTAACCCCCAAACCATCTACATGACTATTATCATGGCATTGGCTTCATTTCTCAAATTATAACTACACATATTGGCTCCTGCACAATGTCTAGGGGATATTTTCCCTCTGGTCCTTTCTGTGTCTTGTAATTCAAGATAATCTCAATAATTCTTTGTTTAAAGGAGCTTTTGGATGGAGTATTCATGGGAGGGTGAGAGACTCTCCACACCTGTCTTCTGTGTATTAGTCCAGCTATAGAATAAAGGAAAGGAAACAACTTGTAGGATCACCTGGCATTTCAAGAGATGTAAAATCTTAAATCTTAAAGACGTCAGCATTATGATTAGTGTACATAGAACTAAAATAATTGGGAGTTTGAACGGTGCTTACTTTATATAAAATCCTTGACCTTCATAAATTCAAACTTTTAAATTTAAATTCTCCTGATACAATTTTATTGGTGGTTATTTTTATTTTTTAAAAAATATTTATTTATTTGTACAGACAGAACTGGGGTACAGGCCAGAGGCTCAGGGGCGGTGAGAGGCTTCACCAGAGACAGAGTGGGGAACAGAACAGGCAGATCGAGGAAGTACACTGCTGAGGGGAGCAGCGGGTGGGTCAGAAGAGGTCTGCCACACCATGTGGTCACCTCCGGGGCAGGCGGGAATGGAACTCATGCAGAAGTGGCTTTAGATTCTCAGTGCTGTGCTTTAATCCGCTGCGCCACCAGGGAGGGCCCAGTGGTTATTTTTAAGAGAAGACTTTCAAGAAAATCTGGAAGATAATTTCTGGGTAAATTGAGAAACTCGAGACGTTTTATTTGTAATTGTGAGAGATATGTGTGTAATGAAAAAGAGTATAAGCCTCCAAATCATATATAAAATGTTAGATACAAATTTCTCTTTAGTGTTTGTGCGATCTTGGAGTCTAGCTTCCTTGTCTGCAGAGTAGAGACAATAACACAATCATATATGCTTTATCAGTGATAGTGAAGATAAATGGTTGTTGTATTGAATATTTAAGGACAGTAGACTATATTATTACTTATTTTGTGTTATATAAACATTTTATTTTAAGTATATCATGTAATTAAGCTCATATTTTAATTTTACAAATGCTCTTTATCATTGATGTGGTAGTTAAACAGAGAAGTCATCAAGCTTGTGATGGATTTCACACTATCCATATTGCCTCCTGTCTTCCATCTCATTTTCTAATAATTTTGTTTAAGTGTAGTTCAGTTAAATGTAGCTTTGTTTTTTGGATAAAACTGTAGTTGGCATATTTTAACTAAGGCATCCTCATAAATAAATTAAAAATTTAAAGAAGATTTTTGGAAGAAACTAATTGAAAGGTATGTAAACAGATGACTCAGGTCTCTTTTTTCCAAAAACCATATCGCACTCTTATACCATTGTGTTTGGAAGCAGTGTGTGTTGTGTTGTGTTGTGTGTTTGTGTGTGTGTGTGAGAGAGAGAGAGAGAGAGAGAGAGAAGAAAGGGAAGAAAAGAGAGAAAGAAAGAGAAAAAGAAAGAAAGAAAGAAAGAAAGAAAGAAAGAAAGAAAAAGAAAGGAAGGAAGGAAGGGAGGGAGGAAGAAAAGAAAAGAAAGACAAAAAAATCTTTATCTTGTATTTTTAAAAATGGGTAGTATGGGTATAAACAAATCAGAAATCTTTGATTTAAGAATGAAATGGGATATTTCTGCCATAGGCTGTGTTCTCAGAGGTTGCTACAGGCACTTCTTTGAACAATGTTCTTTCATTTGGTCATGTGTTTTACTAAATAATTATAAATTGAGAAGACTGAACCAAATGTCAGGAATCCTGTGGTTTGTAAAATGTTTAGAGAACATTATAAATTAGAACCCATTAGATAAGGAGTTATCTTATACACATATTCCTCACTGGTATTATTAAAAAAAAATCACTACCACTAACATTCTGCAGGAAACCATGATTTTGCTGTGAAGAGTTATTTTATTATGAGTGAAAGGTAATGGTTTCCATATAGGTCAACTAGGTCTTTCTGTAGAATGCATTATGTTCCTCAATAGGTCAACCAAAAATGTGTAATCTCTAAGCTGTTGTAACATTTCAACATCACTCCAAAATATTTCTTATTTGCCTTTTCTTAGGAAAAATGGTCAACATTTATTTAACAAAAACTTTTTTTAAGATTTATTTATTTACTTGTGCATACAGAACTGGGGTACAGGTCTGAGACGCAGGGGCAGTAAGAGGATTCACCAGAGACAAAGTGGGGAGCAGAACAGGCAGATTGAAGAAGTACACTGCTGAGGGGAGCAGCGGGCGGGTCAGGAGAGGTCTGCCACACCATGTGGGTCAGCTCCGGGGAAGGCGGGGATAGAACTCATGTGGAAGTGCTGTGCTTTAACCTGCTGGGCCACTAGGGAGGGCCCACAAAACCTCTTTTTTTAAATCAGAAGCTTATCAATATATCCAGTTGTCAATTTTCCACCTGAAATTTGACCAAGCCTGCTAAGGAAAGTCACTAAACTATTGTTAACTAATTGAGCTATTTTTGCTATAATCAAGAGACTTAATTTTCTTATCACTTCAAAACAAATATTTACTTCCTTTAGAAATAAGTAATGTTCATGTGTGATCCGGACTTTATACATATGCTAACTAATAATAAGGGAAGCATCTTGTTTCAAGTTATAAAGGGAGGGAAGATTAATTTCCCACCTTTTAGAGAGAAAATCACTGGCATTTTATTTGGTCAGTAGACAAAGGGATAATCATCAAGGGCATTGAAATTGTGTCGGATCCAAGTCCATATCTTCAGTTACTTAATAACATCAGGGTTTTGGCACATTAGTAGAATCTTCCAATTTTTTTGTGTTTCCATAATGTAAAATGAAATCAGAATAGTAATTATTGGGTTGCTGTAAGTTAAATACATGCAAAATATGTGGAAGATTTAAAGACACAAATATATTGCATTTAATATCACCTGATAAATAATGTGAAAAGAATATATAAAATTAAGACGGTAATAAATATCATATGACCCATATGGTTTCAATGCATGAATTGTTCTAAAAATAAAATTTCTTTTGAAGGTGCTATGTTTTTTGTCATTTCAGATGAGTTGAATTCCTGTACCATGCTCTGGAATCACCTCAACCTCATGGAAAATCAGAACAACGTCACAGAATTTGTTTTCTTGGGGCTGTGGGAAAACAAGCGAATAGAGCTCCTTTTCCTGTTTCTGTTCCTGCTCTGTTACCTGGCCGTCTTGATGGGGAACTTCATCATCCTCTTCACTATCACCTGCAGCCACCTAATCCAGCAGCCCATGTACTACTTCCTCTGCCATCTTTCCCTCATGGATCTCTGCTACACCTCTGCTGTGATCCCCAGGCTAATCCGGGACCTGGCTGCTGCAAGGAAAAACATCTCCTATAGCAACTGCATGACCCAGCTCTTCACTGCTCACTTGCTGGCAGCTGTGGAGATTTTCATCTTGGTGTCCATGGCTTTTGACCGCTACGTGGCCATAGTCAAGCCACTGCACTACATGGTGATCATGAGCCGGCACAGGTGTAATATGCTGATTGTCCTGGCCTGGGGAGTGGGTTTTTTGCACTCTGTCGCCCTCCTGCTTGTGATGCTCCATTTGCCTTTCTGTGGCCCCAATCAGATAGATCACTATGTATGTGATGTCAAGCCTTTGTTGAAACTGGTGTGCAAAGACATTCATGTTGTTAATATCTTAATGATTGCAAACTCAGGGATGGTGGTTGTTGTGGTTTTCCTTGTCTTAGTAGTTTCTTACATTCTCATCTTATATAATCTGAGGACACATTCCTCTGCAGGGCGGCGCAAAGCTCTCTCGACCTGTAGTTCTCATATCATGGTTGTGGTTTTATTCTTCGTGCCCTGTATCTATATCTATAGTCTACCTGCAGGAAGTGAGAACAAGGATAAGGAAGTCTCAGTGTTTTACACTGTGATTGCCCCCATGCTGAATCCTCTCATCTATACCCTGAGAAATGTGGAGATGAAAAATGCTATTCGAAAGATATGGTCTAAGACAACACACTCAGAATTAAAGTGAATAGGTGCTATGCATTATGCTTTATGCATTATGTTTTCAGTCTGTGTGTGCAGGGTATTTATCATACAGACTGATGATGATCTGAGAAAGTAGATGTGAGTTACTCTCATTCAGATCCAATCTGTACTTCAAAGGAGTAAACTACTCAAAACTTGAGTGCTATATACCATGTCCACTGGTAACATCATATTTATGTACTGTGTTCTTTCATTTTGACTGAGCCAGAGATGATATAGCTTTATTTTTGTTTTTATCATACTATTTTCTACCTTTGACTGTAGACATTCAGATATGTAAATAAATAGCTTCTGAATTAAATTAAAAGATATTATCTTCTCTTTATTGACCATGAGTACTGTTCTCACATCTTCAGACCCCCTTTGTCTCATTGACTGTGCACATTAAGGATAAAATATGTAATTTTAGAAAGGCTAAAACTTCAACACACATGCTCATGTATCATTCAGGGATGGAATGAAATCTAGCAGACTCTGAGCTAGTTGGAATGTCTTATGCATTTGATTCTGTGATAAGGAGGGGCTACTAGTCAAATACTGATTATCTCCATGTCCTTTGGGTCACATAGGCCTATCTCAGTCTATGTCTTCCCATTTTTCTAAAAAAGGTCTGTGAAAGTGCTTGCTTTTCTTAACAAACAATTGCATTATTTTCAATTTCCTTGATTGACTGATTTTGCCAATGCCAAGGCAAAATCTAGTGAAACCATAGTGGCATTATTTTAATGAATTTTATGAATGCTTAATTTGCTTTTAAAACTTTTTGTACATATATACCTATTTTTCTTCCTGAGTCAAGTAGTCTCTGGAATATCAAGAGAATATTGCGTCTCTCCATAGCATTTTAGATCCAACTAATTATGCATAGTTCTCAGTGAGTGGTTTGAGATGGTAAATTTCTGAAGAGTATTTGAACTTTTTTATAAGGATGGAGATGCAGTAAGTATATTTGTGCCTGTGTGTGTATTATGATATTTTTGGTGTACATGTGTATATAGGTCTTGGGAGTAATTTTATGGGAACATTTTTTAAATGCATGGGAGGTAGTTTTGGCAGAAATATTGCATGCAAGTAAGGAAATATACCCCTTGCACGAATAAAGAAATCTATTGTAACTATGTGGCCAGTCTGAAACTTACAGGAAAGGGTATAACACATGCTGCTTTCTACTGCTGGCAGGTGGGTACTGAGTGATGGTCATAGCCAGAAGGTGTCTATGTATAGTATCCATGTTCTTGAGTTAAATGATCACCTTCATCCTATGCCCACAGCCTCCTTGTTCAGAAGCCTACTGAGGACTGCAGTATCAGGGAAAGAGGTTGACAAACATTTGCACAATCGGTCATTCTGTTCTCTTTATAAAAATCTATCTCTGGTGTTCCTTCAAAAGTTTATATTGAAATCCCAAATTACATGTTACTATGTTACATAAAAGATATAAAGGCATCGAAGTTCATCTGATTTGGTGTGTTATAAACAGTAGCAGTTTCTGGGCTGTGTGAACAGGCCCACTGGAGAATAGAATATGACGGTCTGTTTCCAGAAGCACAGTGGAAGTGAAAATGAACAGCAAAAAAAAAAAAAAATATGATGCAGAGTACATCTATAAAGGATATTT
>NW_004567116.1:7291777-7293197 GCF_000260355.1 Condylura cristata | reverse complement strand
ATAAAATAAAATAAAATAAAATTTCAGAGGGCCCTGCATGGACTCATGGAAAACATCTACATGAATTAAGGACTGCACTTATTTAAAAAAAAAACAAAAAACTAGTTCACTTTAGTTTCTACTCACAGAAACAAAATATAAAATAAGATAAACAATGGTAAAATAATTCTGCATTTTGGCATTTTCCAATTCTTAACAACACTGTAAGTCTAGATAATGTCCAGGAATACAAAATATCTTATGATCAATTGATAAAAAGTTCAACATACACAAAATAATTATGCAGAAATGTAAACATCAGCAGCTCTAGTCTTTGAGATATTTTGTCTAGGGAAGGAGAGATTATATATATATATATATATATATCCATGATATTTTTATGGGCCCTAAAATATTTCAGCAGGATGAACCATTCTTGTGATAACCCTCAGGAGAAAAAGAAAGAAGAAAATCTCAAACCATCTATGTGACTGCTATTATGGTATTGGCTTCATTGCTCAATTATAACTACACACATCAGCTTCTGTAAAATGCCTGGGGGATATCATCCCTCTGGTTCTTCCTCAATAATTTCTCAATAATTCCTTCCTTAAAAGAGCTTTAGAATGGGAGGTTCATAGGATGGTGAGAGGCATTTCACACCTGTCTGCTGTGCATTAGTCCAGCTGTTAGAATAAAGGAAAGGAACCAACTTAAAGAATCACTTGGGCATTTCAGGAGATGTAAAATTTTAAATCTTAAATAAGTGAGCATTATGACTATTGTGTATGGAGCAAAAATAGTTGGGAGTTTGAATATGATTATCTTATATAAAATGTTACTGCATAAATTCAAACTTTTAAATTCTTCTGATACAATTTTATTGGTGGCTATTTTCAAGAGAAGGCTTTCAGCAAATTTATTGGTTTAGGATTTTTCCTGCATTCGTATGAGGTATTTAAGTGTCATGAAAAACAGTACAAACTCCAAAAATCATACTGAAAATGTTTAATGTTTGTGTGACCTTGGGTTCTAGCTTCCTTGTCTGCAAAGCAGGGACAATAATACAGTCATATATGCTTCATCAGTGATAGAGATGTTGGAATGGTTGATACATGCAATATTAAAAAAGAATATATTTTATTATTACTTTATTTGTGTTATTTAAACATTTTATTTTACTATATACCATTGTTATTTTACAAATGTTCTTTATTATTGATGTGGTAGCTAAACAGAACAGTCATCAGGTTGTCCATAGTGGATTTTTGTACTGTACATATTGCCTCATGGCCATCCTCTATCTCATTTCCCAATAATCTTTTCAAAATGTAGTGAAGGTTTTCAAATAAAGCTGTAGTTTACATATCTTTGCTAAGCATTCGCTCAAAGGTTTTCCTTAAAGAATTTAAATTTTTCAAGAAGAGATTTTTGGAAGAAA
>NW_004567116.1:7288769-7289897 GCF_000260355.1 Condylura cristata | reverse complement strand
ATAGAGCTCCTTTTCCTGTTTCTGTTCCTGCTCTGTTACCTGGCCGTCTTGATGGGGAACTTCATCATCCTCTTCACTATCACCTGCAGCCACCTAATCCAACAGCCCATGTACTACTTCCTCTGCCACCTTTCCCTTATGGACCTCTGCTACACCTCCGCTGTGATCCCCAGGCTAATCCGGGACCTGGCTGCTGCAAGGAAAAACATCTCCTACAGCAACTGCATGACCCAGCTCTTCACTGCTCATTTGCTGGCAGGTGTGGAAATATTCATCTTGGTGTCCATGGCTTTTGACCGCTATGTGGCCATAGTCAAGCCCCTGCACTACATGGTGATCATGAACCGACACAGGTGTAACCTGCTGATCGTCATGGCCTGGGTAGTGGGTTTCTGGCACTCTGTTGCTCTCCTGCTTGTGATCCTCCATTTGCCTTTCTGTGGCCCCAATCAGATAGATCACTACTTGTGTGATGTGAAGCCTTTGTTGAAACTGGTGTGCAAAGACATTCATGTTGTTAATATCTTAATGATTGCAAACTCAGGGATCGTGGTAGTTGTGGTTTTTCTTGTCTTAGTAGTTTCTTACATTCTCATCTTATATAATCTGAGGACACATTCCTCTGCAGGGCGGCGCAAAGCTCTCTCGACCTGTAGTTCTCATATCATGGTTGTGGTTTTATTCTTCGTGCCCTGTATCTATATCTACATTCTACCTGCAGGGAGTGAGAACAAGGATAAGGAAGTCTCAGTGTTTTACACTGTGATTGCTCCCATGCTGAATCCTCTCATTTATACCCTGAGAAATGTGGAGATGAAAAACGCTATTCGAAAGATATGGTCTAAGACAACACACTCAGAATTAAAGTAAGTAAGGTGCTGTTAAATTTCAATATTATATGTGTAGGGCATTTACAGAGTGAATGTAAATCCAAGGTTTAAATGAACAGGGACAATGTATGATCCAAGAAGCAAGTGACTGTTACTCAGATTGCGTTCAGCACTTCTAAGGATTCAACTGCCTCTGGTTAGGAGTGATTGAATTTGAGGAATGTGGACATGCTCTTTTAAACCATGTTTCTGATCACATCACTGTCCTCTTCACAAATTTATATAGAACCCTATTTTC
>NW_004567116.1:7281649-7288077 GCF_000260355.1 Condylura cristata | reverse complement strand
AGTATGTCTAATAATCATCAAATATATGTGTCAGGTAAAAGCATAGAAGAACTTGATGTGTTCTTTTGCTTAGCATGTAAATGTACACACAGAATATTTAATAAATATTTGTGTTTGTAAATGTGTTATTTAAGAAATTCCTTTCTATCAGGATTTATACTAAATTAAAATCCACTCTTATTAAATTTATTATTGGATACCTTTAAGCTGCTAATGAATGTTCATATTACAAAGGCACATTATTAAGCCTTCAGATATAACCATACTTTGAAGCCTAAGAGGAGGTCTAAAGGAAAATTTGGAATCCCAAATTCTGTGAGATGAGTAGTTCTGTTTGACTTCCTGTCTCAGTCACATTCATCCTTATTCTTAGTACTAAATCTGTCTAAAGGCAACTGTTGGGCATGAGAATTTGGACCATTTTAGCTTATTCTAATAATCTCTTCAACACTTGGGAGACCTAAACCACATAACATAGGCATTTCAAGGAAATATTAATCCCCACTCCATTCATTCAAATAAAGAAGATATGATTGAATTCAGCTCTGATCAGACTTAAATCTTTTTATATCTTATATTGACTCATTGCAAGTAGATGTTTAAGCAGATAAGATAGTCCAGAAAGCACCTGTCCCATTTGTTGAGACATTTGCCCCATGTTCTCTATCTAAGTTGATACATCCTGGAAGATGACAGGCCTTAGAGTTTGTAGTTTCTAACCCTGAAATAACTATATAATTTGAAGTTCAATGATCATATATATTTCTGAAAAATAAGTTCTTACTGCAGCTTAACTTGGTTATCTGCTTTTTGAATTTGATTGCAAACAGGTCTGAATGTTCTAAGTAAGAATCAAATATTCATGCAAATCATTCTATGTCTAAGACCAGGTATGAGTCCATGGTTATTGATTCTGTAGCTAGAAAGAATTGATGATACTATGTACAAAATGTAACATAAAATGAATATGTTGTATAAACTTGAGAAACTAACAAAGTGTGTCATAGTAGATAAATAATAGATGAAAAATATGTAGGGATATGTTTGGATATATACAAGTAGTCATGAGTATATTAACATAGTATAAGGAGCACATAGAAAATAACATCTTAAGATTTAATATGACTTGAAGGAGAATAAATATCCTAACAAATGGAGAAGGAATATTTTAAAGCAGACTCAACAACAACAATAAAAATTTCAAGATAATTTTTATTAAATTAAATTAAATTTATTTAATAATTTTTAATAAATTTCTTGGCTGTGCATACCTTCTTTTTTTTTAAGATTTTTTATTTATGCACACAGAACTGGGGTACAAGCAAGAGGTGCTGGGATGGTTAGAGAATTCATCAGAGACAGAATGGGGAGCAGACTAGGCAGATCGATGAAATACACTGCTGAGGAGAGCAGCGGGCGGGTCAGGAAAGGTCTGCTTTGCCATGTGGATCACATGGCCAGGCCTCAAACTTGGTGCTGAAGCAGCTTTGACTAGCTTCACAGCACTGTGCTTTAACCCCTTTGCCACCAGGGGAGGCCTGAATGAGTGTATCTTAAAGTGGCATCCTCCTTGTGTATTTGTTGTGGAGAAAATTAGAAGTTGGACCATTAATACCTTCCAAGGGCTGGTAGTGGAAAACTTAGGGAAGGTTTGGTCAACACTGGGCATAACATTGAAGTGAATCAAACAGAACACTGTGTTTGAGATATCATTGATACTAACAGGATGAAACGAATTTATTCAGGGTTTTAAAATTTCAAAGATTGAAAACAAATACAAACTTAGAAATACCCATTTTCTTACTTGTGTTACTACCTCATAAAAATGCTAATAATATGTTTCAAAATACTCATTTGTAAATATTAAACATATAGTAGGTTAAACAAACCACACACTCTCTCAGTGAGTTGTTAGTATGATTTTGCTGTGAGGGGACCGATACACAATAGTAAACAATGTACGTGTTGCTGTACTTTGGGACTTTCTCTCCTCATATATTTTTACATTTCCACCCTGTCTAGATGATAAGGAAGTCTTTATTTTTTTAGTCTCTCATTTCCCAATCATCTCTCACAGGAATGTTAATTCCCATTAATAAGTAACCTGTTATCAATTAAATTATCACACTTGTTGTGATATTACAGAATATATTGATTCCCTCTTATCTTCAGAAAGCTGGAAAAGCTCAGAAAAGTCAAAAGTTTTTTGAACTGTTCTTTCTTGGGCTTCTAGAAAACAGCCCTTGAGGCAAACTAAGGAAAAAGTGGAGAGTAGATACCCAAGAGAATCTAGCTCAGTACCTTGGACAGTAGCTTAGCAAAATTGGCCTGCTTATGTATGTAAATTCCTTTGGGAATGTAGTTATTTATTGCTTTCAAAGATCTATTTACTCTCGCCTTGTTTCTTTTGAATCAAATTTTCCTCAATTACATTTTAAAATATGTTTTTCTAAGACCTACTTGTGTTTAATTTTTGTAGGAATTTAGAAATATTTAATTTATTTTTTAGTGTGAGTTAGCATTATATTTTGACTTTTCAAAATCATAACTTATTTTAAAGGGACTTAATGATAGACTTTTCTTTGAATCTCCGATAGTTTAGTGAATACTTAAAATCTCCTCCCTCATCAACCTTTTGGATTAGACCTGTTTGAAATTTCCAAAGTATTTTTAGGATATTAATCTGGATTTATTTGAACTATTGCTTTGTAATGCTCTGCATTTTACTTCACTTTTGGAGTAGAAGCAGATCTACAGAATGAATACATGAGGGCAGAGTGGTCAACTGGCAGCCCCTCCCTTACAGTTAGTAAATTAGCCGTGACACCTCGCTTGGTCCCACCAAACATAGGCAAATTATTGACATTTTAATTTGACTTTTTTTTTAAAGATTTATTTATTCGTACAGAACTGGGACTGGGGTACAGGCCAGAGGTGCAGAGGTGGTGAGAGGACTCACCAGAGACCGAGTGGGGAGCAGAATAGGCAGATCAATGAAGTACACTGCTGAGGGGAGCGTAGTATAAGGAGCACATGTGAATTCTGCCGCACCATGTGAATCACCTCCCGGGCAGGCAGAGTTCGCTGAAGTGGCTTTAGCTTCTTAAAGCTGTGCTTTAACCCGCTGGGCCATCCAGGGGGTTGACCTTTAAGGTTATCATTTTTCTTGTAGTATTTAATAGTTTGATTAACATAAAATATTTTAAATACTTTGGCTTTCACTGAGCATTACTATGCTGATTGCATGTTACAGAGAAATAGGCTGTACGTTTCAGTAATTGCTAGTCAGATTTGCATACCAAAATTAGTTGGAAACTAAATTGATTTGGTGGAGTATGGGTGTATGAAAACCCCTGGAGTCTAAGCAAACAAGATGATATTCTATTAATCAGTGAACTTTTAAAACACAGTTTATGATTTTATTAAAGTTTTGATTTAAGGTTTAAAATCCATAATATCACACATTCTGTGGTAGTAGAGAATTGGAAATCTAAAACTAAGCTAATTAATTTAAATTGCCCAAAGGGCATTCACATATACTTACCCCAGCATCGTTTAGAAATAATTTGTTCAACAAATAAAGATTTGGTAAATTCTGTTGAAAAGTGTGTTAACACTTTTGATGTTCCTTGAAAATACATAATAACTGGTGAAGATAGAGTGACAATCTATAATCTGAATGCCAAAAAATTACTAGCATTTCAACTGACCACAATTTAATATTTCCTATAAGCTTAAGACTCTGAAATACAATGCTGATATTGACCTGCTACTTCCTCCCTAATATTGGATTCAAAACCAAATGCTTTTGCTCAAACAGTGAAACAAAAAATTTAAAAAGCAAAATAAAAAGAACTATGAAACCTAAAACATAGAACTAAACAGTTAAAAATGCATATATATATATATATTTTTTTCTGTGCAGGAAAGTGATTAGCAGTTTTCTCATAATTGCCAAACCTTAGAGGCAAGAAAATTGTTCTAAAGTAGGTTTGATCACAATGATAATATTCAGTGCTCAAAGGAAGTGAATAAGAAATCATGAAAACACAGGCAGAAAATGCATATTACAAAGTGAAAAAAAAATTCTTCTGAAAGCAACTGATGTATGATTTAAAAGTAAAAGTAACTCAAAGGAGACAGCAAAAACAGGAGACTGTGCCAAGGATGCAGGGGGATGGGTGCAGGCAAAGTTTCCTGAACTACTCTTGACTGTAGACTTTGTAGAACTCCAGAGAAATAGTCCCTGAGGCAAACTAAGGCAGAGGTAGAAAATAAATACCCAGGGTCACCCAGTACATTTCCTTAGACAATGACTTACCAACATTAGTCTGCATCTGTGTATAAGCACCTTTGAGAACATAATTATTTAGGGTTTTTGCGACTTATTTATCTTTATGTTGCCATTTAAGTGTATAGTCTATACTGCAAATTTTTCTTCAGTCATAGACTAAATTGGAAATTTACTGGGAAGTGAATATTTGTGTTAGCTTTTGCGGGAATTGAAAACATACTTTTAAAATATTTTTTAGTGTGAGTTAGTAAAAAGTGTTAAATTGGCATTCAGAAATCCTAGCTTGCTTTAAAGATGCAGTTTCCCTTGGATATCTGAATTATAGTGAACATTTGAAGTCTGCTTCCTTTGTAATCTCTAGAAGATAAGACATGCTGAGATTTCCAAAATACTTTCAGAGAATTAGCCTGAATGTATTTGCATCTGTTTTGCAATTTTCTGCACTTTATTTCATTTGGAACTGGAGACAAATCTGCAGAGTGAATATCTGAATAGTGAGTATCTGAGATGCTGTAAGTGAAATCTGTCCAACATATTGAGAGCTTCCTGATACAACCTAAAATTAACCTGACAATTACTCAGACATGATGTTAGGTGAAATCAGCTGTAACATCTTGGTCTGGGAAGGGTCTCACCAACCATAGACAACCTGTATGTTTTTTTATATTTATTCTACATAATTTCATTTTAAAGACTAGCACTTTTCTTTTAATAATATATTAAATTATTTAAAAAATAAATTTACATTTAATTTAATTAACATGCATCTGTTATTTATAAGCAAAATTGCAGTTGAGATCAGTAGAATTAAAATGAGGCAGTTTCAAGTTGGTAGTGAATTTCTTTCCCAAATTTATTCTCATACGCATTGCTCCATACCAGGGTTATGAAACAGAACAGTATTAGAGCAGAGATAAAACGTAATAATAAAGGTTTTATTATATTTCAAAACTGCTAAGTACTCTTTCTTCTGATCCAACTAAGGTAAGTTTGTAGTAGGATATAGTCTTGTAGTCTAAGAGAAAATGGGGTTATATGGTAGAAGCATTTAAATATAGGCGTTTCTATGCTTATATGAGCAGCATAAACTAAATGCTTAGAATAATTTTACTAAACATTGGCAAATAACCAAATTAAGTATATTTTAAGTGTGAAAAAATCAAGCTAAAGATTAATGTAAAGAAATGCCTTCAGAATATCAATCCATCATTAAACTAACAGATTTTTAGCAAATAGATTGTTGAATGTGAAATTTGTCTAACATATTTGTTGAATCCATTATAAACATTATTTTTCTCTTTGTTTTCCTTTTGAACTTGGTTATATATATATATGTGTGTGATAATTTCTACTGCTAAACAATTCATTTAAAGTTAAATTTGTATATGGAAAATAACTATGTATTGTCAAACTTTAATATTGCTGGGGTGTTTTATAATACATCACATACTCCACATAAAATATGTAAGTTATATAATAATGTCTTAATTGTATAAATGAAGAAAGAAAATAGAAAGGGTGCTGAAGGTTAGCAAATTAGAGATTTCTATGTTGTGCTATGAATTTAGGGTTCTGAATCAATAATTAAATTAGGTTTGATAGTAAATAATATGGGGTCAATTAATCCTCAAAGAGTGGTAAAAAGGATCCTGGAATTGATTCTAGCCTACACTCATTTTGCACTGATACATGCTGTCTTTGAATTTAACAGAATTTTTCACTTTGTCATTATTGCCACAAATATCACTCAGTGCTAACTGACTATAAAATTTGTTTTCCACTTACCTTCTGTATCATCTTTAATTCTTCTTAGGTGTTTATGATCACATGAAAACATGAAGTTCCTAGCAAAAACCATGACAGAAACAAGTCAAACAAATTTGGACAATTTAACAATCTTTTCATAAATTTATTGTCATCAGAAGTGTACATATATATATAGAGAGAGAGATATGTGTGACATAAATATATATTAAGTGTTAAAAAGCAAATATGAGAATATTGCATAAAAAGCAAATATGATAACTAAATAAATTTGCTGAATATTTTTCACATGACTCTCCCTAATTTACATTAACATACCTTTTCTTTTAATATAACTATAATTATAGAACTACATAATTATGTATAATAT
>NW_004567116.1:7240437-7281549 GCF_000260355.1 Condylura cristata | reverse complement strand
TATATTTTTTAATATAACTATAGGTATATTGTCTTAATATGACACTTTGACCAGTTGTGTCACATAGGAAAGAATACTGTACTCCAAACAATGAAAGCTCATAGTGTTGCACTCTAACCATTGTGCCACCACAGAGGGGCAACCATTGCTCATTTCTATATGGTATTTGATTTCTCCCTGCAGATGAACTCCCCAAAAGCCACCTATCACTTTCTTATCTGTGAACTATGCCTTAGTTCTTTACGCTTCCCTTCCTTGTTTTGAAGTCCAACCTCTCCCTCCCCCTGCTGTTATGCCTCAGATCTATAGTTGGCCTGAAAATTTTGTTAAAAAGGAAAAAAAAAACAATCCATTCAATAAGTCAAGTTCAGTTAATATTAAGATTCTATTCGTAACTCTTTTATGACTTTTATATTTTTGAATTCATATTTGATTTTTCATTAAGTTTATGTTTTATTTCTTTCAGATACACTTCCTTTGTGTATGGAATACACAAAACTCAAATACATGGAAAGCCAGAGAAACATCTCAGAATTCATTCTTCTAGGACTTTCTTATGAACAAAACATACAAATATTTTGCTTTGTGCTCTTCTTACTTTGTTATATTGCTCTATTAGCAGGAAATCTTCTGATCCTTGTATCCATTCGCTGCAGTCCTCTTTTTGACCAGCCAATGTACTATTTCCTCAGTTACTTGTCATCCATGGACATCTGCTATACTTCCACTGTCACACCCAAATTAATAGGGGATCTGCTAGTGGAAAGAAAGACCATTTCCTATAGCAGCTGCATGTTTCAGGTCTTTGCCATGCACTTGTTTGGAATGATTGAAGTCTTAATCCTTGCCGTCATGGCTTTTGATCGCTATGTTGCCATCTGCAAACCTCTCCACTACATGATTATCATGAGCAGGACACGATGCAATCTGCTGGTCTTAGGGGCTTGTGCTGGTGGTGTTCTTCATTCCTTTCCTCAATTTTCTATGGTTATCAGGTTGCCTTTCTGTGGTCCTAATGAAATTGACCACTATTTTTGTGATATTTTTCCTTTGTTAAAAGTTGCCTGCACTAATACCTATGTCACTGGAGTCCTTGTGATTGCTCTTTCAGGTATAATCGCCTTAGTTATCTTTGTTGTCTTATTTCTTTCCTATGGCATTATTTTATTCACCTTAAGAAATCAGTCTGCTGAGGGAAGACGCAAAGCTCTCTCCACCTGTTGGTCTCACATCACTGTTGTCATCTTATTCTTTGCTCCTGTGATCTTCATCTACCTTAGACCTCCTGCTACTTTTCCTGAGGACAAAATATTTGCCCTGTTTTACACCATTGTTGCTCCTATGTTCAATCCTTTAATCTATACCCTGAGAAATGCAGAGATGAAAAACACCATGCGGAAACTTTGGTGTCAAACACTGATTTCAAAAGAAATACCCAAGTAATCTGAAGGAACTTAATGACTAAGAAGGGTAGATATAAGTGAAAATATCAAGTGGCTTTCCTGGATTGTATAGTCCACCTTCTATCTTAAAAGAAATAAATGTGTGAAATAAGGTTACACATCTTAACTCATGAAATTAAGTGGAGGAAACTTTGTTTTTGTGGAACATGCTAAAAATATATATGTAAAATTATTGGATCAATGAAAACAGTATAATGTTTATATTTATCATTAAAATGTAATTTTGTTTATAATTATATTAAGTCCATAATATGCATTCTGTTTAATAGGAAAGTTGAAATTTAATATTTAAGTAATTAAATTTCTGGTAAGCTATTCACAATACATCAAGTGTCATTCAGAAATCAGTTATTAAAAAATAAATTTAGAGTGTATCTAAAATGGTACAATATTTCTAACTTCTTTTCATAATAAACCATAGCTAGGAAGAGAGAGTGAGAATCTATAACAACAACAACAACAAAAATGAAAACAAGGTGGTTGGCATTGCAACCCACTGGTCAACCCACTCATATTTACCTAAAATCAATAAATTGGTTTCATTGATTCCAAAAGACCTTTCCTACTACAAAGAGAAATTATTTAAAAATGAAAAAATATGTATGTATTGTAAAAACAAAGAAACAAAAATGCATTTTGACTTACCAGGGATGTGTAGAGCAGCTTTATCCATATCGTCAAACCTGGGTCATAGCCAACATGTCACCCAGTAAGTGAACTAATTAACTGTGGTATATCCTGACCATGGACTATTATCAGAGCTGAAAAGAAAGGAAGTAACAAGCCATGAAGCAAAGGCGGGAACTTAAATATACATTTCAGGTGAGCTGTCCTTCTGAAAGCAGCTATGGGATGGTTTCACCTCTGTGAGCCTCTGCAATAGGGGAGGCACAGAAATAGTGAGGTGATGAGAGCCTGCCAAGGATGGGGTGGTGGTGGGGTCACAGTGGGGTGGGTAAAAGGGTAAAATAGAGAAGCTTTGAGAATGTTTTTGAGGTACTGAAACTATTCTTTATATTACTAACATGCTTGACCTGTCATTATAGTAGTCAAAGGTACAGAGTGGAGGCCCTCCCTGGTGGCACTGTGGGTTAAACCACAGTACTAAGAAACTAAAGCCACTTCAGCATCAGTTCAATTCCTTCCCCAGAGGTGACCCACATGGCGCGGCAGACCTCTCCTGACCTGCCCGCTGCTCCCCTCAGCAGTGTTCTTTGTCAGTCAGCCTGTTCTGCTCCCCACACTGTCTCTGGTGAATCCTCTCAGTGCTCCTGCACTTCTTGCCTGTACCCAAGTTCTGTATGCATAAATAAATAAATCTTTAAAAAAAATGGTATAGATTGGACAATAACAAGTGTTAACTTAAATGTAAACATGAATTTTTGTAAATATTGTGTCAATGTAGATTACAGTTTATTAGTTTAATAAACAAGTTGAACTAGTATTTTTAAACTATTTAACATTAAAAATTATTAGTTAAAAACATATATTGTGGTACAAATCACCTTGTAAGTATAATGAGGAAGAGATTTCTTTTTTCTGTGACAAGCAGAAGAAACTGATGTTAGACTTTTGTGCATGCTTAACAGATTTTAACTTAAGTCTCCTAAGTTACATTCAAATACCACAGCATAGAAGACATCAGATGAAATTATTTTATGTAAAGGAGGGTAAGGAAAAAATGGAATGAGCTAGGATATGTAAATGCAATGAATGCCACAGTTAGTCTGGAGTGACTGTACAAACGTGAAAGCAGAAAAAATAATGAGGAAGGTAAAATTAATTAGAACAGCTGTGCCTATAGGAAAGCAAAGTTAATATCAGCAGTTACTAATAAGAAAAACAATTATAAATGGATATAAATGTAGCTTTAAAAAAATCACCCAACTTTTTTCAGTCTAAAGCTTGAAAAGGAACATATTGAAAATGACCAAAAATTCATTGTACCAGAAAATGTTATTTCATGTTATTTGAAAGAGGAAGGAAATACATTTTTTCATTAGGACAAAGAAAACTTATTTTAAAAAAAGCAAAAGAGAGTGATGCCTTCATAGACATAGATGGGTGGAGAGGTGTAGGGAAAGACAAGTTTCACCTACACATGGGGTCATACCATAAAGCCACTTGTAATATTCCTGAAAAAGTATATCAACAAGACTTCAAACATAGCATCTTTCTATTTATATAACATCTCTATTTGTAAAGGTTTATTTTTCAAATATAAAATATGTAGATTCATACTCATATTCATAGAATGCGCCTTTATGATTATCATAATGATGCATTGATAACAAAATGAGTTGTCTGAAATCCCCCAAACTTTGCATTTATGTACATGCACCTATAAAAGAGGAAAGGAAGCCCAGTGGACTTTGAGTCCAAGGAAAGTGGGGCTTTTTGGTAAGAACTTACTTTTTTTTTTTTTAAACAATTTAGCTTCATCAGAAAGAAAGAAGATAAATAGATTTCACATGTAACTGGCTTCACACAGACACACCCTGCAGCCGCTGTCCACTCCCAACATCAGCAATTGGTTCATGAGTTACCAGTGATGGATGGACCCTGGCACATGGTCGTCACTCAGTGGTAGCAGTTACTTTCTGGTTCACTCCCGGTTTTGTACATCATGCATCGTAAGAATTTGTGGCATTGTGCGGTGTGTTCGCTATTCCAAAATCTGTGTCTTTCCCAATGATCTCTCTTCCCCTCATAATGTTTTTTCTTGGATTTTCATTAAGGAGATACTAATAACCTAATGTTCTCTTTTTTGGATATCTCACAAATCACACAACCCATCTCAGCCCTGTGTCTTAGCTCCCATTTCCAGGGCACGCGTCTCTGTTCATATCCAGTCGTTTCTGGTCAGGGTGACTAAATTGTGGACATGCACTGCCCCTACGGTAGCTACTCCTTTCTTCCAAGTAGGGAGAGACTCTGCAGCTTCCACAGCCTGGGAAAGGGGACTTGAGCGGATACAGCAGTGTCCACCAAGTTCTGCATCTTCACTGACACCATTAGATTTCAGAACTCTCTCCTTGACCCTCCAATCATGACAATAACGTGCATTGCTCTGCTTTTGCTAGTCCAGCACATCTATTTCTCCAAGTGCTGGTTGGTGTCTCTGGCCATTTTATCCAATTTTATGTCTTGCTTCTTTCACTTACAAAGTCAGTGATCTGCAAATTTATGACACACAGTAGGGGTTCAGCAAATCACAATGAATTACTAGAGCAACAGTTTCAGCATATTGCAGAGATCAGGTGTGCTCATACTGTCCTTGATTTGGGTTATGTCTTCCTTTCCCAAGGATGCTCCCCATCCAGCTCATGCCTGTTCACTCTGCTGATTTGTTTTCTTCTACTTGAGAGAAATTTTAAACTTTCAGAAATGGGGTCTTTTTTAATTTAATTTTTGAATATGTGATTTCTGCCCTTTGGTGTGGTCACCATAGCTCTCCCACCAAAACCCCTGAGCCCATCACCCTCTCACTTGGGCTGTTCCTCCCTCATATTCTCCCTTCCGCGTTTATCCCCTTTCCTCTCTACTCCTGGTTCAGCTTTGTCTAAGTTTTCATTGCCTGTCAGTTCATTGTTTTGTGTCCCTCAAGTTTGCTTTTCTACCTCTCTGTATTCCACAACTTTACATTTATAACATTGTTGTCATTCATTAATGTCCCTGGGAATCTTTCAGTGTACCCTAAGCTCAGGGAAGTGAGGACCTAGTTCTGTTTATTCACTTCTGAAGTGCAACTATCAAGGTGTCTGTTACATTATAGAGATGAGATTTTCTTTTTGATTAATAATGATGGACAGAGGAGTAAATGAACATTATTTCTCCCAAAATTGCAAAGTTGTCAGTGATATCCATTCTAAAAAAATTCACACTAAAATATTAGAAATAAAATTGATAGTAGAGAAATGTAACACAGGGAGTCTACATTCATGAGATGATAACATTTTTCCAAGAGCACAGGATATTAAAGTTAGTATTTGCTCATACACTGAGATTCTCCATTCAATTAAAGAAGAAACAAATGACAATCTCCCTAAAAGATCCTCAGAATGAATCAGATAAAGGGGGGAAAAACTCTCTTCATTGTTATTTATTTTTTCAAGTTGATAGAATTATCTTCTGTTATCCTTTTATTCATTCACTCAGTAATGTCATAAATCAGACATCATGCTGCTTCATATAAATGACTGTTACCTATCATGCAAGTATGCTAATAGCATGGGGTGGTTCTTCAATAAATTAAACTTCTTGTTGAAATTTAAATGTTTTATTAATTTTATTTTAAAGTTTTCTAATGGGTTAACACTTGAAGATAGTGACATTTGTACAAAATATTTTGGCATGTAGCATATTCTTGTTAGTTATCATCAAAAGCTTCAGTGACTCATTGCTTTTATATTCTTAACATAGTGTGATACCAAAATGTTACAAGCAACATATTACCATTTATTAAGATACATAAAATTGAACAAAATTAGTACAGGAAAATTTTATACACATAATATTTATAATATTTATATACACATAATATGTATATTTTATATAACGACTAACAAAGCCCTGTTCAATAAATAGCAACTCATAATTTTCTTGCATCAATTTCAATCATTGTGTGACCTTGTAAGCTGTTATGATAGGATGAGAAATCTAACATCCTTTGGTTACTTGTTCTCAATATACTTGCTTTGTTGACTACACATTTCTGTGAGTTTCCTCACTTGCCAAATGTAGATAATTATGGTATTTATCTAAGTGGATTGTTACAGCATTTACTATGTAAACAAAAATATTTTACTATTTACATATTTACATTTGATAGAAGAGTCTATGAATAATACACATAGATAAAGAAAATAAAAGCAAGCCCCAATTTGTGGGATATTCTGAATATTCAAAGAGTGGTACTAGTTTTTCTCATTTCCTTACACGTGTTAATACTCCATAAAATGGAGAATCTATCATGAGGGCAGTTAATGATTTTTATTCATCCCATAAATATTTTTTCATGAAGTCACTCAAAAAATCCACTTGATCCTTTCTTCAGCTGAATCAAAGTCAGACTCCAAGAACATTTATTAGTCATCTGGGAAAGTTTTCCTATTAAGCAGTTTTCTAATGGCATTTTTCATCTGGGCATTTCTCAAGGTGTAGATTAAGGGATTTAACATGGGAGTTATCATTGTGTAGAACACAGCAACAGCTTTATCAATGGGTAAAGTAACAGCAGGTCTTAGGTACATAAATATGCAGGGCCCAAAGAACAAGACGACCACCGTGATGTGGGAGACACAGGTGGAGAGGGCTTTCTGCCTTGCCTCTGCATTATGATTCTTTAGAGAATGCAAAATCACCACATAGGAGACCATTAAGAAGAGGAAGTTCAACATACACATAAACCCACTGTTGGCGGCAACAAAGAGCCCTAGAGTGTGAGTATCCATACAGGCCAGGTTGAGCAAAGGATTCAGGTCACACATAAAGTGATCTATGACATTAGGACCACAGAAGGGCAGTGGCAAGATGAAGAGGATCTGTATGGTTGAGTGAAGAAAGCCTCCTGCCCACACCACACCCATTAGCAGGTCACATATCCTTCGATTCATGATGGTCGCATAGTGTAAGGGCTTGCAGATGGCCACATAGCGGTCGTAGGCCATCACAGTGAGCATTATAATTTCAGCCCCTCCAAATAAATGTTCCCCGAAGACCTGGGCCATACAGCCATTGAACAGAATTGTCTTCTTTTCATGGAGTGAATCTGCAATCAGTTTAGGAGTATTGACAGAGGCATAGCAGGCATCAATAAAGGAGAGATAAGCCAGGAAATAGTACATGGGGGATGCTGACAATGAGGTGGCAATGATGGTGACCAAGATGAGCAAATTTCCTACCATAGAGATGATGTAGATCAGGAAAAACACAACAAATATGATTTTCTGCATCTTTGGGTTCTCAGAGAGTCCCAGTAGAACAAATTCTGTGACATTTTTTCTAGTCTCCATGTATATTCCAATGCTTATTTCATTACCTGAAAAAAAATGAAATCACTTGTTATTATTGTTGAATCTGTTAAATCATTCATTCTTCTAAATGTGAAATGCCTAGATCCTATTGGATTTTCAATTTTATGATGTTTTGTATTTTGTGCTTTTAATTAAAATAATGATTTCCCAGTTTCTGAAGATGACTCAAATTTCCTCCCAGGTGGAGTGTTTGATAAGAGTATGGACCTGAAGAACATATGTTATCAGATAAATAGAATGCCACATATGTACCTGTGACTATTGAGATAATAATCTGGCTGGAAAGCATGGATTGCATAATAGTAGCAGGTAAGCCAGGGAAGCAATTGGAAATCTATTATAAAAAGTTTATAAAATGCCTTTTTATTTCTAGAAAATAGTAAAATGTGGTTTAGAAATTAAGAATATGGGTGGGAAAATGTAGAGAAATTGAAGGAAGGCAAATCATGTTTATAATTCCAGTAAGATCTCTGCATAATCCTCAGTGAAGTGGGCTTCAATTTAAGAAGATAGAGATAGAGTCAGTTAGGAGTTTACTTAATAATAGTTGATATAAAGAAATAAAGATATTGGTAAAGATAAAGTACACAGGAGCATCTGTAAAAGAATTGATAATGGATTTGACTAAATTCAATCATGATTATATATCCTTATATAAAATATTTAAATGATTATTATGGGCAAAGATCAATTGCCTTTCACACATGATTCTGTTCAAGACTGATAGAAATCACTGTAGCTGGTATAAAACATTCATTACGCAGATGTGAAAGTTATCTCAGATTAGTGTTGATACTAATACACAGGCCTACGTTACTTAGAACAGTAATTAGAGTACTTCCTGTGCTATTTCTGCAGACACTACACTTTTTTTTTGACATGATGACCATTTTTATTTACATACTTATTTTGTATATTTTGAAATAGAAACACAGAAAAGTTAAAGATCCTGCCCCAGATCAATCAGAGGACTTAATGGCCAAACGAAGATTAGGAAAGAAAACACTTTTAAAACTTTCTTTACTTCAACGTTCTCTCCCATGCCCCAAATTGCTTTAATTAATAAATTGAAATGGAAATCTTTTTTCATGATCATAATAACTACAACTACCTTAATACTTCAAATACAAATGCATGTGAAATAAGTTCAGAATAGTAAAATGTACAAGAAAGCTTATGCACACATGGGTAAGTTTGAACTCCCCAAAATAAAATCAAATGTGGGATGGCATCATTGAAGAGTCCTTTCACCTCGGCATCTGCCTCTGACCCATCTCTCTGCTCTAATGCCCCTCCAAACCATGATTTCATGTCTCTTCTGCAACAGTTTCAAAGTGACTATCACAGTTATCCATTGCTTTGGTTTGAAAATCAAAAGGAAAATTCAAACTCTATGTTTATATTTACTTGTCCTTTTTATCTGAGGGTACATTTCATAACATAGAATGTTTTTTTACCCCTCATGTATAAATTGACATTAATACACACCTCATAGGATTTTAAGAGATTTGGAGATGAATCATATAAACATATCCACCATGGCTATGTAAGCCCATATGGACTTTCATTGTGTGTGTGTGTGTGTGTGTGTATACACTTTGGAGAGAGAAGAAATGACATTTTGAGTGATAATACTTGAAAATACTAACAAAGCAATGAGAATGGAAAGAATTATCTTCAATATAATTGTGTACGTTCTATGTAGGAAGTATATTTGTATTTTCATTTTCATGGTGAGTTTTGACTAATGAAGAGGTTTCTCGAAGTTTCTGATGTCAGGGAATTGGAACCTACATTTTACTTAATATCTGAGTCTCCAAGTTTTCATCTGTCAAATTTTAATACTTATCAACTTTCTTTTGAAGAATTAGGGTGAGGAATAAATATTCTATGATTGTATTTAAAGCACAATGCAACATAACTACTACATGGAAAATAACAATCTTTAATAAGCATCAGCAATATTTAAAAAACTTACCTTTAGGCCCTCCCTGGTGGCGCAACAGGTTAAAGTACAGCACTGAGAAGTTAAAGCCACTTCCACATGAGTTCCATTCCTGCCTGCCCCGGAGGTGACCACATGGCGAGGCAGACCTCTCCTGACCTGCCCGCTGCTCCCCTCAGTAGTGTACTTTGTCCATCTGCCTGTTCTGTTCCCCACTCTGTCTCTGGTAAAGCCTCTCACCGCCCCTGCACCTCTGGACTGTACCCCAGTTCTGTATGCATAAATAAATAAATCTTAAAAAAAAACAAAAAACATAAAATCTTACCTTTAAGTCTTAAAGAACTTAATGATTCAGAATGTTCAGAAATAAATTCAACTTCAAACTGACCTATGGTTAATAGATCCAATGTGAAAGAAATTTCATACTATAAACAAGAGTATCCAAATATTCAATATCAAGTCAACACTTGTTATAAAAGTCTGTCTGTAATCAAACTTGTCTTCAAGAATAAAGCCTCAGAAAATTACCAGAAATACGTGTAGGATTTGAATCTAGAAGGACTTATTTGAAGCACCGGAGAATGGCTATGGGTGGGTCTGGTCCCAGAGTTAAGGAGCAGAGTGTGGAGCATTCACACGTCATTTAACTCAGGAGGAATCTTGCTTCACAAAATGTGATCTGCAAAAATAAATTCCAGCTTGTGCTATATGGATTCCTCTAACAGCCCTTTCTTAAAGTGAAATGCTTCTTCTTCTCCCAGGAATTAATTATCTTCTTTGATGGAAAGGCTTTTACATAGAAGCAGGTATTCTGGAGAGACAGGCTGGAGAAACACCCATTTTTCAGTGGGGAATTATATTCCCTACACTTTGTATCTGAACACGTGGAACTTCATTCTCTATGTGAACCCAGGTTTCTAAAACACTGGACTGTCATATGAATAACAAGGTGACAAAAACTCAAGGTGGGAAATTCTGATGTAGCTCCCTGTGAATGCACATCTGTGTTCTAACAATGTTAAGTTCTTTCTGGGAACCTACTGATGATTCCTTGGGAGCTAGAGCTACGAGAGCCTAAACTTAAAGTATTTGACTCTGTAAAGTTGTTTTGCACATCAATCTGAGGAGTGCACAGGTACACAGAAAACTAATTTTGCTGGGACTCACAGTCTGGTCAGTGTGAAATACTAGGCACCATTACAAATGGATAGTCATCCAAACATAAGAAGAGTTCTTTGTCATGTTGTATTGTTGATGTTTTTCTTTACCAAGTTTTGTTTATTGAGGTAAAATAGATTTACATCTTTTATCAGCTTCAGAGTTTATAGGTTGAAAACTACAAATGTAAACTCTGATGTCCTGCCCTCTACCAATGCCCCACAATTCTCCACCATGTCCCATTGGGCCCCTTCCCTCCCTCACTCCCACCCACCAATCTCCCCACAGTGCCACCATTTTGGAATCAGATGTTAAGTGTCTATTACTGTTTTTCTTTTTTCTTTTCTTGATTGACCTTTGTTATATATCTCTGTATTAAGTTTAGTCACCATATGAAACATGTCCTGTTGGTGCCTATTTAGAATCTTATTGTTCTTGGAACTGTTACAAATTGAGCTGTGCCATGTATTGGTTTCCTTACTTTTCTACTCTTTGTCCTATCATAGCACATATTTTTTCTAATGATATTGATCATTATTTTTTGTGATTTTTTTTCTCTTTTTAACTATTTCCAGTGACATCTATATCACTGGTATCCTTATGATTATCTTTTCAGGTATCATGCTCTTTGTTACATTTGCTGTTTATGTCTTTCTTATGCATTGTTCAGTTCACCTTAAGCAATTTGCAGGCTGAGGGAAAACACAGAGCTCTCTCTACCTGTTGGTCTCATATCACCATGGTCATTGTATTCTTTGTTCCTGTGATCTTCTCTTTGTAGTAGCAAGGGTTATTTGGAACCACTAAAACTAATTTATGTCTCGATTTTAGGCAAACATGAGCGGGCCAACACTTAATTTTGCAAATGCAAATGTTTTATGGCAAATGCTACTAAATTCTGACCAACCACTTTCTTTTCTTCTTCTTTTTTTTTAAAATAGAGTCTCTCTCTTCTCTAGTTATGGCTTATTTCAGAGAGAATTGAGTAATATTGAACCTCTTTAAAAAAGATTCACTCTAAGTTTATTTTTTTGGTAGCTGATTTCCCTCAACACAGAGTCAGAGAGATAGTGAAATGATGAGTGCCTGCCCAGGGTGCAGGGTGGGGGAGCTGTGGAGGTGGAGGGGGTGGTCACAGAGCGGAAAGCATAAGGGAAAAATAATGAAGCTTTGAGAATTTTGGGATGTATTAAAACTATCCTTTAATCCCCTAAATTTAACATTTTTTCCCCATGTAAACACCCTGCAGCCATTGTCCATCCCCAACATCAGCAAATGGCCCACGAGTTACCAATGATGGACCGACACTGGCACATTATCAGCACCCTGACTTCACAGTACTTTCACTCTTGGGTTGGTACATCATGCATTGTAAGGATTTGTGGCATTGTGCAGTGTGTTCATTGTTCTAAAAAGTCATCTATGTCCAGATTCCCAGAGACATCCTAATGGCATAACAGCTGACGATAGTGACATGTGCACAAAAAAATTTGCAAATGTTGTAAACTTGTCAATTACCATCAAAAACTTCAATATCCCATGGCTTTTGTAACCTTAACACAGTGTGATATCAAAATGTTACAAGTAACATATTGCTATTAGTTAAGATACAAAAACAAAAGTCACTGAAGAAAAATTCTTAACATGTAGTTATACTGATGTAACATATAAGCACATATACATATAGACATGCATTATTTTGCATGAACATCATAGACATACCTATATTTCTATAGGTATATGCCTATATGCACACATATTGTACACAGGCATATTGTGCATATTGTACACAGGCATGTATTGTACACATCATACATATACATACATACACATAAATATATACATACATATATATGCCCAACACAGCCCAGTTCAATAACAACTTCATTGTTTTCTCACCATTCAATCATCAATGTGTGACCTTGTAAACTGTTAAGAGCATGGATTAGCAAACAGTCATCCTCTGGTTACCGATCCTCAATATACTTGGTTTGTTGACAACCCATTTCCTCACTTGCCCAATGTGCATAATTATGATGTTTACCTCTGGATTTTTAAAGCGATTACTGCTTAAAACTAATATATTTTATTACTTTCATATTTATATTTGGTAGAAGAACCTATGAATAATACACATTGATAAGAAGGTAAATGAAAACCTGGATTTTTTAAGATATTCTGATATTCAAAATGTGATACTGGTTTTGTTTTTCCAATTTCCTTATATCTGTTCTATACTATAAAATGCAGAATCTACCATGAGGGCAGTTAATCTTTTTTATTCATCCTATAAATATTTTTCATGCAGTCATCCAAAATGTCCTCTTGATCCTTTCCTCAGTTGACTCAATGTCAGTCTTCAAGCACATTTATTTGTCATCTGGAAAAGTTTTCCTATTAAACAGTTTTCTAATGGCACTTTTCATCTGGGCGTTTCTCAAGGTGTAGATTAAGGGATTCAACATAGGAGTTATCATCGTGTAGAACACAGCAACAGCTTTATCAAAGGAAAAGGTCACTGCAGGTCTCAGGTACACAATTATGCAGGGCACAAAGAACATGACGACCACCGTGATGTGGGAGACACAGGTGGAGAGGGCTTTCTGCCTTGCCTCTGCAGTCTGGTTCTTTAATGAGTACAAAATCACCACATAGGATCCCATTAAGAGAAGGAAGTTCAACACACAGATGAAACCACTATTGGCGGCAACGAAGAGTCCTAGCTTGTGGGTGTCCATGCAAGCCAGGTTGAGCAAAGGATTCAGGTCACACATAAAGTGATCTATGACATTAGGTCCACAGTAGGGCAGTGGCAAGATGAAAAGTATCTGTATGGCTCCATGAAGAAAGCCTCCCACCCACACCACTACAATTAACAGGTCACATATCCTTCGGTTCATGATGGTCGCATAGTGTAAGGGCTTGCAGATGGCCACATAGCGGTCATAGGCCATCACAGTGAGGAGGATGACCTCAGCACCTCCGATGAAATGTTCCCCAAAGACTTGGGTCATGCAGCCATTGAAATGGATTGTCTTCTTTTCACGGAGTGAATCTGCAATCAGTTTAGGAGTATTGACCGAGGCATAGCAGGCATCAATAAAGGAGAGATAGGCCAGGAAAAAGTACATGGGGGATGCTGACAAAGAGGTGGAAATGATGGTGACCAAGATGAGCAGATTTCCTACCACAGCAATGATATAGACGAGGAAAAACACAACAAATATGATTTTCTGCATCTTTGGATTTTCAGAGAGCCCCAGTAGAACAAATTCTGTGACATTGTTTCTAGTCTCCATGTATATTCTATTACCTATTTTATTACCTGAAAAAAAATCACTTTTGTTAAACCTTTGATTCTGTGAAACTTACTCATTCTAATAAACATTAAATGCCTGAATCTTATTAGAATTTAAGTTTTGTGATATTTGGATAGTGGGTTATTTATAATTAAAAAAAATGGTTCTCTTAGTTTTTGAAGATGATTCTAATTGACTCCCAGCAATGACTAATTGACTGTCAATATTTTTGAAATATTTCAAAAGATTAATGACAATGAACAGTTGGTAGGATAGAGAATAGACATGAGTGGGATATCAGATATGGACCCTATGGCCATCTGAGATACTAGCCTGGCCTGAGAGTGGATAGTATAAAGAGTGGTAGCTGATCAAGAAAGGGATATGGACTTAATGATACAAAGTTAATAAACTTCCCTCTTATTGTTAGGAAATGGTAAACCATGGTTTAGAAATTGAGAATATGAGAGGAAGCATGAAAAGGAATTTAAGGAAGGGGAAACAATGGATATAACTCCAGTAAAAGTCTCTGCATAATCCTGAGTGAGGTAGGTTTAAATTCTCGAAGGCAGAGAAAGAAACCCCAGTTAGGAAGTTACTTACAATAGTTGATATAAAGAAAAAAGGGTATTGACAATGGAAAGATGATGAAATAATACATGAGCTTCTGTAATATACTGATAATGCATTTGACTAAACCAAATAATTTTTATATTATATATATATATAATTTTTATATTATACACACACACACACAAACATTTGGTTGGTATGTGCAAAGCATAGAATCAAATGCTTCTTAAATATGATTCTGTACAAGACTGAGAAATCACTATGGTTGGTATCACTTAACCATTCTGTAGATTTTAAAACTATCTCAGACTTGTGTTGATAGTAAGACTCAGAATTATATTAACTAAAACATAAGGAGTGTTCTCTAAGTATTCTTACAGACATCTGTTGATTTACTATAAAATTTTGACATGATAACCATTCTTATTTATATATTTATTTCAAAAATTATGGTATAGAAGCACAGAGAAGTTAAAGATCCTGCCCCAAATCAATCAGATGACTAATGACAGAACCAAGATTGGGTCAGAAAACACATTTTAAATGTCATTTCCTTAAAAATTCATCTGTATGCTCCAAATTGCAATAATTTACAATATTAAACAAGAAATCTTTTTACACGACCATAACTACAACTAGTTTATTACTACTTCAAAGGCAAATGCACATAAGATAATTGCATAGTGAAAAGCATGCGCCTCAAGCAAACACACAACACACATATGATAAGTTTGGACTTTCAAAAATCAAGTCAAATGCCCTTCCTGGTGGCGCAGCGGGTTAAAGCACAGCACTGAGAAGCTAAAGCAACTTCCGCATGAGTTCGATTCCCGCCTGCCCCGGAGAAGTCCACATGGCGAGGCAGACCTCTCCTGACCACCCGCTGCTCCCCTCAGCAGTGTACTTCGTCGATCTGCCTGTTCTGCTCCCCACTCTGTCTCTGGTGAAACCTCTCGCCGCCCCTGAGCCTCTCGCGTATACCCCAGTTGCACAAATAAATCTTAAAAAAAAAAAAATCAAGTCAAATGTGGGCTGGACTAATTCAAAGCTTTTTTGATCTTGGCTTCACCCTCTGACCCATCTCCTACTCCAATCCTTCTCCAAACTATGATTTCCTGTCTCTTCTGCAACATTTTCAAAGTGATTATCACAGTGCCCAAGTGCTTTGGTTTGAAAATTAAAAAGACCAAATTATAACTCTATTTTTCTGCTTGCATCTTCTTTTTATTTGGAGTACTTTTAATAACATATAACATCCTCCTCTATAAAGCAACATTAATACCTGCTTCACAGATTTTATAATAATTGTAAGGAAACATATGCATATAGCCACCAAGGCTATGTAAATGCATATGGATTTTCATTTTTTGTTTTTGAGAGTGTGTGAGCACCTAGGAGAGAGAAAGAATTGAAATTTTCAGCAATAATACTTAGAAGAGTGTGTGAGAAGAGAGAAAGAATTGAAATTTTGAATAATAATACTTAGAAAAAGTTAACAAAGTGTAAGTTCACAAAGAATCATCTTCAGTATTGTAATTACGAAGCTCACACAACACAGTATAGAATAAGTGTTTTCTTCTACTTGTGCCTTTACTAAATGACTGATGACTTGTCATGTACCATTCATATATATGTATTTTCTATGTGGAAATTGTATATAAGTTTCAATTTAGTTTTCACAATCAATTGCCACAGGATGTGTCCTGGGGTGTTTGGTATGAAGGAACTGGAACCAAAATTTACTTATCTCCATGGCTTCCAAGTTTACATCTGTCAAATTTTAATATTTTCCAATTATCTTTCGAAGTCTTGGGATGAAGATGAAATGTTCTATGATTGCATTTAAAGTGCAATGAAACATAGTTACTACATGGAAAATAACAATCTTTAATAAGCATGAACAATATTAAAAAAAAAAAACAACTTACCGTTTAGTCTTAAAGAACATCATGCTGTTTGGGAATGTTCAGAAATAATCCCAACTGTAAACTGACCTTTGGTTTGTAGATCCATATGAAAAATTTATCACACTTGGGATGGAAATATACTAATAATTCAAAATCTAATCAATAATTGCTATGAAAATCTGCCTGCAATCAAAGCTTCCCTTCTAGGGAAGAAAATTACCTGAAAATTACTGAAAAAAATGTAGGATTTGACTATAGAAGGATTTATTTGAAGCACTGGGGAACAGCTGCGGGTGGCTCTGGTCACTGCGGGTGGCTCTGGTCACTGCGGGTGGCTCTGGTCCCGGGGTTAAGAAGTGGCAAGTGTGGAGCAAACACCTTCTCAAGTGTCATTTAACTCATGAGCTATCGTTTTTTTCAAAATTTGGTCCTTAAAAATCATGTCCAGTTTGCACTGTTTGAGTATTTAAAAGAGATCCCCCCAAAAGCTCTTCTTTAATGACATGTTTCTTCTCCCAGGAATTAATTATCTCCTTTGATGAGAAGAATCTTTCTTAGAAGCAGGTATTCTGGAGAGACAATGGGTTGGAGAAAAACCCATTTTTGAGCAGGGAATTGTATTCTCTACACTTAGAACCTGAACACATGGATCCTTACTGCTCTATGTGAATCCAGGTTTCTAAGACGCCTGTCATGTGAATAGCAAGGCAACAAAATTTCAGGGTGGAGAACCTGGTGTGGCTCCCTGTGGACTCACATCTGTGTTCTTATCCATGTAAGCTCTTTCTGGGAACCCACTGATGATTGCTGGGAGCTAGAGCTATGAGAGTAAACTTAATAATGGCAGCCACTTAAAGTTTTTGACTCTATTGAGTTGTTTTGCACATTCATCTGAGGAGTGCAGAGGTAAACAGAAAACTAGCTTCTCTGCTTGGTTAGCCCAGGGACTCACAACCTGGTCAGTGTGAAATACTAGGCACCATTACAATTGGAGAGTCATCTCCAATGAAGGAAGAGAGTTCCAGGCATTCCACAGCTCTGTCATGTTGTATTGTTAACACTTTTCTTTCCCAAATTATGTTTATTGAGGTAAAATAGGTTTAAATCTTTTATATGCTTCAAAGTTTATAGTTTGAAAACTAGAAATGTAAACTCTGATGCCCTGCCCTCCACCAATGTCCCACAATTCTCCACCATGTTCCATTGGGCCCATTCCCTCCCTCAATCCCACCCACCAATCTCCTCACAGTGCCACAGTTCTGTAATCAGATGTCAGGTGGGTATTACTGAATTGTTCTTGAATGATGTTTGTTATACTTGTTAGCTACCATATTTAATGTTGGGCTCTTTAGTGTTGCTAAAATATTTATAAGTTGTGCTTGTTATTTATTTTTTCCTTACTTTTATCTACTGATTGTCCTAACTCATCCCAATTTTCCCATTGATACTGATCACTATTTTTGTGATATGTGATTTTTCCTTTCTTAAATGTTGCCTGTACTGAAAGCTACATCACTGGTATCTTCATGATCATCTTTTCAGGTATCATGTCCTTAGTTACTCTGTTGTTTTGTTTCTTTCCTATGGTGTTTTCAGTTCACTCTCAGAAATCAGTCCACTGAGGGAAGACACAAAGGTCTCTCCATCAGTTGGTTTCATATCACCATGACCATCTTATCCTTTGCTCTGTAATCTTCTTCTACCTTAGACCTCCTACTACTTTTCCTGAGGATAAAATATTTTCATTATTTTATACGATTGTTTCTCCTATGTTCAATTCCTTAGAAAACACTATGAGATATGCAGATGAAGAACAACTTAAGAAAAGTTATTTTTGAAAGTAAACACATTAACTATGGAAGAATATAGTGTCAAACATATAATCAAATAAAAAGGGTAGATGTGAATGATAAGCCAGGAAAGCTGCTTAGCTTTACTTTGCAATATCTATTGATGGAAAAAAAAATAAGAGAACTAGAACTCAATTTCTAACTAAGTACCAATAAAATTTAAAATTTGCATACCATAATTAATTAGTAATTGATTTTGTGGAACACTTAGATAATATATGTGGGGTTACTGGTATGAAAAATTGAATTACCAGAGAAGAATCAATTATCAAAGAAAATAAGGCATTATATAGATCAGTGAATTGTAAAGACAATATTTAATGAGGATGTTATTAAAATTTTGTCTTAGGTTCAAACTACATAGTATCTCATTTTCTGTGTTAGGGAGGAAGTTATAATAAAATTATATTTTTATATTGACAAATTTAAAGTTCTGATAGAATATCAGATGCATCTCTAGTGTCATCAGAAATCAAGTGTGTAATAAAGAAATGTTTAGGTTAAAAATCTGTGCGAAACCATGTTAGTACTTCTGACATTACTTTGAAATAAATAATAGCTAGTAATGATGAAAATATATATTTCACATACTGAATCAAACTTTCTGCAACTTCACCTTTTAATTAAGATTTAATAACATTTCTTATAATGTTCAGGAATTGTTTAAAAAAATGTCTTTACCCACTTAATAGGTTTTAAGTCAGTTGAGGGTATTTGGATCCAGACCTTGGGATATGCCTTCCTATAATTAAAGTAGGAACTATCCACACTAATTCTTTGTGCTTTCACTGCTCCTAAAATCACATACTGAAATTTAAATGCATATTACATATAAAGAAGTCAATTTGGACAGTCTACCTAATCTACCTAAGATCTCTGGATAAGGCAAAGCACTGAAGACACCAACCAGTCACTGGACCTCAAGGGTTGGGCACAGGTGGCGTAAACACTGAAAAGGAGGAGCAGAGGATTTGGGATAATGAAAGTTTCCTATATGTTGCTGCATTGTGGATATTGTTGTTTTGTCTGAAAAAAAATCCAGACTGTACAACACCTATGGTGAAACTATGAACTTTTGTTCATGTAACTTACTGATTTTTGTTAATAATAACGCATCAACTTAGGTTCACTTAATAAATGTTGTACTCTGGAGGGGGAGGTAGTCCCTCTGTGATGACAAGTAACATTTAGCAACCTCTGTTCTTTTCACTCCAGTTTTCTGAAAATAAAGTTTATTTCTCATAAAAAATATTCTGGCACAGTGCATTGCTTTTCAACTCTAACAAAGCTGAGACATCTGGGAAATATGTACTGGGGAAACCAAAGAAACTGGTATGGCTGGGCTTTTGTGCAATTTGCTTGGTAGCATTGGAAGTGAGGTCCAGTAAGTCAATGGCAAAAGTCACAACACAGAGCAGACTGGATTGATCTTTTTATGAAACAATACAATTTTACAGTAAGTACTTACAAGGGAACATTTATGATCATTCTGGAGACATGACATAAAGAGTTAAAAAGCAGTAAACATAATGAGGGAACTACAATTACAAAAACAATTATAGAAATGTTACAGCAAAGGGGAACTGAATCTCAACAGTTACTAACACAAAAGACATCACCACCAGATTTAAATGTATATGTTGAAAAATATACATGAAAAATATATATGTTGAAAAATTCAATCCTCAGCAAGGAAGCTGATACACATGGATCAGCAGACCTGAAATGAAGTGCATAAAAACATTGCTGTAGTTGGAGCACTTTCTTCTGATTTTTGCTATTTTTATTTCCATTTTTCATCTCTGCCAACTTCATGTAGAAATAACTGTTTATTATCTTAACTTGCTTTTCTTTGCCTCCCATTTTCTGAGCAAATGCCACTAACTAACATCATCCACATAGAAATTACATGGCAGCTCACAGATTTTATGAAATTTCATATTCTACACATTTAGAATTTCGATGGTAGTCTGCACCTGGATTGGAGTGTCCATGCTTGGCTCTCTTTTCCCTGTCTCAGCTCAGATTTCTGAAAGTGAATATAATACATTTAGAGACTACATGGGTTTCCTCATTTTTCAGGAAGCTGGAATAACACAGAACAGTCCATGTTTCTTGAGCTTCACCTTTTGACTTATTGGACTCCTGGGAAATAGTGTGAGACAATCTAATACAAGTAAAGAAGGTGAACATCCAATGGCCATTGGTTTAACAACATTTGGCCAGATGCACGCAAGAATGCCATTGGGGATATAATTACTTCAAGTCTTCCAAGACCTATTAATTTTGTGTTGTGCTTGCATTTATATTTTGTTCTTCTGAACCACATTTTCTCAGATAGAAGCATAAAACAGATGAGTCCTTAAATCTAAATATTGAGGTAGTTTTGCTGGATTTTAAAATACTTTTTGTTTCTATTTTATTCTGAGCTAGAATTGTGTTAAATATGGATTGAAAATGTCTGCTTTCCTAATGGATAGATATGCACTTCTTATATCATTGAAGTACTTTATGAACACTTGAAATCTCCCCTTGCAAACTTTGTGCAAGTTTTAGGATGTGCTTAGATTCAAGAATATTTTCAGAGAACCAGTTTGGGTAAACATGAGCCACTACTTTGGAATGCATGCATTTTCTTTTAGATTTTGGCATGAAAGGCAAATTATTAAGAGTATATGAGGTTGAAGTGCATCCAAAAGGAGTTGAGTGGTAAACTAATAATTATTCAAATCTGCTTAAAAAAAAATATTCTTGTCACCTTTGTATGGGATGGGCGTCTCAAACATGTTCTAGATTAATTATATGTTCTTTGAGCAATTCTATAGAAGTTTGCTTAAAATTTGCAACATTTCAGGCAGCATATGATAAAGTGATGATTTTAGAAATGTTCTATCTCTATGTAGTTTTAATTTTTCATAAGCAAAATTAGCTATTAATAACATGGTTAAATACATCTAATGCTTAGTGAACTATTGCAAACTTGTGGTTGTATATATTCCTTCATGTTACTGTTAAAGAGTCCAGTGTATGTTTGAAGATCTCCAATAATGAAGCATTCCTATATTGCAAGACACCTTCCATCCTAAAATAGACTAGTTCCATTTGAATCAACAAGGTAAGTTTATAACATGGTGCATTCACATACATAGAGGAAAAATTGGAATATGTGATTGAAACTGTTATTTAAATATAAGGGCTTCCATTTCTATATAGATATATAACCCAAATACATGCATAATTTCAAGAAATAAAGTAATGGATTATATTTTTTTTTGTCATACAAAAGAAAATAGGTAGTGAACTGCTAAAAATTGGCCTACGATAACCAATCTATCTTCAAGTTAACACGTTTTATTCACTTCCTCTCTGTATCTTTCCCACCCTCCTTCCTTCCACCCTTTCTTCCTTCTTTCCTTCTCTTTTTTATCCTTTAACCTCATGTGTCTTGTATGACAATTTCTGTGGCTTGTGATTGATGCCCTAAAGGAAGAATCACTGTAAAAGGAAATAACTGTTTTGAATTGTATTTGATATTGGACATTCTCTATTAGTTCTTGTATTCCTCATAAATTTCTGAATTCTGTACATATATCTATATTTCATGTAGGAAGTAAAGAAGATATAAAAAGATTAAGCATTAGTTTAGCGTAACAGTGGTCTGATTATTCCACATTCCTCAACATTTCTGACTCATCTATATTGCCATTGTCTAACCACTTCTCAGTGATTGTCCAACTTGTTCATTTTTACCTGTTACCTCAATTCTTCCCTTAATATCACTATGATGTTTTATAATAATTCTACTCCCATTTTCCTCTTCTTAAAGATGAACCATATAGTATGTTTTCCATGATATTGAAAACAAGAACCCTGATATAAGAATTTTCTTTTATTGTCAAACTGAAGGAGAATTATTTAAAATGTTTTAGATAATGCTAGAATACAATGTTGTACTAGCTACTTCATACACGTTCCCCATATAAATACTCCAAAGGGCAAACTGGGACCCCATCATCTTACAGGGTCTATACTACTCAGATGGAGGTGCATATAATTTTTCATTGCTGTTCTCTTGACACCCTTGCATGATCATTGATAGCAAATAATGTCTTTTGTTTTCACATTCATGTGTGTCTTTCAAATTCTGAAGAATTGCTAGTATTTTTAAAATGAGAGATTAAGAAGATTTGTATCATGTAATTAGAAGTCTGTTTATATAATAATTTTCAGCAAATAAATTTATTTTATATAAATAAATGTATGTGAAAATTAACATCAATTCTAAAATATAAACAAAGGCTCTTACCGAGTGCAATAAACAGAAAATAGTTCAATGATCCCCAATTTATGAAATATTTCTATTTTTAAGCTAATGTTAACAGCTGAACATTGATAGAAAATTACTTTTTTTCTGTTGCATATAGGAAGGTAAGATGTTTTATATGATGTTAAAATCAAATATTCTACTTTACTTAGAATCTCACATTATAGTTAAAATCATATCCCCTAGCATACACACCTTAAAATGTCATAACTAGGTCTATATAGCACAGAACTGGAAAATAAACAAAAAATATTTTAAGTTACTTATCCTATATTATGTGAAGTATTAAATTATTTTTATCATTAAAATCATATTTAAAAATTAGACTATTAGTAGTATCAAGTAAAATCTATGATCACTCTTATGATAGCATAAATATCTACAATATATTTATAATACAAATATGTGAAAGCACGTAGTGCAATAAATAAAGCATGATAAATATTAAAACACCACTCACATCAATCTGCATTTTAATAAATCATATTATTGTAACCATGCTGTCACCAAATTTTATGATTTATTTATTTCAGACAAAGAGTTCCTTTGTATATAATGTAGACCAGACTCAAATATATGGAAAGCCAGAGAAACTTCTCAGAATTCATTCTTCTAGGACTTTCTTATGACAAGAATGTGCAAATATTTTGCTTTGCATTTTTCTTACTCTGTTACATTGCCCTCTTGGTTGGAAATCTTGTGATCCTTATCTCCATTCGCTGCAGTCCTCTTTTTGACCAGCCAATGTACTATTTCCTCATCCACTTGTCGACCATGGACATCTGCTATACCTCCACTGTCACACCCAAGTTAATCAGTGACTTGCTGGTGGAGAGAAAGACCATTTCCTATAGCAGCTGCATGTTGCAGATCTTCACCTTGCACTTGTTTGGAGCTGTTGAAGTCTTTATTCTTACCTCCATGGCTTATGATCGCTATGTTGCCATCTGCAAACCTCTCCACTACATGATTATCATGAACAGGACAAGATGTGATCTCCTGGTCTTTGCGGCTTGGGTTGCTGCAGCTGTCCATGCCTTTCCTCTCTTTTTCATGTCAATCATTTTGCCCTTCTGTGGTCCTAATGAAATCGATCACTATTTTTGTGATGTTTTCCCTTTGTTAAAAGTTGCCTGCACTGACACCTACCTCACTGGTGTCATCGTCATTACCTTTTCAGGTGTTATGTCCTTAGTTACTGTTGTTATTTTATTTCTTTCCTATGGCATTATATTATACACTCTAAGAAATCAGTCTGCTGAGGGAAGACGCAAAGCTCTCTCTACCTGTTGGTCTCATATCACTGTGGTCCTCTTATACTTTGCTCCTGTGATCTTCATCTACCTTAGACCTCCTACTACTTACCCTGAGGACAAGATATTTGCTCTGTTTTACACCATTGTTGCTCCTATGTTCAATCCCTTAATCTACACCCTGAGAAATGCAGAGATGAAAAATACCATGAGGAAACTTTGGTGTCAAACATTGATTTCAAAAGAAATAAACAGGTAATTTGAAGAAATTTAATGACTACATATATATAAACATATATATCATATACTATACTATACTGTACTATATTATATATTATGTTATATAGAAGACATATATAATGTATATAATACATATTATATATGTATATACTTGCTTATATATATAATATATGTATTATATATATATTATATATATAAGCAAAATATGTCAGGTGACTTTCATAGATTTTATATTCATATTCTATCCTAAAAGGAATACCTGTTACCTAAAAAAATTAATTGGAGACTAAATTGTTTTGTAGAACATGAAAAATGTGTTAGTGTCTGCATATATATATATATGTGTGTGTGTGTGTGTGTGTGTACATGATTCCATATATATATATATATAGGCTCAATGAAAATAAGACAATTTAATATTAGTCACTAAAGGGAAATTCAGTTGATAATTTTATTAAAACTTTTTACTTAAGTTCTAAACTACATGATGTCATATTCTGTGTAGTGGGAAAGTTGCAATCTAATATTAATAATTAAAATCTGGCAAGGTGTCCATATCCACTAGAGCCATCAGAAATCAGTTATTTAGAGATAATCTGTTTTAAAGAGTCTCAATGTTCATAACTTCTCTTTGAAATAAATAATTACTAGTAAAGAGAGAGTGAAACTATACAACTCAGAAAGCTAAAAATGGAGGGATTGGCATCACATCTGCTGGTCAAAATTTAGTAGCATTTGCATAAAATATAAGGAACTATTTAACAAAATGAAGTGTTCACCCACTCATATTTGACTAAATCAATAGATAAAGTGGTCATCATTGGTTCCAGAAAGACACTTCCTTGTACAAAGAAAAAACTTTCAAAAAAGCAAAGTAAAACATTATGTGGTCTCAAAACAAAGGAAGAAAATAATCCTAAAATTACATTTTGATTGAGCTTGGACGTGTAGGGCAGCTTTATTCATAGTTGCCAAACCTGGGTGATACCATAGCATCCTTCAATAAGTGAATTAATTAATTGTGGTACATCATAACTATGGACTATTATTCAGAGCTGTAAAGAAATGACGTAACAAGCCATGAAGCATAGGCAGGATGGTTTCACCTACGTGAGCATCTGCAAAAGGGGAGACACAGAAACTGAAGTGATGAGAGCTTGCCCAGGGTGCAGGGTGGGGAGCTGTGGGGTGGTGACAGGGCGAGGGAAAAGAGGAAAAATGGGGAAGCTTAGAGAATATTTGGGAGCAATAAAACTATTCTTTACATTACTAAAGTGTTGGACATTGTCATTACAGGAGACAAAACCCATAATTGGCCAAAACCAAGCATGAACGCAAATCTAAACATGAGTTTTTGTAAATAATGCATCAATGTTGGTTCATTATTTTGGTAATAAATGTATCTCTTTGGTATGGGTGTTGCTCTGCCTAGGCAGTGGATTTTTTTTTTCTTGGTACTTTCACTCAATTTTTCTGTATACCTAAAACTAATAAATTTTATTAGTTTACCAAACCAATGAGTTGTACTAGTTACTATTAATCTATTAAACTAATTAACTTCAATAATGTTTATTAGTTAAAATGCATATTGTGTTAAATATATAAAGCAAATTATTTTGTAGGTATAATGAGGAAGAAATATCTGAGAAATATTTTCTGGGGAAAAGCAAAAGATGATGACAGGTTTTTGTGTATGCTTAATAGGATTTAAACTAAAGTCTCCTGAGTTAAATGACAGCACAGAAGACTCTGGATATGTTGATTTATGTAAAGGAAGTTAATTAAAATGTGGAATGAGTTTTAGAATATGTAAATGCAATGAAAGTCACAATCATTCAGAGGGAACTGTAGAGAGGTGAACAACGAAAATATAGTGAGAAAGAAGAATCAAGTCGAATCACTGTTGTTCCTGGAGAGAGAAGTTGAATATCAGCTGTTATTAGTACAAAACAGTTATCACTTGTAAATGTAGCTTTAAAAAATATCACAAAACCAGGGAAATGCATGGGACTATGGTGGTGGCACAGGGGTGATTTGGTGATGGGAAACCCACGGGGATTACAATTGAGATGGAAAAAAAATGTGCAAAATGATGTAAAAATAAACTTTGTAATAAAAAAAAATATCACAAAACCATGTTCAGTCTTGAGGTTGAAGAGGAATATATGGAAAATGACTAGCTTTTGTATAAAAAAATCATGTTTTATGACAGAAAATAATATATTTATTTTCCATTAATGCATGCCAAATTTATTGAAGAAAGGCAAAAGAAAAATGAAAGAGATGCCTGTGTACACACAGGCATGTGAAAAACAGCTGGGGAAAGACATCTTTCACTGAAATCTGAAATAGCATAAAGTCACATGTGATTTCTTGAAAAAAAGTATTAACAAGTCTTCAAACATAACATCTCTATTTATATAAATGTTAACAGTACATATTTATGTAAATGTTAACAGTTCATACTGAGAATGTTCCTTTATGGTATTCACAGTAAGTTAATAATAACAACAAAATGAGTGATGTCTGTAACCCCCCAAATTTAGCATTTATCTCCAAGTAGGGAAATGAGGAAACCCACTGTACTCTTAGCTTTGATAACATGTTTTATGTTTTGATTTGTAAGAATTTGCTTTTGTAGAGCAATTGTAGCTTCATCTAATCGAAAGAAGGTAAAGAGATTTCACATGTAGCTGTGCTTTCACAGAAGCACATCCTGCAGCCATTGTCCATCTCCAAACCCAAAGAGTGACCCATGTGTTACCAATGATGAGCTTACATTGGCACATCATTGTCACACAGTATTGACAGCTAACTTTACGGCTCACTCCCTCACTGGATTTTGTAAGCACTAGGAAAAATTTACCTTGCTATGAATCCACATTGTGGCATAGTACAGTATGTTCACCACCCTAAAATTTGTCTGTGTCCTTCCTATTCATCCTCCTCTCCCTATTTCTTTCTTGGATTCTCACTGAGAAGATACTAATATTCTAATCATCTCTTTACTCAGCATCTTATAAATCATACAAGTAATTTCAACCCTGTGGCTTGGTTCCAATTTCCCAGACAAGTGTCTCTGCTCTGCCCACGTCCAGTCATTTCTCAGCATGTGACTGGATTGTGGGCATACTCTGCCCCTGAATGAGCTAGTCCTGTGCCCCAAGCAGGCAGAAAACCTGCAGCATCATGGCCTGGGAAAGAGGTTGAGCTGGACACAGCAGCATCCACCACGATCTGCACTTTCACTGGTACCACTAGATTTCAGACTTCGATCCTTGATCCCCAAATCATGACAATAACATGCACAGCTCTATCTTTGCTAGTTAAGGCCCTTCTACCTGCCTCCCAAAGAATAGCTTAGTCTTCTCTGATTTTTGACCCAATTTTCTGCCTTCCTTCTGAATCTTCCCAAGCTCATTGTTCCAATTTTCTGCCACACAGTAGGGGTGTCAGTGATCACTATTGAATTACTAGAGTAATAAGCTCAGCCATAGTGCATCGGTGAGGTGTGTGCTTACTCTTGTCAACCCCCAACTTTAGTTATATCTTCCTTTCCTGATGAGGATCCTCTTCAGTTCATGCCTATTCACTGTGCTGATTTCTTTTTCACCCTGCTGATTTCTTTTTCTCTATTAGGGAACAATTTTACATCGTTCAAACAGGAGTCTTTTTTTTTTTAATTTAATTTTTGGACAATATATGATTTCTGCCCTTAGATGTGGTCACTACAACCCTCCCACCTTCAAAGCACCCAAGGCCTATCTCTGTATTACTTGTGCTGCTCCTTCCTCATACTCTGCACTCCCAAACTTTTACCCTCCGGCTTCACTTCTGGTTCAGCTTTCAAAGTTTTTCTTTGAGTCTTTATTGTCCTTCAGTCACTGTTATGTGTCCCTCAATGTTGCTTTTCTCTCTCTGTGCTCCACCATTTTACATTTATAATATTCTGTTGTCATTTACTGCTATTTCTGGGATTTTTGTGTAACCTTAGATCAATAAAGACCTGGATATGTTTATTCACATCTGAAATTCAACTATCAGTGTGTCTGCTAACTTAGTAGGGATGGACATTTCTTTTTATTAATAATAATGGACAGAGGAATAAATGAAAATTATTTTTCCAGAAAATGCATTGTATGTAGAGAGTGATACCTATTCTAAAAAAGAAAGAAAGAAAGAAACTATCCTCAAATCTTAGAAATAAAAATGATGAACAGGCAAATATAATTTAATATAATGAATTTACTTTTATAAGATGATAAAATTTTGTTGAGAGAACAGGATATTAATGTTGATATTGCTCATTCACTGAAATTCTCCTTTTAATTTCTTTTTCACTCTTTAAAGAGGAAACAAATTAATGTTCCTAAAAGGTCTAATTAGAAATTTCTTAGAGTGAATCAGATAAAGGAGGAAAAATATCTCTTCTATTTATTGTTATTTAACACTTCTAAGTTCATTGTGTTATTTTATCTTCTTTAAATCTTCTATTCATGCACTCAGTAATGTCATATGGGGTAACTGTTTAATAAATTGAAATTCTTGTCAGATATGCAAATGTTTTTATTATTTTTCTAACAGGTTAACAGTTTAAGATAGTAACAGGTGTACCAAAATTTTTGAAAATATTGTGTAATCTTATTAGTTACCATCGAAGCTTCAATGACCCATTGCTTTTGTATTCTAAAACAGTGATATTAAAGTGTTGCAAGCCACATATTATCATAAGTTAAGATACATAAAACATATGTAACATATTATCATTAGTTAAGATACATAAAAATGAAAAGTTACTAAAGGAAAAATTTTTAGAATTTAGTTATAATAAACTAACATATAGGAACATGTAGAAATAGATACATATTATGAATGCTCATACCTAGATATACACATATCTGTGTATATTTAATGTGTTTATGTATATATCTTCAATATACATGTATTATATATGTTACATATATAATGCCCAACAAAGCCCTGTTCAATAAATAGCAACTTCATCATATTCTTACATCAATTTCAATCATCATTGTGATTGTGTAAGCTATTATAATATGGGTGAGAAATCAGTCAGTCTCTGGTTACCTGTCCTCAATACACTTTGTTGACAACCCATTTCTGTGAGTTTCCTACTTGCCAAATATGGATTATTATGATGCTTACCTCTGGATTGCTACAGTGATTACTGCTTAAAACCAATATATTATCTTATATGATATTTCATATTTACTCTTGATAAAAGAGCCTATGAATAGTACCCATAGATAAAGAAGGTAAATGAAAGCCCCAATTTATTAGGATATTCTTACTGGCTTAGGTTTCCTCATTTCCTTATAACTGTTTCTACTCCATAAAATTCAGATTCTATTATATGAGCAGTTAATGCTTTTTCTTCCTCTCATAAATATTCATTGATGAAGTCATCCAGAATCTCCTCTTGAATTTCCCTCAGTTGAATCAGTTTCAGTCTCCAAGAACATTTATTTGTCATCTGGAAATGTTTTCCTACTAAACAATTTTCTAAAGGCATTTTTCATCTGGGAATTTCTCATAGTATAGATTAATGGATTTAACATGGGTGTTATCATAGAATAGAACACAGCAACTGCTTTATCAATGGGTAGAGTCATTACAGGTCTCAGGTACACAATTATGCAGGGCACAAAGAACATGATGACCACGGTGATGTGGGAGACACAGGTGGAGAGGGCCTTCTGCCTTGCCTCTGTGGTCTGGTTCTTTAGGGAGTGCAAGATCACCACATAGGAGCCCATCAAGAGGAGGAAGTTCAACAGACAGATAAACCCACTGTTGGCAGCAACAAAGAGTCCTAGCTTGTGGGTGTCCATGCAGGCAAGATTGAGCAAAGGATTCAGATCACACATAAAATGATCTATGACATTAGGTCCACAGTAGGGCAGTCTGAATATGAACAGGATCTGTATGGCTCCATGAAGAAAGCCTCCCACCCACACCACTCCCATTAGCAGGTCACATACCCGTTGATTCATGATGGTCGTATAATGTAAGGGCTTGCAGATGGCCACATAGCGGTCGTAGGCCATTACAGTGAGGAGGATGACCTCAGAGCCTCCTAAGAAATGGTCTGCAAAGACTTGGGTCATGCAGCCATTGAAATGAATTGTCTTCTTTTCACGCATTGAATCTGCAATCAATTTAGGTGTACTCACAGAGGTATAGCAGGCATCAATAAAGGAGAGATATGCCAGGAAAAAGTACATGGGGGATGCTGACAATGAGGTGGCAATGATGGTGACCACGATGAGCATATTTCCTACCACAGAGATGACGTAGATGAGGAAAAACATGACAAATATGATTTTCTGCATTTTTGGATTCTCAGAGAGCCCCAGTAGAACAAATTCTGTAACATTGTTTCCAGTATCCATGTACATTTTATTGTTTAGTATAGCATCTGAATAAAAGAAAACACTTGTTATTATTTAAGCATTGAATCTGTTAAAATTACTCATCCTAATAAAGTTTAAGTGCATGGATCCTATTGGATTTTGGCTTTCATGATGATTTGAACTTTTTAATTAAAAAATGGTTTGCCTAATTTTTGAAGATCACTCAAGTGAAGTATTTGATGAGAGTATAGACATGAGGAACATTTGTTATCAAATAAGTAGATACCATATGTGTACCTGTGACCACCTCAGATAACATGAGACATGAAAGAGTAGATTGTATACAATGTGCTAGGTAACTCAGGAAAGTGATATAAACCTACCAATAGAAAGTTATTAAACTTTTATTCCTAGTTAATAGTAAACAATGGTTTAGAAATTGAGAATATGAATGTAATCATGTAGAGAAATCTAAGAAATGTGAAATCATTAATATAATTCCAGTAAAGGTTTCTGCATATTCCTGAGTGAAGTGGGCTTAAATTCTGGAAGGTAGAGATAGAAGCACTGGTTAGGAGTTTACTTATATAGTTGAAATAAAGAAAAACAGGGCATTGGTGATGGAAATATGATGAAAGCATGTAGGAGCAACTGTAAAAGAAATGATATATATGTATATATATACATATATATGATTATATCATATATATATATCATATATATGATTGTTATGGGCAAAGATAAAATGCCTGTCACATATGATTCAGTACAAGACTGACAAAATCACTGTGACTGGTATCACATCCATTTTGCAAATGTGAAAACCATCTTAGATTTATGTTGAGAGTAATACTCAGACTTACTTATTTTTATTACTTAAAACAATTATTAGTGCACACTATTTTTTTGCAGACACCTGTCGATTTTACTACAAATTTTGACATGTTGACCATACTTATTTATATACTTATTTTAAAATGGAAATACAGAGAAGTTAAACATCCTGCCCAAGATCAAGCAGCTGACCATACGCAGAACCAAGATTATGTCAGAATATTTGTTTAAAATTTTTTTCCTCAATTCTTCCCCCATGCCCAGTTGCTTTAATTAACAACATGGATCTAATCTCCTTTTACATGACCATAATAGTTATAACTACTTTATAACTACTTCAGAGATTAATGCACATGAAGTAATTTCAGAGTAGAAAACATGTCCAAGAAAGCACACACACACACACACACACACACACACGTGTGTGTGTGTTTGGACTCTCAAAAATCAAATCAAATGTGGGATGGCATCATGAAAGTTCCTTTCATCTTGGCTTCTCCCTCTGACCCAGGTATCTCTACTCCATTCCCCCTATACACCATGACATTCTGTTCCTTCTGAAACACTGGTCATGTACTTTGGTTTGAAAAATCACAAGGACCAAATGAAAACTCTACTTTTCTGCTTGCATATTCTTTATATTTGGGGGGGGTACATTAACAACATAGAACATATTTTTATCACTCATATAGAAAACAATATTAATACCTACCTCACAGGATTTTATGAGTACTGATAAGGAAACATATATGAATATATTCGCCACCGCTATGTAAACACATATGGATTTCCATCTGTTCTGTGTGTGTGTCTGTGCACCTATGAGACAGAAAGATTTGATACTTTGATAATATTTAGAAAATGTTAACAAAGCCATGAGGTCAAAAAGAATTAACTTCAATATTATTGTACATGTTCTATATGGGAAGTGTATTTATATATACTTTCATTTAAAGGATAAGTTTTGTTTCACTTTAATGATGAGTTTTGTCAGATTGTCTTGTTGTCAGGAACTGAAACCCATAATTTACTCAATATATATGGCTTTCAAGTTTTTATCTGACAAGTTTTAATATTTCCCAAATATCTTTTGAAGAAATGGGGTGAGGATGAAATGTTCTATCATTGCATTTAAAGAACAATGGAAAATAAGTATTACATATTATATAACACTATTTAATAAGCATCAACACATTGAAAAACTTACCTTTTATTCTTAAATGAAATTAATGATGCTTGGGAATGTTCAGAAACAATTCCAACTTTAAATTGACCTTTTGTTAGTAGATCCAATGTGAAAGAAATATCATACTTTAGACAAGAATATCCAAATATTCAATAGCAAAACAATAGTTGTTATGAAAGTGTGTTTGTAAGTCAAAGCTTTCCTTCTAGACTAAAAGTTCAAAACATTTCCAGAAAAATATTTAGGATTTGAATTTAGAAGGATTTATTTGAAGCACTGTAGAATGGCTGCAGGTGGCTGTGGTCCCAAAGCCAAGAAGAATTAAGTGTGGAGCAAACACATTCTCAAGTGTCATTTAACTCAGGAATAATCTTGCTCTTCAAATTGTGATCAGAAAACATCATGTCCAGCTTGCAGTGTGTGGGTATTTAAAGAGATTCTCACAGAAGTTCTTTCTTAAAGAGAGATGCTTCTTCTCCTCCCAGGAATTAATTATCTCTTTTGATGGGAAGGCTTTTTCTTAGAAGCAGATATTCTCGAGAAACTGCTTGGAGAAACACCCATTTTGAGTGGGGAATCATATAACCTGCCTTGGAACTTGAACACATGAAGCCTCATGGCTCTTTGTGAACCCAGGTTCCTAAGACATCTGACTGTCCTGTGAATAGCTAGGCAACAAAGTTTCAGGATGGGGAACTCTGATATAGCTCCCTGTGTATTCATGTTTGTGTTCTTATCAATGTTAAGCCTTTTCTGGAAGAAAACTCACTGACTGCATAGGAGCTAGAGCTATGAGAGTATGAATTTAATGGGAGCCACTTAAAGTACTTTATTGCAAAAAGATTGTATGTGCATTCATCTGAGGAGTGCAGAAGTAAACAGAAAACTGGGCCCCCTTAATGGTGTGAGGGATTAAGCCGTAGTGCTATGAAACTATCCCCAGCAACTGCTTCATGAGTAGATCCCTGCCAGGGAACTACACACATGGTGTGGCAGATGGCCCTTACTGCATCTACTTTTCCCCTCAACAGTGTATGTCAATTTGCCTATTCTGCTTCCCCCTCTGTCTCTGTTGAATCACTCACTGCTTGCACCTCTAGCCAAATCCCAGTTCTTGTATGTGTAAATAAGTCAATACATTTTTTAAAGAGGTAATCAGAAAACTAGTTTCCCAGGGTTGTCATTGGATTCAGTTTGGACAGTATGAAATAAGAGAGCATTACACTGTGGAGAGCAATATACAACACAAGAAGAGAGTTTCAGGCTTTCCACAACTTTGTCACATTGTATTATTGATGTTTTTCTTTACCAAATTTTGTTTATTGAGGCAAAATAGATTTACATTTTTTATCTGCTCAGGGTTTATAGGTTGAAAACTACAAATGTAAACTCCGATGCCTGCCCTCTGCCAGTGCTCCACAATTCTCCACGATGTCCCTTTGGGTCCCTTCCCTCTTCATTCCCTCCCCCACTTGCCACTGCCAGTTTTGTAAGGTTGTCAGGAGTGTATTGCTGCCTTGTTCTTGAATGACTTTTGTTATATTTTTCTGTATCAAGTGTAGCCACCATATTTAAACTCCTGGTGTCGATTCCTTCATTTCATGTTGCTTAAACTATTATAACTTATGCTGTATTACTTTTAGGTTTCTTTGCTTTCATCTACTCTTTGTCTTACCTTACCCCTAGTTTTCCTAATGTTATTGATGACGGTTTTTTAATGATCATTTTCCTTTGTTACATGTTTGCCTGTAATATTACCTACATTACTTGTAGCCTCATGATTACCTTTTCAGGTATCATGCCCTTAGTTTTCATTGCTGCTTTATTGTCTTCTTGTGGCATTATAATGTCACTCTAAGAAATTAGTTCAGGAGTGAAGACAAAAATCTCTCTCCATCTATTGGTCTCATATCACTGTGGTTGCCTAGTTCTTAGGGTCTGTAATCTTCATCTACCTTAGTCCTCCTAATAAATTCTCTGTTTAGAAAATTTTGCATTTTTTTATCCAATCCATTTCCTAGACATGTGTCCTGCCCATGTCCAGTCCTTTCTGAGCAGGGTAATTGGATTGTGGGCTTAACATTGCCCCTGAATAAGCTACTTGTGTCCTCCAAGAAGAGAAAGACCCTGCAAGTTCCATGGCCTGGAAAAGGGGACTTGAGGAGGACACAGCAGTGTCCACCAAATTCATCATCTTCACTAGCACCACTAGATATCACACTTGCCTCCTTGACCCCCAAATCATGGCAATAACATGCACTGCTCTGCCTTTGTTAGTAAGCCCCGTCTACCTATATCTCAAAGTACTGCTTGGTGCCCTGATTTTTTGATCCAATTTTATATCTTGCTTCTGAGGCTCTTATAAACCTAGCAATCTGCATGCTTATGATACACAGTAGGGGTCAGTAAATCATTTAATTAAAAGCACCAGGCTCAGCATATTGCAAAGATCAGGTGTGCTCTGTCCATTGTCCTGGATTTGGGTTATGTCTTGCTTTCCCAAGGATGCCTGTTCACCCTGCTGATTTCTTTTCCTCTATTGGGCAGCAATTTTAACCTTTCAGAAATGGAGTCATTTTTAAGTTTAATTTTTGAGCAATATATGATTTCTGCCCTTGGGTGTGGTCACCAAAGCCCATCACCCTATCACTTGTGCTGTTCCTCCCTCATTTTCTCCCCTCCACACTTTCCACTCCTGGTTCAGTTTTCAAAGTTTGTCTTTGTCTGAGTCTTTATTGCCCTTCAGTTCATTGTTATATGTCCCTCAATGTTGCTTTTCTTACCTCTCTGTGTTCTACAACTTACATTTATAACACTGTTGTCATTCAAAAATGTCCCTGGGAATCTTTCATTGTATCCTAAGTTCAGTAAATGGAGGACCCAGATTTGGTTATTCACCTCTGAAATGTAACTATCAATGTGTCTGTGACTTCATAGGGGTGAAATTTCTTTTTGGTTAATAACGATGGTCAGAGGTTGAATGAAAATCATTTCTCTAGAAACTAAATACATGTAAGGAGTGATACTTTTCTAAAAAGATTTCACACTAAAATGTTAGAAATGAAAATAAAATTAACAGACAAATATAACCCAGATGACATTCATGAGATGTTAACATTTTCCTGAAAGATCAGAATATCAAGGTCAATATTGTTCATTCACTGAGATTCTCCATTTCAATTCCTTTTCACTCTTCAGTTTAAAAAGAAAACAAGTAAACTGTAGTTCCCTAAAAGGACTTATTACAATTCTCCTCAGAGTCTGAATTAGATAATAGAAGGAAAAGTTCTCCACCATTGCTAATTATTTTCTCAAAATTTTATTGCATTATTTCATCTTTTTTATCCTTTTATGCATTCACCCAGTTGTTATAAAGCAGACATATGCTGTATCATATAAATGGTTGTTAACTAGCAAGTATGCTACAATTATTATCTATATTTAATAAATTGAATGCCTATCTTATATTTAAATGCTTTTATTTTTAAATTTGAATTATTACCCTTTATAATGTGGTAACAGCTGAAGATAAGGACCTGTGTACAAAAACTTCTTGGAAATTTATAGTAAGCTTTTTAGTTACCATCAAAAACTTCAATGACCCATTGCTTTTTTATCCTTAAAATACAGTGTGATACTGTTCCTTCCTGGTGGTGCAACGGGGTAAAACACAGCATTAAGAAGCTAAAGCCACTTCAGCATGAGTTCAATCCCTGCCTGCCCGGGGGGTGACCCACATTGCGCGGCAGACCTCTCCTGACCCGCCCCCTGCTCCTCTCATCAGTGTGCTTCCTCAGTCGGCCTATTCTACTCCCCACTCTGGCTCTGGTGCATCCTCTCACCATTCCTGCTCAGCCTGTTCCCCCAGCTCTGTATGCATAAATAAATAAATCTTTAAAAAAAAAACACAGTATGATACCAAAATGTTACAACCAACATGCTATCATTAAGATACATAAAAACGAACAAAATTACTAATAGAAAATTTCTTAAAATAGTTATAATGAGCTAACATATAGGCACGCAATGTAAATGCACAGAAATACACCTCGTTCTGTGTGAACATAATATGTGTGTGTGTATATACATGCTTATATTATACATACATATATACAATGTTCAATGAAGCCCTATTCAATAAATAGCACCTAATCATTTCTTACCTTTCAATCATCACTGTGTGACCTTGAAAGCTGTTATTATATGGAGGAGAAATCAGTCTTCCTCTGGTTATCCATCCTCAATATACTTGCTTTGTGGACTAATCATTTTTTGTCAGTTTCCTCACTTGCCAAATATGGATAATTATGGTGCCTAACTCTTCGGACTGTTACAGCAATTACTGCTTAAAACCAACATATTTTATTATTTTTCATACTTAGTTTTGGTAGAAAAATCTATGAATAATACACATCAATACAGAAGGTAAATGAAAGCCTCAGTGCATTAAGAAATTCTGAATATTCAAAGGAGAATCCTGGCTTATGTTTTCTCATTTACTTAAACCTGCTTCTACTCCATAAAATATGGAAATTATCATGAAAGCAGTTATTTATTTTTCTTCCCATGAGTATTTATTGATGAAGTTATACAAAATGTCCTATTGACCCTTTTCTCATTTGAATCAGTGTCAGTCGTCAGGCCCGTTTATTTATCACCTGGAAAAGTTTTCCTACTACACAACTTTCTAAAGGCATTTTTCATCTGGGCATTTCTCAAGCTGTAGATTAAGGGATTTAACATGGGAGTTATCATCGTGTAGAACACAGCAACAGCTTTATCAATAGGTAAAGTAACAGCAGGTCTTAGGTACATAAATGTGCAGGGCACAAAGAACAAGACGACTACCGTGATGTGGGAGACGCAGGTGGAGAGGGCTTTCTGCCTTGCCTCTGCAGTCTGGTTCTTCAGAGAGTGCAAAATCACCACATAGGAGCCCATCAACAGGAGGAAGTTCAACACACAGATGAACCCACTGTTGGCGGCAACAAAGAGCCCTAGAGTGTGAGTATCCATACAGGCCAGGTTGAGCAAAGGATTCAGGTCACACATAAAGTGATCTATGACATTAGGACCACAGAAGGGCAGTGGCAAGATGAAGAGGATCTGTATGGTGGCATGAAGAAAGCCTCCCACCCATACCACACCCATAAGCAGGTCACATACCCTTCGATTCATGATGGTCGCATAGTGTAAGGGCTTGCAGATGGCCACATAGCGGTCGTAGGCCATCACAGTGAGGAGGATGACCTCAGCACCTCCGATGAAATGTTCCCCAAAGACTTGGGCCATGCAGCCATTGAATAGGATTGTCTTCTTTTCACGGAGTGAATCTGCAATCAGCTTAGGAGTATTGACAGAGGCATAGCAGGCATCAATAAAGGAGAGATAGGCCAGGAAATAGTACATGGGGGATGCAGACAATGAGGTGGCAATGATGGTGACCACGATGAGCAAATTTCCTACCACAGAGATGACATAGATGAGGAAAAACACAACAAATATGATTTTCTGCATCTGTGGATTCTCTGAGAGCCCCAGTAGAACAAATTCTGTAACATTGTTTCTAGTCTCCATATATATCCTATTGAATTTTACAGTACCTGAAAAATATCACTTTTTATTAATGAGATACTGCATCTGTTAAACTTATTCATTCTAATAAAAGTTCAATTCCTGGATCTCGTGAAGGCTGATTTTTATGAGGTTTTTTTTTTTTTGATAATTAAAAAGTAAATCATTCCTCTAGCTTTTGACAAAGACTCAAGTTGCCTCCCAGTTGAAGTTTTTGATGAGTATAGTCATGAAGCATATTTATAAACCAAAAGATAGGATGTTGTATGTGTATGTGGACATCTGAGATAATTGGCTGGAATGAAAGAGTGTTTGCATACATAGTGACCATTAAGTCAGGAAAAGGATGTAGAAATAGAAGACCATAGGCAGAAATGGAGAATATGGGGGTGGGGGTACATGCAGAGAAATTTAAGGAAGGGGAAATCATGGCTATAACTTCCCCAAAAGTCTGCATAATCCTGAGTGTAGTGGGTTTAAATTCAGGAAGGCAGAGATAGAAACACCAGTTAGGAGGTTACTTATAATAGTTGTTTTAAGGAGATCGTGGGCATTGGCAATGAAAATATGATGAAATAATATCGGAGTTTCTATGAAAGAATTGATAATGTATTTGATGAAATACAATCATTTTAGAGATGCTTACATATATTATTTAAATGATTGATGTGTGCAGTGAAGCAAGGGCCTCTCACATATGATATGTATCAAACTAATAGCAATAACTCTCTGGTATCATTTATCCATTTTAGCAGATTGAAAACAATCTCAGACTTGTGTTGATAATGACACTAAGAATTACATTAAATAAAAACACTAGTTATTATGTACACTATTTTTTACAGATCCTTGTTGATTTACTATGTTATTGACAGTTTGACTATTGTTATTTATATAGTTACTTTATATATTATGAAACAGTAGCACAGAAAATTTAAAGATCTTTCCCATGGTCAAGCAGCTAGTGGCTGCTTGAGATTCCTGTTTCTTCAGCAACACTTTGAAAACGATTTTCACAGTGGTCAAGAGCTTTGGTTTGAAAATCATAAGGACCTAATTAAAACTCTATTTTTCTTTTTCATCTTCTTTTTATATGGACTACATTTCATAACATATAACATTTTTTTACCCATCATCTATAAAGCAACATTAATACCTACCTCACAAGAAGTTATGAGGATTGATAAGGGAACATATATGAATATATCCACCATGGCTATGTAAACACATGTGGACTTTCATGTGTTGTGTGTGTATGTGTGTGTTCATACACCTATGAAAGAAAAATAATTGACATTTGAGTAGTAATACTATATGTGGGAAGTGTATTTAAATTTATTTTCATTTTCATGGTGAGTTTTGATTAATATAGGAGGTGACTTGGAGTTTATGGTGTCAAAGAATTAAACCTACAATTTGCATAATGTCCATGGCTTCAAAGCTTCATCTGGCAGATTTTCATATTTTCCAACTATGTTTAAAATAACTGGGATGCGGATAAAATGTTTTATCATTGCATTTGAAACACAACAAAAAATAAGTATTACATATTATGTAACAATCTTTAATAAGCACTAACGCTAATGAAACACTTACCTTTTATTCTTAAATGAAATTAATGATATTTGGGAATGTTTAGAAATAATTCCAACTTTAAAATGACCTTTGATTAGGAGATCCGATGTGAAAGAAATATCATACCTTAAACGGGACTATCCAAATATTCAATATCAAATCAATAGTTGTAATGAAAGTGTGTTTCTAAGTCAAGGCTTTCCTTCTAGACTAAAAACTCAAAACATTTCCAGAAAAATATTTAAGGTTTGAATTGAGAAGGATTTATTCAAAGCACTGGAGAACATTGCAGGTGGCTCTGGTCTCTTAGCCAAGAAAGCCAAGAAGCATCAGGTGTGGAGCAAACACATTCTCAAGTGTCATTTAACTCAGGAACAATCTTGCTCTTCAAAATGTGATCAGCAAAAATCATGTCCAGCTTGCACTGTGTGGGTATTTAAGGAGATTCTGCTAAAAGTTCTTTCTTAAGGAGAGATGCTTCTTCTTCTCACAGGAATTAATTATATCCTTTTATAGGAAGGTTTTTTCTTAGAAGCAGGTTGGAAAAACACCCATTTCTGAGTGGGGAATTGTATTCCCTACTCTAAGAATCGGAACACATGGATCCTCACTGCTCTATGTGAACCCGGGGTTCTAAAACACTTGACTTCCCTATGAATAGCAAGGCAACATAATTCAGGGTGGGGAATTCTGATCTGACTCCCTATGGCCTCACTTCTATTTTTGTATCAATGCTAAGCCTTTCCTGGGAACTGACTGATGATTGCCAGGACCTACAGCTATGAGAGTATAAACTTAATGGCAGCCTCTTAAAGTATTTGACTCTGTAAGCTGTTTTGAGCATTCTTCTGAGGAGTGCTGAGGTAAACAGAAAATTAGCTTCCCTGCTGGTTATTCCAGGGACTCACAACCTGGTCAGTGTGAAATACTAGGCACCATTACAAATGAAGAGTCATCTCCAATGAAGGAAGAGAGTTCCAGGCATTCCACAACTCTGTCATGTTGTATTGTTAATGTTTTTCGTTCCCAAATTATGTTTATTGAGGTAAAATAGGTTTAAATCTTTTATATGCCTCAAAGTTTATAGTTTGAAAACTACAAATGTAAACTCTGATGTCCTGCCCTCCACCAATGTCCCACAATTCTCCACCATGTCCCACAATTCTCCACCATGTCCCATTGGGCCCCTTCCCTCCCTCACTCCCACCCACCAATCTCCCCACAGTGCCACAGTTCTGTAATCAGATGTCAGGATGGTATTACTGATTTGGTTGTCTGACCCTTGGATATTTCTCTATTGTTCACATTACATGAGAGCCTTTAGAGTGTGCAAGTTTGGGTTTCTCTGAGTGTGCCTTAGTTTTACACTAACAGGACAATCCCCATTATTCTATACCTGTGACTCTGTCTTCCATCTTTGTGACTCCATACAGTTTTCTATATGAAGGATTGAATGGTTGAGTTTGGAATTCATGAGTCCTAGAAATTCCCCTTCAAATCATGGAGACACAGCTTTTTTTTT
>NW_004567116.1:7220912-7239497 GCF_000260355.1 Condylura cristata | reverse complement strand
TCTATCTCTGGTGAAGCCTCTCACCGTCCCTGAGCCTCTGGCCTGTACCCCAGTTCTGTATGCACAAATAAATAAATCTTTAAAAAAAAAGAAAAGAAAATTTAATATTAATTTCACAAAAATTGCATGTCTACATATTTATGTTTCAACATATGGTGAGGTATTCTTTTTCTATCTGAAAACCAGGCTAACATTATCTGGAAAAAGCTATTTTTTCACATAATATTTCTTATTTTTCTTTTTTTAAAGATTTATTTATTTGTGCATACAGAATTAGGGTACAGACCAGCGGCTCAGGGGCGGTGAGAGGCTTCACCAGAGACAGAGTGGGGAGCAGAAAAGGCACATCAACGAAGTACACTGCTGAGGGGAGCAGCAGGCGGGTCAGGAGAGGTCTGCCGTGCCATTTGGGTCACCTCCGGGGCAGGCAGGGGATCGAACTCATGCTGAAGTGGCTTTAGTTTCTTAGTGCTGTGCTATAAACTTCTGTGCCACCAGGGAGGGCCCCCACATAATATTTCTATTTCATATATTCAATATTTATTCTCTTTCAGGTTTGTATTATTTCCATAAACCAAGACCCTACTTTTCTGTGCCATATACATTACTCATATTTTTATGTATTTGAACATATTCTATTTCATATATATCTCTATAATAATTAAGTGGAGCTCTAACTTATTCTTATTTTGTATCACTCTCAGTTTCCATTATCCTCTATGTAACAAGGAGCAGTTATAGAATTTTCAGCAGGTAACAGCATCTCAAAAAGCATGGCATAATTTAGAATGTGGGGAGCATTTATTGCAACTGATACAAGTCCTTTGCCTAGAGTTTGGAAATTTTCTCAATTATTATCTCTAATCTTCTTTAACATTTTTCTATTATTATAGTAGTTTCTTAAGTTTAGTCACAATATGTAGTATTATAGTATCATTTAGTGTTGCTAAAACTTAAAAACGGTACTGCTAATTTACTAGTTTCCTTACTTTCATCTATTCTTGTCCTACCTCATCCCAGATTTTCCTGAATGCTTATCTAATAATATAATTTATTATTTTAATTTCCTGCTAGCTGCAGAGAGGTAGAAGATAGCAGAAACAAAGTTTCCTAAACTAGGCTTGATTATAGAGTTTTTGGTCCTCCAGGGAAATAGTGTCTGAGAAAATAATTGAACGATGGAAAATAAATACTCAAGAGGAACAGCTTTTAAACTTGGAGAATGTTTTAGCCACTTTGGTCCAGGTCCATGTATAAACATATTGGGAATACAATTACTTAAGCTGATGTGTATATTCTTTCTGAACAAGATTTTCTTCAGCTGTAGGCTAAAATAGAAGTTTCTGGGACCTCAATATTCTCCAAATTTTAAATATACATTTCACTTATTTTTTAATGTGAGCTTGTAATTTGGTGTTAAGTATGCATTCAAATTTCATGGCCTGCTTTCCTGGGCTCACACCTTTGATCATTTTAGTGAACTTTTGAAGTCTATTTCTCTGGAAAGGAGTTAGAAGGATAACACAGAGATTTTTAAACATTTTCAGATAACTCATTTTGATGTTTGAACTGCTACTTTATTATTTGCTACATTTTGCTTCTTTGTGGCACTGAAGCCAAAGGCAGACTGAGGATCTGAGAGTGGAGGGCTCCCGGATGAAGCCATAGATTCCCCGACAGCCAGTCGGATCTGAAGACCAGAGATTCTGCCATGACACCTTGGTTTGGGAAGGTGTCCCCGCCACAGAAAAGTGATATGCTTCTTAGTATATATAATTTCATTCCAAAGACTATTACTTTTCTTGGAGCATAGATAATTTGATTAATATAAAAATGGATTGGCACACTTTATTTTATTGTGAAGTATTTATAAGAAATTTCCACTTGGGAAAAGGCAAGTTAAATAAAGTGTTTTCAAGTTGGCAGGGACTTTGTGTCCCAAATTCATCCTTGCTTACATCTATCCACACTATTTTTAAGAAATAAATGGAATTTTGCTCCAATAACTAAGAACTATGAAGACTTCTGGATATTCCAGAACACCTTATCTCCTAAAATAGCTTGGTTTCATCTGAGTCACCAAAGGTAAGTTCACAGCATGTGCATTCTTATAGACTATGAAAACATTGGGGTATGCAGTGGAAATTTTTATTCTTATTTGGACAGCATAACACAAATGCATGCATATTTTTATTCAAATATAACACATAAGTGAATTAGTTATTTTATTTTATTTTACTAGTGCATAAAGATCAGACAAATGATTAATATAGAATAACAGACTTCAAGTGCTAAGCTACCGTCAAACGATGGGTTTTTACTAATAGATTGTTGAATTTGATCAAACTTATTAAATCCATGCTGTTTGTTTTGCATGTATGAACATAGCAATTTCTGTATTTTCTAAACAATATCCTCAAAAAGAAAAATGTAATGTGAAAGTAACTGAGTGTTTGAACTATGCCTGTAATGGGGTATTTAATCTTATCCCATCTTTTCCTCATTAAATTTATGAATTATAGAATGACATCTTCAATGCATTGTGGAAGAAAATGAGGCTTTCAAGCAGATCCACATAGGGACAATGCTGGTTATTTGTTTCACCTTCCTCAAATTTTTTATCTCCACGTTGCTAGTGTTTTAAGCACTGTTAATATTAGCTGTTCAATATTCTTTATTACTTAAATCTGATTTGAAATTTTATATGCAAGGTCTAATTAATATTATTCTGCTATCTTATAATGATAATTTTCCTCAACTCTCTTTTCCCTTTTATCTCAGAGCACTAATCATATCACAATTTCTCCAGCATGTGGGTTTAAGAGATTAAAACTGAAGGGTGATCTAGAAAACAAACAATATGGACTTGGGGAGTTTGTAGTTTTATAAACATGAAGAAATTTTGCTTTAAGTGTTTTAGAATCTGAATATTCTAGTCCATGTTTATATTAAATGCTCAATACCTGTTTTCATGTGTAAATACGCAGGAGACAGACTAGAGTCTATTAACCCATAATCTTGTATATTCTCTCTTAACACATAAATTTAAACTAGTCTTTTTATTACTGCCCTTCCTTGTTCTGGAGGAGAGAAAAGTCTTTGTTCCTCTTCTAGATTCATTTGGAAGCTTTAACAATTAAAATGGCATTAAGAGAGATTAAGAGTAGAAACAGAAAAAAACCCATACTTACGGAGACCTCATAGGTATGGGAAATGACCAAATTTTGACAAAGACACAATGAATTTGTGCAGTTTCACCAGGCAGGTAGATTTGAGGGAGACTTTTGAATTTGATAACTCCAATTAGCAAGGCACTAACTAGAGATTACAGACAGTGCTCTCCAGGCTTTGACTTCCCTGTTTTGGAATAAGGAAGGGTCTTTAGCTCCAGCAGGACCTTTCCTATGGGAGATTTAGAGAAGCTCACCATGTCCTTCTGTACCGGTCTTTTCTCAAGCAATTTCCAAATAAAAATAATGAACATAGTACTTCAGCAAATTGTGGGGGAATCTTGTCCTGAGCTTCAAAAACACTTTCCCCACCCTCTCACCTCTTATGTGCAAAATAAGACTCAGCTTGAAAGATGATCATAGTTTCTGTGTTCCAAATCTCAAAGTGTATTATTTTCCAATCCTGAGAATGATTTAGATTTTTGTTATCTAAGTCTATTCTATTAAATGAGATATTTGGATTATTTGCAGTGATTTGCAAATTTATTTAGTTCACAATCTAATCATATAATAATTTCCTGTAAATCAAAAAAAATTTGCTAACAATCACAGTTGAAAAATTAAAAACATTTCTACTATTAGGCAAATAATTGGCATCAGTTGCATCTATTTAATTTATATTAAATAGAAATTTTGTTAATGATCCCCAACTTTTATTGAATTTTAAAAATATTTATTTTTATTTATTTATGTATACAAAATACGGGGTGTAAGCTAGAGGTGCGGTATTAAGAGGATTCACCAGAGACAGAGAACAGGCAGATCTACTGAAACACACTGCTGAGGGGAGCAGTGGGCAAGGCAGGAGAAGTCTGCTGTGTCCTGTGGGTCAGATCCCTGCTGGGGAGAGAACTCATGCCACAGTAGCTATTGATAGCTTCACAGTGCTGAGTTGAAACCCTGGGCCACCAGAGGTTATCCCCAACACAATTTTTAAAACTTCTTAGATGCAGTTAACTGCAGGACACAAGATGAGCTCTAATTATTTCCTTACCTACTACAAAAGAAGAGTCCTTCCAGTAATACTGCAAACAGAGAAGGCACAAATTAAAGTTTTTTACTTTATGAAGTTAGAGTTTTGGATTATAATTTAAAGTAGAATTAATGTCCTATAGTGTGGGCCATAAATGAATGCCAATAACTGTCAATTTTAGCAATTTAAACCTTACAAATGACTATGAATAGTCTAAATAAATAGTTATGAGTCACTACCGTAGGCATTTACAAATAATCTTACACAAAAGAAATACACACTTTTACACACTGTAACTTCAAATCCAGATGAAGGTAGGGTGCACCTAGCTTTTGACAACCCACTGAAATCCAGTGATTTCTCATTAGTACCTAAAATAGCAACTGAAAGTGTTTTCTTCTTACCTTAATTTAATTTTGCATTAGTTAATGATTTACAATATAAACTAGATATAAAACATGCCAGATTTTGTATTTTTCATTTATTTGTTATTGTAACAACATCACTGACAGCAAACTGGACTCAGAGTTTGCCTTCCACTGATCTTTCCTGACATCATTTTAAGATATGAAATTTCTGGCAAAAGTGATGAAATCTGTACAACTAAAAAGTAATTGGGAAGCACGACAATCTTATTACCATATCAATTGCCTCACAAATGTCAATAAGAATATGTTTATATTTTGTCTACATCAGATAAAATGTAATCTGAAAAATAAGTGAAATTTATTTAATGACATTTGTTCTCTTGCTGTATAACATTATTGTGCTATTTAAAATAATAATTACATTGGTTTAGCACAATCTATTGACAATGTTTGATTGACATCAGAAGTGTAGTATGTTCTAGAAAATTCTAGTCCAGCATTTCAAAATAAGGTGTTTAAACACATTTAAATTTCCTCAAAGTTCTTTGCCAATTAATCCATTAGATTTGACCACATAATTTAAAGTAAATATCATGATCAAAAATGTTAAGTGCAAGAACTGAGAGTAGTCAATAACATTTTTGTTAATTTAGGTAACTTAATCTGTAATATAATTAGCATTATTTAAATACTTTTATATTCAAAATAGTATTAAATATTAAATGCATTATTAGCACTATTAAATAATGTGTAATTTTCATTGTACAATATTGCTCTCAGGTAATTGTTTCATAATGATTTTTTAAACTAAGAGACATCACAAAAAGGACAAATCTTAATTTTTAATTAAACTAACATTACTATTACATTCATATGCATCTCTTTCAGAACAATTTACACTTTTTGTTTCTACTGCTAACATTTAATTTTTTTTTCAAGTACAGGACTCAGCTTGTGCATAATATACACAAAATTTAAATACATGGAAAGCCAGAGAAACATCTCAGAATTCATTCTTCTAGGACTTTCTTATGACAAAAACACTCAAATATTTTGTTTTGTGTTCTTCTTACTCTGTTATATTGCTCTTTTGGTAGGAAATCTTGTGATCCTTGTCTCTATTCAATGCAGTCCTCTTTTTGACCAACCAATGTACTATTTTCTCATCCACTTGTCGACCATGGACATCTGCTATACCTCCACTGTCACACCCAAGTTAATTGGTGACCTGCTGGTGGAGAGAAAGACCATTTCCTACAGTAGCTGCATGTTGCAGGTCTTTACCATGCACTTCTTTGGGGGTGTTGAAATCTTCATTCTTACCGCCATGGCTTATGATCGCTATGTTGCCATCTGCAAACCTCTCCACTACATGATTATCATGAACAGGACAAGATGCAATCTCCTGGTCTTAGCTGCTTGGGTAGGAGGAGGTGTTCATTCCTTTCCTCAATTTTCTATGGCTATCACACTGCCCTTCTGTGGTCCCAATGAAATTGATCACTATTTTTGTGACATTTTTCCTCTGTTAAAAGTTGCCTGTACTGATACCTACATCACAGGTATCCTTGTAATTACCTTTTCAGGGATCATTTCCTTAGTCACCTTTGTTGGTTTGTTTCTTTCTTATGGCATTATACTGTTCACTCTAAGGAATCAGTCCGCTGAAGGAAGACGCAAAGCTCTCTCCACTTGTTGGTCTCATATCACTGTGGTCATCTTATTCTTTGCTCCTGTGATCTTCATCTACTTAAGACCTCCTACTACTTACCCTGAGGACAAAATATTTGCAATATTTTACACCATTGTTGCTCCTATGTTCAATCCCTTAATCTACACTTTGAGAAACACAGAGATGAAGAACACCATGAGGAAATTTTGGTGTCAAACGTTATTTTTGAAAAGAAACACATACTAATTTAAAAAATATATATTGTATTGGATTAGTACCTTCGTCAAAAAAAAAAAAGTGTAGATGTGAATGATGGAGCTAGGAAAACTTTCTTAGATTTATCACTCCAATATCTATTTTGAATGGAAAAATTGAGAGATACAGGGCTAAATTTAAGTAATTACTAATTAAATTCTAAAGTGTGCATACCACAATTAATTAAAAACTAAGCTGATTTTGTGTGGGATTTAGGTAGATAGTATATATAGGTTTACAGGTATGAAAATAATCAATTTCTGGAGAAAAACAATTTCTAAATTAATATGGTGATATGTTGATCAATGAATTGCAAAGAAAACATTTTATGAGAATCATATTAAACTATTTAACATGGTCAAAACTAATTGGTGTCTCACATTCTGTTATTGAGTAATTCGAAATCTAAACTTATATTTTTATATTAATAAATTTAAATTCTGATAGAAAATTAACAGATGCATTTCTAGTATCATCAGATATCAGTTATGTAACAAAGACATATTTTGGGTAGAATCTGTTTGAAAGCATGTCAAATGTTCCAGATCTCACTTTGAAATAAATAATGGCTAGTGATGACAGAGAATATATTTGAATTCAGATATTGAATCAAATATATTGTATCTCCTTCTAAGTAGGACTTATCAATACTTCCTATAACTTTATGTAACTGTTAATAAAATGTTTTTAACCAATTGATGTCATTAAATTTTATAAGTAAATGGATGGTAATTGGATCACGATTCTGGATTGTGATATTTCTCACTACAATTAAAAAAAATAAAACTAACAAAACTAATACTATGTGTCTCACAACTCATGAAAGCACATATTGAAACTTAAATGCATATTACAAAGTACAAAAAGTCAATTTGCACAGGCTACCTAATCTGTGACATGAACTATATGATCACTGGATAAGGCAAAGCACTGAGACAAGAAAGAGACAGTGGGCCCCAAGGGTTGGGTACAGGCGAATGAATGAATAGGAGGTAAAAAGAGTATTTTAGGACAGTGGAAGTGTCTTGTATGTTACTACATTGAGAATGTTGTTATATATGATAACAATTTAGCTATACAACACCAAGAGTGAACCTATGGACTCATGTTCATGTAACTTATTGACTTTTGTTAATAAAGATGTATCAGTGAAGATTCATTTAACCAATGTCATACTCTGGAGGCAGAGGTTGTCCCTGTGTGGTGACAATGGATATATGGAAACCTCTTTTCTTTCACTCCATTTTTTCTAAAATAAAGTTTGTCACGTAAAAGAATATTTTGTGGCACAACATATTGCTTTTTAACTATAATAAAGCAAATACATCTGAGAAATATGACATGGGGGGCAATACAAACTGTATGCCAAGACTTTGGGGCATGCTTACTCAGATTGGAGCTAAGATCTCTTAACTAGGGCAAATATCACAACACATAGAGGATTGGATCAGTGCTTTTATAAAAGCAATATAATGAAGACACTGAAGGAACTTTGTTTAGAATAAATACATGCAATGGAACTGTTGTGACCATTCTGGAGGTATCATTAAACAAATATTAAATAGCAGTAAATATAGTGAGGGAAATACAATTACAAAAACAATTGTAAAAATATTATAGCAAAGAGAAATGGAATCTCAGCAGTTACTAAGACAGCAATAAAACCATCACCAGAGTTAAATATATTTGTTAAATAAACATCACATTACATTTGTCAGTCTAAAGATTGTAAGGCAAGTGTAGAAAATGAGAACTTTGCTCCTGGACAATTTATATTGACTGCTTATGCAGTAGGAAAACAAGCCTTTCCCTTTTAAATAGATGCACAGTATAAAGAAAAAGGTAATTTTATTGAAGAAAATTAAAATGAGTTAACAAGAATTCAATATAACAACTCCTGACTTTGTGAGTATGGACATTGATCTCACATATCAGTGACATTCTTTAATGTTACTCACACTTGTCATTTTAGTAACGAGCTAAATAATGTCTGTAAGGCTCTAAGTTTAAATGTGTCTCAGTGTAACTGTCAGGAAGAAACTAAATCCAGCTAACACTCGGTGCTTACAATGACTCATATGATGAACTTAAATCACACAATCATCTCTCAACATATTTTTGTATTACTACTACTACTACTACTACTACTACTGTTATTTTGCTCTGTAGTTTCATTTGAACCAGATTAGGTTCTCTATGCTTGATTTCCTGATGTTTTAAAGGTTTAATAAATTCTTGTATTGTTTGTATGGTATAGAGAGAGGCTAACTAAATTTCAGTGCCTTCAGGAGTGTAACTGAACAATTTGTGAATAGTGGTGGGAGAATGGACTAAAGGTTTAACTGCATAAAAGCATTACTGTAGCCAGACAGTTTTCTTCCTCTGATTTTTCCATATTTTCCCCCCACTTTTCATCTCTAACAACTTATTGAAGAAAGGACAGTTTATTATTTTATCTTGGCTTTTCTTTGCTTCCCATTATCCACACATATGTTTCAATACTGTTACTAACTATAAGCACCCATGTACAAATCACATGGCAGATCATAGATTGATTTATGTATTCTCTACAGTAAGATTTTGATAGTAGTCCACACATGGATGTAGTGTCCAGGCTTGGGTCTCTTTGATGTATCTCATCTCAGATTTCTGTCAGGTAATCTAATACATTTAGAGGCTGGATGATTTTCCACTTTTTCAGGAAGCTGGAAGAGCACAAAGCAATCCAAGTTCCTTGAACTTCACCTTCTGTTTGACTTATCGGGCTTCTGGGAAATAGTGGGTGAGACAATCTAATACAAGTGTAGAAGGTGAACATCCAAGGGAACCAGAGACATTGCCATGACCATTGCATTAACAACATTTGGCCAGATGCACTCAAGAATGCCATTGGGGATATAATTACTTCAAGCCTTCCAAGACCTATTAATTTTGTGTTGTGCTTGCATTTATATTTGTTCTTTTGAACCACATTTTCTCAGACAAAAGCATAAACCAGATGATTCCTAGAACCTAAATATTGAGATAGTTTTGCTGGATCTTAAAAATACTTTTTAACTGTGTTAATTTCTGAACTAGAAAAGTGTTAAATGTGGATTGAAAATGCCTCCTTTCCTGAAGGATGAAGATGAACTTCTTGAATCACTGATACCTTTTATGAACATTTGAAATTTCCTTCCTTGGAAAACTTGTGCAAGTATTAGGACATGCTGCGATTTCCAGAACCTTCTCAGAGAATCAGTTTGGATAAGCATGAATTACTATTTTGGAATACTATGTAGATTTTGGCATGGAAGAAAATTATTAAAAGCATTTTAGGGCAAAGTACATCTGGATGGAGCTGAGAACTGAACTAGTAGTCATTCAAATCTGCTGTTTCTTGAATTATCCATGCCACCTTAGTATGGGAAGTGTCTCTTAAGCATGTTCTAGATTAATTATATGTTCTTTGAGCAATTTTATAGAATTTTACATAAAATCTGCAACTTTACTGGATTTACATGATAAAGTGCTTATTTTAGAAATGTTTTAGTTCTATTTATTTTCATTATTCATAAGCAAAATTCCAATTATGTATAACATGGTTAAATATATTTGATGTTTGAGTGAATTATGTCCCAAAATTGTGGTTGCATGCATTCCTTCATGTTATTATTAGAGTCCAGTGTATGCTTGACCATCTCTTATAGCTTAAAACACCTTCCATCCTAAAGTAGACTAGTTCCATCTGAATCAACAAAGGTAAGTTTAAAGCATGGTTTATTCTCACACATTAAGGAAAAATTGAAATTTGTGACAGAAACTTATTTAATTATAAAAACTTCCATTTACATAGAGATAGAATAACTCAAATATATGTGTGGAGTGTTAAGAAATGCCCTATCTTCAAGTTAACAATTTTTTACCATCAGAATGTTGACATAGAATCACATCTGGTTATTATTAAATACATACTTTAAATTTTCTATCTCCTTCCTCCCTTGTTTTTCCTTTCCTTCCTCCCTTCCTTCTTTTCTTCTTTCCTTATCCTTTTCTGTATAACCTGATGTATCTAGCATGACAATTTTGTACCTGTTTATTAATAACCTTAAGGAAGAATCATTGTAAAGAGAAAATGTCTATTTTGAGTCATATATATTATTAGGCATTTCTTATTACTTTTTGTATTCCTCACTAAATTCTGAGGTGTGCATGGAGGAAGAAAAGGAGATATAAAATATTATGCATTAGTTTAATATCGCAGTGGTCCATTTATTTCACACTCCCCAACATTGCTTACTGCTACATTGCCACTGTATAACCACTTGCTCAATGATTGTCTAAACTTATTATTTTACTGTGACCTCAGTTCTTACATACACCCTTTCCTTAATATCGCTGATGTTTTATAATAATAATTATCCCCCTTTCCCTCCTCTTAGAGCACTAATCATACATGATCTCATGATATATAAAACAAACAAGGGTCCTTTCTTAGATGAGGATTTAGTTTTATTGTCAAAGTGAAAGAAAATGACTTGTTGTGTTTTAGAATCAGATAACGCTAGAATAAAATTTTATACTAGATACTCTAAATGTCCTCCCACACATAAACACTCCAATAGAAAAACTGGTAGCCCTTCAACTTAAAAGGACTTTACTACTCATATGAAGGTGCAAATAATCTTTCATTGTTGTCTTCTACATGTGTTTGCATTAATGCTGAAGGAGAAAAAGGTTTTTTTGTCTTTTCAATCCATGTATGATTATTTTCACTCCTGAAAATTTGTTATTATTCTTTTTAGCTGAATTGTTATTATATGAAGTGATAGATTTAGAAAATTTGCAGTCTACTTACATAATAAGCATCATCAAACCAATTAATATATAAAGAATGTATTTTAAAATTAACCTTATTTCTATAATCTAAACAAATAATTTGTACCAACTGCAGTAAACAGAAAATAGGTCAGTGATCCCCACCTTATAAAACATTGCTTTTTTTTTGAGCTACTGTTAAAGCTCAACACTGACAGAAAATTACTTTTCTATGTTGCACACAGGATAGGAAGGCTTATATAATGCTAAAAACAAATAATAACAAATCAAAGTTCTTACTTTATTTAGCACCTCACAAAATAACTAAAAGTGTATATGTCCTATATGTGACAGTTCATGATGCCACAGCTATGTCTATGAAACGCAAGAATGAAAAAAAAATACAAAATTTTTATTTTTGAGTTAATTAAAAATAATTAATATAAAACATTAAATTGCTTTTACTATAAAATTATATCTAAATATACTGGTTTATTAATAGTATCAAATAGAATAATGAATATTTTGATTATAACTTAAATCTTCCACAAGCATGTAAATGCATCTAAGTGCAATAAATCAGTCATAATTAAAATAAAGACACCACTCGTGCCATTGGCTTTTTGTAAATTACATTATTGTGTTCATGCTGTCATTTTCACCAAACTTTATGATTTATGTCTTTCAGACAAAGAGTTCCTTAATTGTAATGTACACAAAACTCAAATACATGGAAAACCAGAGAAACATCTCAGAATTCATTCTACTAGGACTTTCTTATGACAAGAACACTAAAATATTTTGCTTTGTGTTCTTCTTACTTTGTTATGTTGCACTGTTAGCAGGAAATCTTCTGATCCTTATCTCCATTCGCTGCAGTCCTCTTTTTGACCAGCCAATGTACTATTTCCTCATCCACTTGTCGACCATGGACATCTGCTATACTTCATCTGTCACACCCAAGTTAATTGGTGACCTGCTGGTGGAGAGAAAGACCATTTCCTATGGTAACTGCATGTTGCAGGTCTTCACCTTGCACTTGTTTGGAGGTGTTGAAGTCTTCATTCTTACCGCCATGGCTTATGATCGCTATGTTGCCATCTGCAAACCTCTCCACTACATGATTATTATGAGCAGGACAAGATGTGACCTCCTGGTCTTAGGTGCTTGGGTGGGTGGCGCTATCCATGCCTTTCCTCTCTTTATCATGGCAGTCATTTTGCCCTTCTGTGGTCCTAATGAAATCGATCACTATTTTTGTGATGTTTTCCCTTTGTTAAAAGTTGCCTGCACTGACACCTACCTCACTGGTGTCATCGTCATTACCTTTTCAGGTATCATGTCCTTAATTACCTTTGTTATTTTATTTCTTTCTTATGGCATTATCTTATACACTCTAAGAAATCAATCTGCTGAGGGAAGACGCAAAGCCCTGTCAACCTGTTGGTCTCATATCACTGTGGTTCTCTTATTCTTTGCACCTATAATCTTCGTCTACCTGAGACCTCCTACTACATACCCTGAAGACAAAATATTTGCAATATTTTATACCATCGTTGCTCCAATGTTTAATCCTTTAATTTACACCCTGAGAAATGCAGAGATGAAAAACACCATGAGGAAACTTTGGTGTCAAAGTTTTTTTTGAAAGGAAACACATAAATAATTTGAAGGAACCTATTGATCAGTACCCTAATCAATTTAAAAGGTTAGATGTGAATGATAAAGCCAGAGAAATTCAATTTCCACTTACCATTTCCATATCTATTTGAATGGGATAAGTGAGAGCACTAAAATTTCAGGTAAAATCCTGTCATATTCTAAGGCTTGCATATAAAAATTCATTCAAAGTTAAGTTGATTTTGTGGAGTACTAGATTTATATATTATATCTATATAAAAACACGTATATATAATAAATATAAATATACATAACATATAGAATATAGAATATAAAATATATAGTATATATGCATATATCTACACATATATGCATATATATATAATTTCCTGTATGTAAAATTGAATTACCAGAGAAGAAATTACTAAAGAAAATAAGGTAGTTATATATTGATCAATGAATTGTAAAAGAAAATATTTTTTGAGAATTTGTTTAAAACTTTGACTTATAATTCAAACCACAATAACTCACATTCTATGTTACTAAGGAAGTTGAAATTTAAAATTACATTGATAAACTAAAATTCCTAATAGAATGTTAACATGTATGCATCTCTATTATCACCAGGAATCAGTTATTTAATAAAGACATATTTAGGGGAGAATCTTTTTGAAAGCAGGTCAATGCTCTGATCACTTTGGAGAAAATAATAACTAAGGATGACAAAGTGACATCTTGATTTCAGAATGCTGAATCTAAGTTACTACAACTCTACTTCTGGAGAAATATTTAACAACACTTATTAAAATTTAAGTGAATTCTTTTCTCTCCCTCTTTTTCCTCCACACCAAGGATGGAGAAATGATTCTTTAGTCATTCATCTTTCCTTTGTCTTCCATTCCCAAAACATAAATTCCAATGTGAGTCCCTAGCTTGAGTAAACACATGGTTTCCATTTCAGATCACAGGTTTTATTGAATTAAGTATTTTACGCATAAAGAATCTCGATAGCATCCATCTTTGAACTGGAAGTGTGCATGTTTGGTTTTCTTGACCTACCTCATAGCAGATTTCTGAGGTGATCTAATATAATTACAAACTACATGTGTCTCCTTCTTTAGCAAGCTGGAAGACCACAAATCATCCAAGTTTCCTGAACTTCACCTCTCACTAGACTTTATTAGACTTAGGACTAGAGGGTGAGACAAGTTAGACAAGTTTAGAAAGTAAACATCCAGGGAGATCAAGGAAATTGCCGTGGATAGTGGTTTAACAACATTTGGCCAGGGCATTCAAGAATGCCATTGGGGAAATAATTACTTCTAACCTTGCAAGACCCATTAATTTTGTTTGGTGCTTAAGTTTATATTCTGTTTTCTGAACAACACTTTGTCCGACACAGACATACAGTGGATGATTGCTAGGAATTACATTTTGAGATTGTTTCGTAGGCTTTTAAAAATACTTTCTATTTAAATTTTATTGTGAGCAGAGTTTTATTAGATATGGATTGAAAATGCTTCATATACTTTCCTGAGGAGTTAAGATGTACTTCTTGTATGATTGACCCTCTTTATAATTATTTGAAATCACCTTCCTTTGTAAGCTTATGAAAGTTTTATGACATGTTGAGATTTTCAAATATTTTCAGAGAATCAGTTTGAATGGGATGAATTACTGCTTTGCAATGCTATGGTTTTATTCTTGATGTAAGTAAGGAAGCAAATTGTTAGAGTATCTGAAGGTGAAGTGCATCCTGTTGGAAACTGAAACTGACCTGACAGTCACTCAATCTGATGGTAGTAAATGGACCATATCACCTTAGTATGGGCAGGGTCAACCAGACATGTGCTAGACTTATTACATTGTCTGTTGTCTAGTCTATAGAATATACTTTTAAAGTTAGGGAGTTTTCAGCCAGAATATAATTACTTGATTATTAAAAATGTGTTACATTATTTAGTTTTAATTGTTTATTATTTCTAAACAAACCTCCAGTAAGAACAATAGAGCAAAATAAAATATTGTTAGGTTTGTAGAGTTTATGCTCCTGGTTTTGTTATATGCACCTCTACATATTACCATCAAAAATAGTCCATTTTACTCTTGAACTTCTGTAGTAATGAAGATATTGCTGTATTTCAAAACATCTGCCATCCTAAAGTAAACTAGCTCCATCTGAGTCAAAGAAGGTAAGTGTATAGCAGGCTGTGTTCTCCATGCTACACTAAGGATATCTTGCAATATGTGAGCGCAACTTTGGTTTAAATAGAAGAGTTTCTACTTATATACAAGTAATACAACACAAATACATATAGAACATCAATACTACTAAGGATAGGTATTAGGTTTAGTTTTTTTTTTTTTTAATTTACTCAATACTACTAAGGATAGGTATTAGGTTTAGTTTTTTTTTTTTTGACTTATTTATTTGTGCATAATGAACTGGGATATAGGCCAGAGGTGCAGGGGAGGTGAGAGGATTCACCAGAGAGAGAGCGGAGAGCAGAACAGGCAGCTCAATGATGTACACTGCTGAGGGGAGCAGTGGGCGGGTCAGTAGAGGTCTGCCGCGCCATGTGAGTCACCTCCGGGGCAGGGTTGGAACTCATGTTGAAGAGGCTTTAGCTGCTTAATGCTGTGCTTTGACCTGCTGTGCCACAAGGGAGGGCCAGGTTTAGTTCTTTTGTACAAAAAAAAATAGACTTTGATAAGTGTTAATAATAGACACTGATTCCTTAAGGTAAATATTCTATCAACCAACTTACAGATTTCCACTATCAGAATGCTGAAAGTGAGATTTGTCTGATCAGTTACAAAATACATGTTACAAATATTGCTTCTTTGTTTTTCCATTAAACCAGGTTGTCTTATGTACATGACCACTTCTGTAGCTATTTTATTTTCAACGAGGAAAGATCATGAAAAGAAAATGACTGTTTTGAACCACCTATAATACTGGGTATTTTCTATTAACATCTGTATTCTTCATCAAATATCTGAATCATGTAATGATATCTTCATTGAATAGAGGATAAAAAATGATACATAAAAATTAAGATAACCAGTTATCTGATTGCCTCAATGGTCAGTCAGTACATTTCACAATCATCCACAGTTCTATCTACTTTGTTTTTTTGTGTTACACTGTCTAATCAATATAACTACTTGTTAGGTGATTATACAATATTATTTTATTACAGTCTCAACTTTTACATACTTCTTTTCTTTAATTTCACAATGGTGGTTTAAGATCTAGAAAATAAGCCAGGACCCTTACATGAAGTTTTTATTTTATTTTTTTGTCAAAAAGATGGAAAAGTACAGAAAAAGTGATAGAATCAGAAAATGTTAAATGCAATTTATATAGAAACTCCATAGTGTTTTCCACGAATAAATACCTCCAAAGACCAACTATCTGAAACCCCATTATTGTTCAGGTATTTTCAAATAAACATAATTGTTGTCCTGCAGACAACTTTCTGTTATTCCTCTAGCTTTCATGGTTTGCCAAACCAAACCAAAGAAGAATAAGGACTTCTGTCTTCTCACAACCACAATATATTACTTTTCAATCTTGAGAAATTTCTAAGATTCTTTTTATCTGAATCACTTATATTTAAAATGAGACATTTTGATGAAGGTTGCTACAATATAAGCAGCTCACAATACACTTATAAAATAATTATCAATAAATAATTATTTAATACACCAAATTATTTCATGCTGTTTTTCATATATAACAAATAATTATATAAATACACCAAAAATTAACATTTCTCAAATATTGACAAGGAATACCTATCAGTTGGAATAAGATGATAATTACTTCATATTATCACTTCATATTTTTTGAGCTGCTAGTAACTGCTGAATATTCTGTGACTGCTAGTTTTAGTATAAAGGATATTGGAAACTGACAGTAATACAAAATAAGAACATGTTAAGCATTTCTATTCTATTAATTTAGAGTTTCAAATCATACTTTAAAATGAGTACAAGTTCCTCAATATTTACCAAATTTTAAATGCCATATTTGTATGCTATTTCCACATAAATATCAACCCCTGTAAATAACACTGAGATGGAATTCATGGATACCTAGCTAGATGATTTTTGAATAATCTCTAATAAAGATTTTGTGTGTTATTTTTTAGTAAACATACGGGCATCCAAAAGTGACTGCTGCTTTAGATTCGGACTAAGGTAAGAGAGATGCCACTTTTTTCAAACCCATTGGGTCAGATAATTCTCAGCAGAGCTCTGTCTTCATTTTACCCTTTGTTAGGATAATATTTATTACAAAAGGTAAAAATTCATTAATTTTACAATTACTTATAACTACAGAGAATATCCCCTGAACTAACTGACTAAGAGAAGGTCCACAAGTTACTTATTATAGGATCACCAATTACTGACATTCATTCTTCAGCAGTATCACAGTAAATCCTGAAATGTATGGCAAGATTCATGATGTTTATACCATATAAACCTGAGATTTAACAATTTTATGTTTCCTTCACCAAAGACACATTACACTGACAAAAGTATATTTAAAAAATGCATTTAAGACTTGAAATATGTAATAATGAAATATGAATGTATTTGCTGATCACTTACCAAAATTATCAGTTTCTTGACAATATTTGGTGCCTTGTGATTTTTCAGTCATTCATTTTAATATTACAGTGATTGTTTATTAATTTAATATGACCCGTTGACCAGTATTATCACAACACAAATAATGCTATGCTCTAAGCAAATTAAAGTTCAGCAGCTTAGAGAATGGTTAAAACATTTATCAAGTATTTTGTTTTAAGATTTAATTTATTTATACATACAGAACTGGAGTATAAACCAGAGGAGCAAGGGCAGTGAGAAGATTCACCAGAGACAGAGTGGGGAGCAGAGTAGGCAGATTGATAAAGTACACTGCTGAGGGGAGCAGCAGGTGGGTCAGGAGAGGTCTGCCGTGCCATGTGGTCACCTCCAGAGCGGGGATTGAACTTGCACTGAAGCGGTAGCGGCCAGCTTGCAGTGCTGCGTTCTAACCCATTGTGCCACCGTGGAGGGCCCTTATCAAGTAATTTGTTGTAAAATTTTTAAAAGAAGAAAATATGCCAAAATTTAAGTTATTTAGACTAAATAATATAATTTTAGCAATAAACACTTTGCTAACAAATGTAATTTAAGTAGTTTAAATTATTAGTAATATTGAGTAAAATATACCAATTTTCTCATTATACCATTACAAAAATTTTCCAAAATAGATGTACATTAAATATAATGTAAAAGCATCTTAGCCCAATAACTCAAGCTTAATTCTTATTTACGTTAGTGTTTATATTATCAACTTTCCCCATTTTATTTTTATTATTTCAGATATGAAGCTCCTTTGTTTGTAAAACATAAAAAAAACAAAATGGAAAGCCGGAGAAACATCTCAGAATTCATTCTTCTAGGACTTTCTTATAACAAGAACATACAAATATTTTGTTTTGTGCTCTTCTTATTCTGCTATGTTGCCCTATTAGCAGGAAACTTTCTGATCCTAGTCTCTGTTCGCTGCAGTCCGCTTTTTGACCAACCAATGTACTATTTCCTCATCCACTTGTCGACCATGGACATCTGCTATACCTCCACTGTCACACCCAAGTTAATTGGTGACCT
>NW_004567116.1:7215130-7220757 GCF_000260355.1 Condylura cristata | reverse complement strand
GGTGCTTGGGTGGGTGGAGCTGTCCATTCGTTTCCCCTCTTTATCATGGCAATCATTTTGCCCTTCTGTGGTCCTAATGAAATTGATCATTACTTTTGTGACATTTTTCCTCTGTTGAAAGTTGCCTGTACTGATACTTATATCACAGGTATCTTAGTGATTACCTTTTCAGGTATCATTTCCTTAGTTACCTTTGTTGTCTTATTTCTTTCTTATGGCATTATACTGTTCACTCTAAGAAATCAATCTGCTGAGGGAAGACGCAAAGCTCTCTCCACTTGTTGGTCTCATATCACTGTGGTTGCCTTATTCTTTGTGCCTGTTATCTTCATCTACCTTAGACCTCCTACTACATTTCCAGAGGACAAAATATTTGCAATATTTTACACCATTGTTGCTCCTATGTTCAATCCTTTAATCTATACACTAAGAAATGCAGAAATGAAAAACACCATGAAAAGACTTTGGTGTCAAACATTACTTTTCAAAGGAAACACATAAATAATGAAGACATTTATTGTATAAACAACTTAGTGAAAGAAAAAGAGTGGACTTGAATAATAAAACTATAAAAAACTTCTGAAACTTCCTATTTTATTATGTAACTTAAATGGAATAGTGAGAGAAATTGGACTATAATATCAAAAAGAAAGATCACATACTAAACTTTGTATACTGAAAATAGAAAGAAATTAGTTTGATATTGTGAATACAGAGATAAAAATGTTCAGTTTTATGTAAAAACTACAGTTAGCATGGAAATTAGCGAATGATTTACTGTTGATTAGTGTGTTAAAATATTATATATTATGATAACTCAATCAAAACTTTTAGTTTAGTGTCATAATACATAGTGTTATATTTGGTGATAATGGGGAAGTTGAAATTTGAAATTAAAATAATAAGTTTAATATCTGATAACATATTATCACATATTCTTTTCCAGTGTCACCAGAAATCAGATGTGTTCCAAAGAAATATTAGGGTAGATTCTACTTGAAAACAAATCAGTGCTCTTGACATGATTTTAAATAATTTATATCAACTACTGACAACAGAGTGAGAATTCATAATTCAGGATGCTGAATCAAACATATTGCAACTCAAACCTATTAACTGAAATTTAATAACATTTCTTATAAATCTAAAAAAACTGTTTAATAAAATGTGTTTCTAATGCTTCTCATTAAAATTTAAAATTAAATTGATGTGACATGATTCAGAGCTAACACACATTTATCTACAACAGAAAACAAATATTATATGTTCTCAGAACTCAAGGCAAGACATTTTGGAAGTGAAATTGCATGTTACAAAATAGAAGCTGTTAGTTGCACAGGCTAACTACCCTCTGACATAAATTACATGATTTCTAGAAAATGCAAAGCACTGGAGAGAGTAATCTGACCAGTGAACATCAAGGGTTGACCTTAGTGAAGTGTAGGGCTGAGTTGGAAGAGCACAGTATTTTTAGGACAATGAAACATTTGCATATAACTACATTTCAGATACTGTTATTGTTTATAGTAAAACCCATGAATTGTACAACACCTAAAGTAAACTCTAATGTAAGCTGTGAAGTTCTCTGGTATGGTATATCAGTGTGGAAATACTTTAATTTAACAAATGTCCCACTCTGGAGGTTGTACCTGTATGGTGACAGTGGATATATGAAAATTTCTGTTCCATTCACTCCATTTATCTATGGACAGCAAACTACTTTAAAAATAAAGATTATTAAGTAAGAAATGTTTTTTTTTTTAACAAAACATCTTGTTTTTTGACTATAATGAAGCAGAGGCATCCGAGAAATGTCTCCGGAGAAACAAGAAAGAAGTGTGTTGAAAAAGAGTTTGTTCATCAATAATTGGATTGGACCTAAGGTTCTTAAAATAAATACCAAAGACCACAATAGAAAAAGGACTGGCAAGTGTGATTTTTATGAAAAGTGATATAATTAATGAGGCCTCCAAGTAGTGTAAAAGCCAACACTATAAAGCTGGGAAAAAGCCAGCACTATAAAGCTCTCTGTAGCCACAGCAGCAGTAGTTCAGTCTCCAGCCAGGTTGGTGACCCGGGGGAAAGGACCTGTCCTGTCTCCCCCCTGCTCTCCTCAGTAGTGTATTTTAGTCGATCTGCCTGTTTCATTCCCCATCCTGTCTCTGGTAAATCCAGTCCCTCCTGCCCCCCCTCCACACCTTTAGCCTATACCCAGTATAAATAAATACATAAATAAAAAATCTTTTTTTAAAGAAAAGTGATGTAATTAAAATATTGAAATTGCTTTGAAATATGTACATGGAGCTGGACAGCTGCAATCACTTTAGGGGCTTAGAAAAAAGGATGTTAAAGAGTAGTAAACATAATTAGGGAAATACAAGTATGTAGAAATTTTATAGTAAAAACCAGTTGCATCTCAGGAATTAACTAATATAAGGACAAAAATCATCAACAGATTTAAATGAATATGTTGAAAAGCCATCACAGTATACTTGTCACTATAATGTCGGATGGGCAATGTGTTGAAAACAAGCATTTTGCTCTTTAGAAAATTTATATTGGTCATGATATGAGAAAATAAGTCTTAATTTTTTCAATGGACTCATAGTATAAAGAGATAGGTAATTTTGTTGAAGAAAATGAAAGTGTGTTGGCAAGAATTCAACAAAACTCTTGCTTTATTTGACTTGGATGCTGATCTAGATCATTCCCTAATGACACTCACAGTTGCACATTAATAATAAAGAAGAAATTTATGGAAACTCAAATTTAAGATAGCTATTTAACCTTTGAGCCTCTGAACTGGATTAGATACTATAAGTCTGATTTCCTGGTGTTCTAAAGGCAAAAGAAATTTGTCTGGATTACATGTAATAGTTATAGAGAGATCACTCTTTATTCTTTTATCTTTGCTTTACCTCCCACATCCCAAGCATAAATTTTAATCATATTAGTCCCTAGCTATGATTTAAATTGCAGGTCATAAAATTTATTGAATTAAGTATTTTATACGCAAAGTATCTTAATAGTAGTCCATACTTGGATTGAAAGAATGCATTTTGATTCTCTTGAGCTTTCTCATCTCAGACTTCTTAAAGATAACTTTCTACAATTATGTGCTACTTGGGCTCCTCCTTCTTCAGGAAGTTGGAAGAACACAGTGGCCCACATTTCTTGAACTTCACCTTCTGAATAGAGTTATTGGACTCCTGGGAATAGTCGATGAGATGAGCTAGTATAACTGTAGAAGGTAGTCATCCAGAGGGAGCAGAGATTTTGCCACAGATAGTAGTTTAACAGTATTTCCCCAGGATGCACTCAAGAATGCCATTGAATATATAAATACCTCAAGAATAACAAGACTATTAATTGCTTTATTTATGCTCTAGTTTATATCTGTTCTTCTGAACCACATTTTATCAGACAGAGTAAAAGTAGATGATTACTTGTACTTAAGTATTTGTGCAGTCTTGAAATAATTTGACAATATTTTTGTTTAAAATTTACACTGAAACTAGAGTTGTACTTAATATGGGTTGAAAATTCCTACTGCTCTCCTAAGGGATGAAGACGCACTTCACTTTGTAAGTATATTATTTTTTAAATTAATATTTGAGATTACCTTCTTCATATGAAGAAGCTTCATACAGTTTATGGAATTTGTGGGGTATGTTGAGAATTCCAAATTATTTAAGATAATTAATTTGGATGTGGGTGAATTGTTTTTTAGAGTACATTTTAATCCAGATTTTGGTGGGAGAAAATTGTTAGGCTGAGTATCTGAGGATGAAGTGCATCCTGATGGAAGCTGGGACTGATCTCAGATGATGGTCAGTGAATTAGCCATGTCAACTTAATATGGGAAGGGTCACCCAGGCCTGTGCTAAACTTACTAATCACATTTTATTAGTTTATATCTTTTTACATTAACATATTTTCTGCCAGCATATAATAATTTGACTTGTACAAAAATGTGTGAACATTCTTTAGTTTTAATTGTTCACTATTTCTAAACAAACCTCCAGTAAGAACAATAGAGCAAATAAAATATTGTCAGGTTTGTAGCGTTCATGTCCCAGCTTTTCACAAGAACTTCTACATATCACCATCAAAAATAGTCCAGTTTACTCTTGAACATCTGTAAGAATGAAGACATTGTTGTACTTCATAATATTTCAATGTCTTCAAGAATGAAGACATAGTTGTATTTGTATCTGCCATCCTAAGATAGATTAGCTCCATCCGCGTCAAGAAGTTGAGTGCATAGAATTCTGTGTTCTCCATGGTGCACTAAGGACAACTTGCAATATGTGAGGGAAACTTTGGTTTAAATATAAAAGCTTCTATTTATACAGATAGTGTAATGCATATATACTTTTTATTCAATACCATCAAGAAAAGTTATTAAGGATAGTTCTGTTGTACAAAAATTATAAGGCTGTGATGAGTGTTAAATTCTTTAAGGTAAATAATTTATTTACTAACTGATAGGTTTTGACTGTCAGAATGCTGAAATTGAAGTTTGTCTAATCTTTATACATTATAAATATTCTTTATTTTTACATTAACTCTGATTGACTTATGTACTTGATGATCTCTGTAGCTGTTTTCAATGCTTTCAAGGAGGAAGGAGCACAGGAAAGGGTATTGTCCATTATTTTATGCATTCCTCATTAAATTGTAGTAAAACTTGAATTGTCTACCAAAATTTATGACATTTACACCACTAACATAAAACTGGGATTTAACAAATTTTATATTTTCTTGACCAAAGATATATTAACTTTGACAAGGGAATATTTTATACAAAATATATTTAGGATATGAAATATGTAATAATTAAATATGGATGATCATTTCTTAAATATTTCTTGAAATATGTCTTTGTTTTGAGATTTTTCAATCATTCCTTCTAATATAACAGTGTAACAGCAGTTATTACATTGACTTAATATGACTCCTTGATACAGTATTTGATCACAAAGCATATAGTACTGTGCTCTACATTTATAAAAGTTTCAAAAGTTCAATCAGGGTTTAAAACGTTTTTCAGGAAATGGTCTAAAAATTGTAAATTATGGAATGTACAATAATATACATTTGCTACCAAATGTATATACTTAAATATTTAAAGAACATTTTTTAGTAAAGTATACATTACTTCTCACAATATCATTATAAAATTTTTCAGAAGTAGACATATGAGAAAAATATAATGTAAAAAAGCATCTTGGCAATGAATCAAGCTTAACTATTATTAAGATAACATCCATGTCATTCTACATTTTATGTTTATATTATTGCATTCATATTGTCATTTTGTTTTACCAATTTCCATTTTATTTATTTCAGATATGTGTACAACAAACAAAAATCAAAATGGAAAGCCGGAGAAACATCTCAGAATTCATTCTTCTAGGACTTTCTTACAATAAGAACATACAAATATTTTGTTTTGTGTTCTTCTTATTCTGCTATGTTGCCCTATTAGCAGGAAACTTTCTGATCCTAGTCTCTGTTCGCTGCAGTCCTCTTTTTGACCAACCAATGTACTATTTCCTCATCCACTTGTCGACCATGGACATCTGCTATACCTCCACTGTCACACCCAAGTTAATTGGTGACCT
>NW_004567116.1:7200015-7214905 GCF_000260355.1 Condylura cristata | reverse complement strand
CCCTTCTGTGGTCCTAATGAAATTGATCATTACTTCTGTGATGTGTTCCCTTTGTTAAAAGTTGCCTGTACTGACACCTACCTCACTGGTATCCTTGTCATTACGTTTTCAGGTATTCTTTCCTTAGTTATCTTTGTTGTCTTATTTCTTTCTTATGGCATTATACTGTTCACTTTAAGAAATCAGTCTGCTGAGGGAAGACGCAAAGCTCTCTCCACTTGTTGGTCTCATATCACTGTGGTTGCTTTCTTCTTTGCACCTGCAATCTTTATCTACCTTAGACCTCCTACTACTTTCCCTGAGGACAAAATATTTGCACTATTTTACACCATTGTTGCTCCTATGTTCAATCCTTTAATCTATACACTAAGAAATACAGAAATGAAAAACACCATGAAGAAACTTTGGTGTCAAACATTACTATTCAAAGAAACACATAATTAAATAATGAAGAAAAAAAATTTTGATACATAACCTAGTGAAAGAGGAAAGAGTAGCTATGAATGGTAAGACTAGGAAAACTCTCTTATAGTTTCTATTTTAATGTGTATCATGAATAAAATAGAGAAATTGAACTACAATAACAAACAAGAAATAATCAAATTCTAAAGCTTGCATACAAAAATGAATTGCATTTATATTTGTAGAGTGGTAGGGTGATCCATGTATGGTTTATGTAAAATATATTTACTTAAGAAAATAATCTAAAGCTATCCTGCTCTATGAGTTGAATATAATATATATTATGATAATTGAATTTAAATGTTTGGTTAAGTATCATAATGCATAGCTCATACATTTTTTGCTAGTGGGGAAGTTGAAATTACAATTAAAATAACAAATTTAAAAAATAATAGGTCATTATCATATATTTATCTCTAGTGTCATCTGAAATCAGCTGTGTTGCAAAGAATTACTAGGGTAGAATTTATTGAAATGTTGGTGACATTACTTTGACATAAATAATATGAGCTAATGACTACAGAGTGAGAATCTATAATGCAGTATGCTGAATCAAATGGATTGTAACACAAAACTATTAAATATATTTAATAACATTTCTTATAAAGCTAAGGAACTATTTAATATAATGTGTTTACTACTCCTTCTGATTAAATTTCAAAGTACATTGATGATGATTAGATTCAGACCTAACACATTTATCTACCATCCAAATCTAACAAACATGTTTTAAGATCTCATGAGAAGACTTGTTGGAACTGAAATGCATATTACAAAATGAAGTCTGTCAGCATTGGCTATCTTTTTTTTTTCTTTAAAGATTCTTTGTAATTATGCACACAGAACTGGGGTACAGGCCAGAGGTGCAAAGGCTGTGCAGAGACAGAGTGGGGAGCAGAACAGGCAGATTGACAAAGCACACTGCTGAGGGGAGCAGCAGGTGAGACAGGAGAGGTCTGCTGTGCTATGGATCACCTCTGGGACTGGGATTGAACTCATACTGAAGTGACTGAAAGCCAGCTTGCAGGGCTGCATCCTAACCTATTGCACCACCTTGAAGACCAGCATTGGCTAGCTAATGTGTAATATGAATTGCATGAATTTTGGAAAATGCACAGCATTTTTCTTGGGAAACAGAAGGAAATGTTAGGAATGGGTTTTTGTGCCCCTTCAATTAAATAGCAAAGACAGAGAGAGTAATTGATTAGTAAATGTGTAGGATATAGATACATGGATATAGGATATAGAGAAGGGATGAATGAATGGAGGAAGAGAGGATATTTTTAGGACTGTGAATCTTCTGTATATTACTATACTTTGGATCCTATTGCTACAGATATGGAAAACCCTTAGACTATATAACATCTTACGTGAGCCTATGCAATCTATGAACTTTCCAAACAGTGGTGTGTCAGTGTAAATTCACTGTATTTTAATAAATATCCTGCTCTGGAGGGAGAGGTTTTCCCTGTGGATATATAGACCTATGTGAAGTGGATATATTGAAATCTCTTTTTTTTTACTCCCTTTATTCTATGGATATAAGTCTACCTGATAATAAATATTTTGTGGCAGAGCATACAATTTTGTTACTATAATGAAACAGAGCCATCAGAGAAGTTTTCCTGGGGAAATAGAAGGAAATGTTAGGAATGGATTTTTGTCCCCCTTAAATTAAGTAGCAAAGACCAACAAAGGGGCTAGAAAAGTGATTTTATGAAAAGCTTTATAAGTAATTGTTGGAAGATGTTGAATATGTCTATGCAATGGAACAGTTACTTTTATTTTAGAGATGTGGTGAAAAGAATGTTAAAGAGAAGCAAACATAACGAGGGACATATAATTATGTAGAAATATTACAGTAAAGAGGCCTCAGGAATAATAACACAGGGTCAGTCATCATCAGATTTTTAAAATAGATGTTGAAAAGCCATCACAATATAAATGTCAGTGTAAAGACTGAAAGACAATATGTTGCAATAAGCATTTTGCCCCTAGGACATTTTTATTTATGATACGGCAAACAAATCTTTGCTTTTAATAGGCTCATTGATATATATGTATATGTAAACTATAAAAAACATTTATGTGAAGTTTATGTAGCATCGTGGTCTTAGACTTGTAAAAATATTTTAAATATGCCAGTGTGATTCAAAAATAGAATGACAGGGCCTCATGGTGGCCTAGAGATTGGAGCTCAGATCTACCACCTCAGTGGCCCGCCATGTCACCCTGAGTTTGATCCCTGCTGGGGAGCTAACCCAGATGTCACAGAACACCACTCCTGTCGTGTCCACTGTATCTCTTAGCTGTGTTTTGATCTCCACTCTGTCTCTGTTTTGCTCCCCATTCTGTTTCCATGAGAATCCTCTCATCCCCTGCACCTCTGGCTCCACTTCTTCTAAGCAAAATAAATCAATAAAATCTTTAAAAATAAAATAAGCTGTCCTTTATCAATGTTTTTTTTTACAGCAGAATATGTCATATAACAAAGATAAGTTATGATTTATTTTAATGTATACACTTTAAGGGTATTCTAGCATGTGATATTCAGGAAGCAGTGAAGACATGAGCAGCTGGCTTCTTTTGTGACCTGGCCCAAGCTAACTGAGACAAGTTTAGCAACTGAGGCCACGATGTGGAAGTGGACATCCAGTAAGCAAGGGATTTTTATGACCACAATGCTGAAATACTAGAAACTTCGTTTTTACTCAGTGTTACTAAACTTTCTATCTAGAGCGTATTGAGCTTGAAAACATCCATTTTTAAAGAAAGCATACTGGCCAATGGTAGGAGACTATGGACGATTTTGAGTTAGGTGCAGTAAGTAGTGATACTTGATGTGGATATCCTAGTATCTCAATTTGAAAACTCAACTACTTAATAAATTTAAAAGTATAGAAAAAAAGAAGACATACCCATTTTCTATTTCTGTTGTTTACTGGCTGCTTTAGCTAGGTATTTAATCTCTTGAGATTTCTATGCTTTTGTCTGCACAATAAAGCTATTCATAACCAAGATATGCATGATTATGTATATTAAATAATGTGAAGTTAGATCACATGGTAATCTTTCAATGCATCATCATGGTCATTATTGTTACTGTTTTTTGGCTCTGTAGTTTTATCTAAACCAAATTAGATATGGTACATGATTTCTTGATGTTCCGAATACAGAAGAAACTTTCTGGATTGCATATGATATATACAGAGAGATTAAATGAACTTCAGTGCCTACAGGTGAGGTTCAGTCCAAAAAATATGTGAATATTCAGTGATAGGAGAAAGAACTGCAGGGTTCACCACATAAAAACTCTGCTGTTATTGGAGTGCATTCTTCCACTGATTCTCCACATTTTATTTTTCACGTTTCCTCTCTGTTAAGTAGATGTACAGGGGACAATATATTCTTTTGTCTTTCCTTTTCTTCCCATTTCTCAGCCACAACTTCCAGTAATTTTAATCATTAACTATAAGCATCCACGTATGGATTATATTGAAGGTCATAGATTTTATTAAATTATGTATCTCCACACTAAGTATCTTCATAGTAGTACATACGTGAGACTGTAAGTGTGTATGTTTGGTTCTCTTTGACTTACCTCATCTCAGATTTCTGCAAACTAACCTAATATGTTTATAGTCTACCTGGGTCTACTTTTCACTCTGGAAAAACACAGAGTGGTCCAAGTTTTTGAACTTCACCTTCTGACTAAATTTATTGGACTCCTGGGAATAGTGGGTGAGACAAGTCAGACAACTGTGTAAGCTAATCATCCAGGGGAACCAGGGACATTGCCACAGACAGTGGTTTTAACATTTGCCTAGGATGTACTCAAGAATGCCGTTGAGGATATAAATACTTCAAGCCATCCAAGACTATTCATTTTTGTGTTGTGCTTAAGTTTATAGTCTGTTCTTCTGAACCATATTTTATCAGAGTCATAAAGTAGGTGATTATCTGGGCCTAAATACTTGTGTAGCCTTGAAGAAACTTAAAAATACTTTTTGTTTATTTTATTTTTTTTTCTGATCAGAGTGTATTAATTATGGATTGAATGTTCCTAGCCTGATACCCTAAGGGATGAAGATGCACATGTTTTTGTAAGTATGATACTTTTTTGAATATTGAAATTCCTTTCCTTTGTAAGCTTGCAAAAGTTTCAGGGTATGCTGAAATTTCAAAATTATTTTCAGAGAATTAAATTTAACATGAGGGAATTGTATAAAAGCATATTGTTAAGAGTGAGTATCTGAGGGTGAAGTGCATCCTAATGGAAACTGGAGCTGACCTCGCACTCACTGTGATTGATGGTCAGTGAATATTCTATGTCACTGAACTATGGGAAGGGTTGCCCAAGTATGTGCTAGATTATTTATATGTTCATTATATCTATTATATAAACTTCCATTTTAAAATTTGCTATACTGCCAACATACGATAATCAGATCATTATAAAAATAGTCTAACTTCCTTTTGTTTTCATTATTCCTTGCAAAGTTCAGATCAGAACAAAAATAGTTAAATACAGTGTTTTATGTTTATAGTGAATTATTTCCCCAATATTTTAGTAATATGTATTCCTTCAAGTTACTATAAAAAATAGTCCAGCTTATGCTTCAACATCCACAATAGTGAAGATATTCTTTTTTTTAAAAAAAAGCATTTTTGTTTTTGTTTTTTTACTTATTTATGTACACAAGAACTGGGGTGCAGGCCAGAGGCTCGGGTGGGAAGGTTTCACCAGAGACAGACTGGGGAGAAGAACAGGGAGATCCACTGAATACACAGCATATGGACCAGCTTCCAAGCTGGGGATGGAACTCATCTCTCACATTTTGGATCATTTTAAAAATGATATAGAGTTTCCATCTAAATATCTACAAGACTATAAGTGATAAATGTAATTAATTTGTAAATCAGTAGAACTGATGGGATTGGGTAATCCTGTAATAAAAGCATGTTTTATTTTTTTTAGTCCAAAGGGAATCCAGAATCAACAGTGCCTTCAGATCCAGACTACACTAAGTGATTTGCTAATTTTTGGAAACCTATTGGCATCAGATATTTATCCACCAGTAGGTGAAATATCTTCTGGAAGTGAATTCTATTTTATATTGTGTTAGCTTTGTATTAGATATAAAAGATACATATCCATGAATTTGTCATTTAATTATTACTGCAACTAATATCACCTGTGCTAACTTGATCAAACTTTGTCTTCAAGTTTCCTCTCTTCCATATGACCTCCTTTTAATGACATTCAATCTTTTGATTGTAGTTAAATCTGAAATTTCTTGCAAAAACCATGACATTTGTACAATTAAAATATACTTGGTTTTTTATGATTTTATTTTGTCTTTACAAATAGATACAAAAACATTGCCAGCAGTATATGTTATAAATGTTTAGCACATGAAATATAAATATGAAATATGAATATATTTGCTGATAATTTTCAAAATTGTAGTCAATTGTGGACATTTTTTGCTTGAGAATCTTCAGTCATTAGTTTTAATGTAACAGCAATTACATTGAGTTAACTTTCCTCATCAACAATATTTCATATAATGCCATGTTCTCTACACATTAATGTTTAGCAGTGTAAAATACCTATTTAAAATTATTTTATTAGATAATTCAGGTAGTTTGTTAATTTTTAAAAGGAAATTCTACTTTATAGGGCAGATGAATTGAAATAATATGAACAACACTCATATTAATTAGACAAAATATTGTAATTTTCAGTAAAAACTGCTTTATCAAAATGATATTTAAATATCTTAAATTGTTATTAATATGAATAAACTAAATATCTCATTATTACATTAGATAATTTTTCAACAGTACATTTATGATATAAACTATAAATACCTTTGTTCAATACATGAATTTTAAAAATAGTAATATACAATTCACATCAATCTATTTTTTGGGGGAAACTTGTAGCTTTCAAAAACTGTAAGTCCATAATAGTATTTTTTTAACCAGATTTCTATTTTATTTTTTCAGATATGTAAGTCATTTGTGTTTAACATACACAAAACCCAAATGGAAAGCCAGAGAAATATCTCCGAATTCATTCTTATAGGACTTTCTGATAACAAAAACATACAAATATTTTGCTTTGTGCTTTTTTTATTCTGCTATGTTGCCCTGCTGACAGGGAATTTTCTGATCCTCGTGTCCGTTACCTGCAGTCCCCTCTCTGACCAACCAATGTACTATTTCCTTGCCCACTTATCCACAATAGATATCTGTTATACTTCCACTGTTACACCCAAATTAATTGGTGACCTGCTGGTGGAAAAGAAGACCATTTCCTATGGAAGTTGCATGTTTCAGGTGTTGACCATGCACTTCTTTGGATGTGCTGAGATCTTCATTCTTACCGCCATGGCTTATGATCGCTATGTTGCCATCTGCAAACCTCTCCACTACATGATTATCATGAGCAGGACAAGATGCAATCTCCTGGTCTTAGCTGCATGCATCGGTGGGGCAATCCATGCCATTCCTCTATTCACTACAGCCATGAGATTGCCCTTCTGTGGTCCTAATGAAGTTGATCATTATTTTTGTGATGTTTTCCCTTTGTTAAAAGTTGCCTGTACTGATACCTACATCACTGGTGTCCTCGTGATTGCCTTTTCAGGTATGGTTGCCTTAGTTACCTTTGTTGTCTTATGTTTTTCCTATGGCGTTATATTGTTCACTCTAAGAAATCAGTCCGCTGAAGGAAGACGCAAAGCTCTCTCCACCTGTTGGTCTCACATCACTGTTGTCATCTTATTCTTCGCTCCTGTGATCTTCATCTACCTGAGACCTCCTACTACTTTCCCTGAGGACAAAATATTTGCACTGTTTTACACCATCATTGCTCCTATGTTTAATCCCTTAATCTACACCCTGAGAAATGCAGAGATGAAAAACACCATGAGGAAACTTTGGTGTCAAACGTTGTTTTCAAAGGAAATACACAATTAGAATGAGTTTACTGGATAATCAATTTTATGAAAAAATAGAGGAAATGTGAGTAAAAAATGTAAGGAACTGTGTCATAAAATATATTCCATTATTACATAGAATATAATGAAAAAGAAATAAGACTACTCCTGTAATAACATATGCTAATTCATATCTAATTTTTAAACATTAAAATAACTGGAAACCAGGTTGCTTTGCTAATTTTGTAGAGTATTAACATGATGTTTGGCTGTCTAGGATTACTTGCATGAAAATCTATTGTATCAAAACAAATAAAGTATGTGATAATCAGTGATCTTTGAAGATACTATTAATTAAAAATTTAGACTTAAGCACAGATCACATTGTAACACAGAGTCTGTAGCTATGAAAGTTCTAAAATTTAAAATTAAATAATAAACTTAAGTTTCTAATAGAACATTCACAAGTTCATTTGTCATTTATGTAAATAAAAGATATATAACATATATTTAAAGTAGAATCAGTTTTAAATTTGTTTTTGAAGGTCAACTATATTTATCTATTATTGACTAATGATGATAGTGATGATGATGATGATGATAACCTATTGAATAGAGAGGTAGAATCTATTTTTCAGAGTGAAAAAGACAAACTACTTGGCCAGAATTTAGTAGCATTCTCATAATACTTAAGGAACTGCAAAATAAAATGTGTTCTCCCATCCATGGCTTCCTGAAATTGATAAGTTGAGACTCCCTGAATACAGAAACAAAGATCTTTCCTACTTTAATGAGAAAAACTATTAAAAAGCAGGATGTTGCTGGAATACAAAGTAATAAAAAAAAACTACATGAATTCTGACTTTATGGGATGTTGATAGCATCTTTATATATAATTACCAAAGCATGGAAACCACCAACTTGCTCTTCAGCAAGTGAATAGATAAATTGTAAAGTCAAATCAGTGGCCTGTTATTCAGGGCTAAAATAATGAGCTGTAAAGCCAGAAACAGATTTGCAAGAAACTTTCAAGCATAATGTTGTGAACCTGTTCTCTATGTTACCACAGTTTTGGGTATTGTCATTAAACAGTTTGAAATCCATGCAACACCAAGAATAAAATCTAATGCAAATTATGAAGTTTTGGTGAAAATGATGTCTCAATGTAGATTAATCATTTTATAATCTTTTGATTGTATCATTTTATTGAGGTAATGTTGGTTTATAATATTGCCTATGATTTAAGAGCCTGAGCTTGAACCTCTTCAAATGTTCTGCAAGAAATGTATCTCTCTGGAGGGCAGGAAGCCCCAGGGTTGGAACACTGGGTCTGTAGGACTCTTTGTAACCTCCCTGTCAACTTGATACTGCTTTAGAAAATAGTTGCACTGTGGCTCAACACCTAAAGCACATCATCTTGTAATTATATTGAAGAAGATATTTCTGAGAAAGTTTTTCTGGAAAACCAGACTACACTTTTGAGAGGACTTTGCACACATTTGATGAGACATATTTTATCATTATGTTTTATTTGAGAAAACATTAGCTTAAAACACTATATGTGATTTGGAGTTATAGGTTCACACATTTTCTGTGTTTGTTAAGCTCTGTTAAGTTGCACAGCAAATATCAATATGATCATAGCATAGTGAATATTGTGATTTTATAAAACAGATGCTAATAACATACTTAAAAGTATTCAGAATATGTAAATTCAATGCAAGAATTATAATCCTTCTTTAGACATTCTTCTGTACCTGAGTAAAGTTTGGTCAACAGCAGCATGATTTGGACGTGAGCAGCCAATAAACAGCTCAGAAATACTCATTTTCTTCTGCATGTCACCAATTGACTGAGAGAGTTATTTAACCTCAAGAACCTTCTTTGTTATTATTCACATAGTAAATATTTATTATTATTTGTACTAAGTAATGTAATATACTTTAACCACCTGGTATTCTCAATAAACTTTGCTTATTATTTTGCTAAGTAGTTTGACCTGAACTAGATTTGCTATTATACAATTATCTGGTGTTTTAAACACCTAAGAAAATAAAGTAAGGCTTTCTCTGTAAGGAGACCATCTGAACTCCAGTGCCTGCTGATGAGGCTGATTTCAAATACCCTGTGAATGTGCAGTGATATGAGAAAGAACTGGATGGAAATCACAATCAATGCTATGCAGTACTCTGAGGTACTCTGCAGTACTCCCTCTAATTTTTTCTCACATAATGATTCTTTTTGTTTTTCTTCCAAGTTTATAGAAAAATAATATTTATCCTTTATTTTCTTTTTCTTTGTTCTCTATTCTACAATTATATATTTCAACAAGGTTGATGTCTAGCTGTGTCATGTCAATAATATACTGTAGGTCGATCATCATATGATTTATATCCTCTGCACACCTAGGATCTCTATAGGTTTCCATACTTGGAATGTCAATATTGGTGTTCTGTTCTCTTTAACTTATCTCATATTATCTTTCTTGATAATAATTACATCCCTCCTGTATTCAGACTACTGAAAGCTCAAAAAAGTTTGTATATGATCCTTCTAACTGACATTTGGACTCTAGGGGAATAACATATGATGCAAGTTGAAGTTAATGTGGAAAACAAACTGCCAAGGAGACCAGGGGCATCACCAAGGGCAGTGATTTAACATTTTTCTTGAAACTATGTATAAACAAAGACCTTTGGGATTATCGTGATTTCTAGCTTTCAAAGACCTATTAATTCTGGCAATATCACTAAGTTTATATCATGCCCTTTTAAAACACCTTTTATTGAAGTGTAGGTTAAAATAGACGTTTACTAGGACCTAAAGACTTGGGTTAGTTGTGTCAGCAATTTAAAAAGTGATTTTTTTTAGACAGTTTTGTGAGATAGTGTAGAGTTGTTACAGTCAGTGTTAAACTTTCTACCCTATGTTCTTGTAGCATAAAGACGTACCTCTTGCGTCTTCAGTGTTTTCATGAGTATTTGAAATGCACTGTCATTGTACACCTATACAAGGACAGAAGTAGAGATTTCTAAAACATTTGCAGAGCATTTGGACATGTTTGACTTGTGGCCTTGTAATTCTCTTCATTTTATTCAGATTTTGATGCCAAAGACAATATGACTAAGTGAGTATCTGTGCGGAATTCTTCCTCAGGCAGGCTGAAATTACCCCACTAACACTCAAATCCAACTGTTAGTCAATTAGCCATGACACCTTGGTATGAGAAGGGTCTCTCCAAGCATCTGCTTGATTAACTAAATATTCCAAACCTATATAGCTTCAGTTTGAATGTTTTACCGCTTATGCAGTACAGGTTATTTTTATCACTATGACATGATTTTATCATCCTTTAGGCTTAATTATGAATTCATACAATATAATTTCACTTAAAAACAAGGAAAAAGGTACCAGAGTTTCAAGTTGTTGGTAAGTTTTATTATGACCCTTTCTCATGTTATGTTCATTCCACCCTGTTTACTATTAAGGAATAACACTGTTTATGCTTGACCATCTCCAAAATGAAGATAATCTGACATAACATAGGCTCCTTCTAACATAGGCTACTTCTTTTGAGTTGAGGAAGGTAAGTGTGTACCATTCTATTTTGATGTATTAAGATGGCATGTGATGGAAACTTTATTTATATTCAAGTAACTTAAGTAAAAGCTTTCTAAGATTTTTATTCAATACTACTAAATATGCAAAGCAATTGTTTGACTATATTTTATTCAGCAAAGCACACCAGGTGACTGAATAGGGCTATATACTCCCCCAGAAGAATCAATCTATTATCCAAATAGTTTAATGTTTTCTGTGATTGATATTTCAAATTCAAATTTACTGTTCAAATTCAAATTTTACAGTTATAAAATCCATGCTGTGAAACTCTCATCTTTTTCTTAATGTTTTCATTTAATATAATTAAAAATATGCATGCATGAATTTCTATGGTTCTAAACTAATCATTTGAGGAGAGATGGGGCCATCCATTAATCAAGCATCACACTGGTAAATGTGAACACTCCCCAATACTATTTCCTGTTCCTATCCTGCTGTGCAGAGAAAGCCTGATATTCATTAATCTGTGTTTCCCAAGTATTCACTTCCAGGAAATTCAGAAAGTTTAGCTGATAGCGGTAGAAAATATAAATTTGAGTTTACATATTAGTATATATATTTACAATATATGAAAATATATGCTTGACTAATATTTAAAAATAATATTTCTTAGGTAACATAGTCAAGAGAAATAAATAAGTTTTCAAAATATCACTAAAATACTTAGTCACTTCAGATACAACTGAAAAAATATAGTCATTCACATTATAAAAATTTCCACAAATATTTAAGACAATTAAATAATAGATTATAATGTATTATGATTCAATATTTATTCTATATTATAGGTAATGTATATAAATATAAAATATATTCAATATGCCACAGACTTTCAATCAACCTCAGTAACATCCAAATGCAGATGCTCATTTATTTTTATTCATTCTACAACATTTTGTTCATCCTGTAAATTGTTAGAAACCTCCAAATTCATATTTTATTTATTTCAGATAACTTTATGTGTATAATGTACACCAAATTAAAAAGCATGGGAAATCAGAGGAACATCTCGGAATTCATTCTTCTGGGACTTTCTTCCAACAAGAAAATACAAATATTTTGCTTTGTGCTCTTCTTATTCTGTTACGTTGCTCTGTTGGTTGGAAATTTTGTGATCCTTGTCTCCATTCGTTGCAGTCCTCTTTTTGAACAACCAATGTATTTTTTCCTCATTCACTTGGCCACCATGGATATCTGCTATACCTCCACTGTCACACCCAAGTTAATTGGTGACTTGCTGGTGGAGAGAAAGACCATTTCCTTTGATAACTGCATGTTTCAGGTATTTGCCATGCACTTCTTTGGGGGCATTGAGATCTTCATTCTTATCGCCATGGCTTATGATCGCTATGTTGCCATCTGCAAACCTCTCCACTACATGATTATCATGAGCAGGACAAGATGCAATCTCCTGGTATTTGTTGCTTGGGTGGGTGGAGCTGTCCATTCCCTTCCTCAGTTATCTATGGCATTGCATCTGCCCTTCTGTGGTCCTAATGAGATAGATCACTATTTTTGTGATATCTTCCCAATCCTTAAAGTTGCCTGTACTGATACTTTTATCAATGGGATTCTTGTGGTTGCTGATACAGGGGTTGTTGTTCTATTTACCTTTATGATTTTGTTTTGTTCTTATGTTGTTATATTATTCAACTTAAGAAATCAGTCAGCTGAAGGAAGACGCAAAGCCCTCTCTACCTGTGGGTCTCATATCACTGTGGTACTTTTATTTTTTATTCCTTCCATATTTATCTACCTTAGACCTCCAACTACTTACTCTGTGGATAAAGTACTTGCACTCTTTTACACTATAATTGCTCCTATGTTCAATCCCTTAATCTATACACTGAGAAATACAGAGATGAAGAATGCCATGAGAAAAGTTTGGTGTCAAACACTATTTTCCAAGGAAGCACACAATTAATTTGAAGATGGGTATAGTTAAACAAACATACCAAAATAAAATGATTTATGTGAAGTAACATACTAAGAACTATTTCATGGATTTTTATTTCATTACTACCATGAGTAGAATGAATGGGAAAATTGATATTAACAATTTAAAGTGACAACTAAAGAAACTCTTATTCTTAAATGCCCAAATTAAATGGGTGCTTAATTAATATTTGTGGACTAGTAAGATTATGTATTAACCTTACTTCCTGAGTTACCTGAAGAAACACACACACAAACACACACACACACACACGTACTAAAACATATATTACAATAATATATTTGAATGTGTTTGAAAAAAATATTTTTCAATTACAAGTCTTTTGAAAACCTGGGCTTATTGGCCAGAACACATTTTGACACACATTCCGTGTTATTAGAGAAGTTGAAATCTAAAATTAAAGTGATATCTTTGCATGTCCTGTCCCATAGAGCATTAATCTTACCATTGCATTAGACTTATTTTGTGCTAGAAAGAAACTGGTACGTAGAATCTTTTAAAGTAGTTCCTGTGGGTTGGCAGGCTTTAGCTCATTGTTGTACCACAATACCTATTGGAGAAAGAATGAAGGCAGCAGTTCATAATGTTGAAAATATGATGGTTACTATTGCATTGATCAGAATTCAAAAGAAATCCCATAAAATTTGAAAAAACTGAATAACTAAATGCATGTTCACCTACCATAACCTACCTAGTTTGATAAGTAAATGGCTAGTCATTGGGTCCAGACCCAAAACAAGAACATTTGACCTGAATGAAAATCTCTTACAGCAACTGTATTCATAGTATATACACTTTGATGGCTATGAAGACATCTTTTCATAGTTGAAACTGTAAACTGTTACATCAAGTTAAGGGAATGCTGTCTATCTAGAAAGCAAAATGAGTTATAAAGTCGTGGAAGCTTTAGAGACCACTGCATGCATTTTTCTATGCAAAAGCAGACCTGAAAGGAACACCTGCTTTTTGATGCTAACCAGATAACACTGTGGAAATGGAAAAACAATGGAGACATTGAAGAGATCTTTGGATGCCAAGGGTTAGATGAGGTGGTCGGTGTGGAAATGAATTTTTGAATACAGATCACTTTTAGGTCAGTGAACCTTTTGTGTGTAAGTACAGTTACAGCTGCCTGTCATTACATTTATCAAAGTCCATAAAATCTCCATCACCAGAGAGAAGCATAACAAAAACTAGGGATCTGGGTTTGTCATGATGTCAGTTTATGTTGCTTTTCATTGTAGAGGGAGAAAGTTGTTCCTGTGTCGGGACGTGGGATTATTTTGAAATTGTATTCTGATCATGTTTTGGGATCATGTGATCCCAGAAATGCTCTGCAAATACTTTTTTTAAATTAAAAAAAACATTGATATAAAAAATCAATAAAATAAAAATAAAACGAGAATTTTATTTTTATAAGATAAAAAATAAAATTCTGAGATTTTCTAGTGACATCAAAAGAAAATTATATGAAAGGCCTTTTATAAATGCTTGATCTATCAGTTAAAATCCTCTTAAATATCTCCAGAGAAACACAAAAACTATCATTGAAATGAGGGTTATGGATAATAGGTTTTGTGAAAATGGGGAGAGTTTAAATGATGAAAGGGTTTTAGGGTACATAAAAGAAATGCATGAGATAAATTCATTTCCCAGGAGTTGTGCAAGAAGTTCATAAAATGACAAGGGGAAAACATTAAGAGTCGGAACTGGGCAAATGATTTCCTTAGTAGTTACTAAAGTAGAAAAAATTAAGTATCTTGTACATTGAATAATTATTTAGCTGAACTAAATAACTCTTACAAAAAGTGAAATAAATTTTATCTAATTAAACAATAAACTTATTTTTAAGACTTTTCCAAAAGGTGGCTGTTTGATTTTACTATCGTATCTTTTTTTTTTT
>NW_004567116.1:7118792-7199395 GCF_000260355.1 Condylura cristata | reverse complement strand
TTTTTTAATTAAAAATATTTGAAACATAACACTATATATAGTTGTACATCGATTACACCTGCATCATTAACTGTTATAAGCATATTATCATGAAATGATCATCACAATAGTTATAGCTACATCCATCCCCAAGTGTTTACACAATATTCGGAGATGACAACTTTTAAGATTTACCTTCGTAGCAAATGCCAAGTTAATGATAATCCCCAAGTTAACTATAGCCCCTCTTGCCAGTGTAGGACTGATTCTTTCTTGAATTGGTAGTTTGTACCTTTTCCTCACCTTCACTCATCTTCTGTTTTCAGCAGCCTATTGTCTGCACACTCTATCAACATACTTATTTTTAAGACTCTCCATATGAGTAAGAGCATATGTTCTTTACTTCTCTGCTGACTATTATTTAACATAACACTCTCACATCCAATCATGTTGTTTCAAATGGCAAGATTTCTGTCTTTTCTTAAAAATAAGTAACATTCCATTATGTGTGTGTGTGTGTGCTTAGCTATTCATCTATCAAGGCACTTTTGTTTCCTGAGTGTGGCTATTATGGGTAATGCTGCAGTGAACATAGATTTGCATCTACATCCTCTAAATTGTGATTAAATTTAGGTTTCCTTTAGGTTCCTTAGTCCAGATCAAGATATCACATTGAATTTACCGTTCTCAATTTTATACATCTTCATTATACCTTTATCATTCTCCTAATCATGACAGGAGATACAGAAAAAAAAATCCAAGAGAAAAGTTTCAGTCAAACAGGATACCTATAGCTAAATATCCTTAACTAGTCTGGGTCTAGTCAGGGTATATGTAAAATACCATGGGGACACATAATGATTAGTAACTGTGTCAATTGAAATATTTGCCATGGAAGTTTCCCCTGGAATGTCTTTCCTTGCTTCACTGACCAATTTGGAGCTTCAGATTTGAACAACTCAGAAGCATCCTTTCGGGGGTCCTTAGCTCTCACCTTGTGATAAAATTTTCTTTAGCTTCGTAAAATCGAGATATTTACTCTCAATATAGTACTTTTTCTCCCTAGAAGACATGAAAAATCACACCTATGTTAGTTTTGTCCTGGAATAAGAATGCTGGAAAATTTTAGGGTTTTACGTAGTTAACTTCCAAAGTTTCTACCTAAAGTAAGTACGTGTCAGTGCTTTCAAATCGAATATTACCTGTTATGTTATTTTTCTTAGCTTTCTACTATGTGACTAGTTTTTAAAAATAATTTTAGTATCTATCTATGTTATATCAATGATATACTGTAGGTCATTGATTGTATGACTTATGCATTCCACACACCTAGGGTCCATCAGTAATAGTGTCCGTACTTGGACTCCCATCATTGGTGTTTAGTTCTCTTTATCCTACCAAATATTATATTTTCCTGACATTAGCTATTTCTTTTCTGTGTCAGAAGTTGGAAAGTACAGAACAGTTTCATGAACAGCTTCTTTGATTGATGTTTGGACTCTAGGGAAATAACACATGAGGCATGTGGAGTTAATATGGACAATAAACTTCCAGGGAGACCAGAGGCATCACCAAAATTTCGCCTGATTCTGTGTATAAACAAAGACCTTTGGGAGTATAGTTATTTCCAGCTTTCAAAGACCTATTAATTCTGCCAATGTCACTGTTTATATTCAGGTCTTCTGAAACATATTTTATTGAGGCATAAATTAAAATAGATGTTTACTAGGACCTAAATATTTGAAGTGCGTATTTGAAGTCCACTGACCTTGTACACCTGTAAAAGGTTATGAGAGGTTGAGATTTCTAAAATCTTTCAGAGCATTTTGACATATTTGACTTGCTTCTTTGTAACTCTCTGCATTTCATTCAGATTTTAATGCTGAAGACAATATGGCTAAGTGAGTATCAGGGAGCAATTCTTCCTCAGGCACCTTGAACTTACCTGACAGGTACTCGGATCCCATAGTTTGACAATTATCCAGGACACCTTGGTATGAGGAGGGTCTCTCCAACCATGTGCTTGGCTTATTGTCTGTCTTCCACTCTGTAGAGTTGCAGCCTGGATATTTTACCTCTTTTGTAGCGTATGCTATTTTTATTAGTATGACATGATTTTAACATCCTCTCAGTTTAATTATGAATTATTTACAAACAAAATTGCACTTGAGAACAGGGAACAAAAGTTATAGAATTTTCAAGTTGTCACCTTTTTATTTTAGTATGACCTTTTCTCATATTTACTCTGTTACTCTTAAGAAATAACATGGCTTGAACATCTCCAAAATGACGAAATTTGTATATTTCAAAACACCTTTCATCCTAAAGTAGATTATATCACCTGAGTCAATTAAGGTAAGTTTAAACCATATTATATTCTGATGCATTAACAGAATATATGATGTAAGGCTTATTATTGTTCTAGTAATTTAACACTAAAGATATTATTCCAACACTACCAAAGATGCAAGATAATTGTATTTTTCCACTGCAAAACGTAACAGTCTACTGAGTAGGGCTATACACTCCTCAAGGAGATCAATCTGCCATCCAAATAGCTTAATGTTTTCAGTAATCAATAGATGAAATTCAGATTTACCTGATGACAGGTTTTAAATTCATGATGTGAGTCTTTTTACTCTTTTGCTAAATTTTCCATTTGATTTCATGGAACAATCAGTGTGTGCATGGCAGTTTCAGTGGTTCAGTGGTTTAATCATTCAAAGGGCAAAAGAAAATTACTGCCTTAAACTCACATGTCACTAATGTATTTCCTATCACCTATAATTACATACTTCCTAATTATATTTATGTATTATGTAATTATATCTTAATTATATAGATGAGAAAAACTTGGCTGAAAAGGATTAGCTCAACATTAAACAACACACTAGCAAGTGTAAACATTCCCCAGCATTTCTGTGTTGTTCCTGTTCTGCTGTACAGTCATAGTCTGATATTAATCATCAGCGATTAATTATTCATTATTACATTCATTTTCATATTTGTTAATCATTCATTGACTTCAGTTTCTGCTTTCATGAAGATCTTTGAGTTCAAATGTTATTTTTATGACAGTAATTCTCCTCACTCAATTTCCTTACCCTTTTTCCTCTTCTGAAAACACTGATCATGTATCCAGTCCCCACTGATTACATGTCCCTACACAGTTTTTATAGATTAAATACCAACGATGATCTAGAAAAATTAACAAGAATCCTGGTTTAGGCAATATACATTTAGTAAAAGTGAATGTAATTTGTTTGAAGCCTTGTAGAATCATTAAATTCCTGAGTACATGAATATGTTAACAATTCTTTAACTTTTAACATGTCAAAATACACAGAAGGCTAATGGGGTATTTTGATACCCCATTATCTGGTATATTCTTTTCTACTCAGAGGAAGGTTGGATAGTCTTTTCAGTGCTGTACTCTAAGACATCCTTGTGATATCCCTCTTGGAACTCAGTAAAAAATTCCACAGCAGGGAGAATAAGAATCTATTTTCTCTAGTCCCATTGTGCTATTTTCTTATCCTGAGATCTTTCTTAGTCTCTCTTGATCTATGTCTCTTCTATTTTAAATCAGAGATTCAGCCTCGTGAAGTGATTGCTATTCTTATTTTGTTTGCATCTACTTATGTAGCTATTCTCTTTGTATCAAATTATTTTAGATAAATAGATGTGTCTAAAACTAACATTAAAACTCCAAATGTCAAAGAATCAGTATTAGTTGCCATTAAATAGAAGATGGGTCAATTACATCCACTCCCCTAAGTTTAGTCAAAATTAACTGTTAAACACTGTATGATATAATTGTTTTCATATAAAAGTAAGACAAACTAAAAGTTACTCCTTGTGAAATTAGATATTTGAATAATCATTTAAAATAGGATATACTTCCTACAGTATTGATCATTTTTACATACTTATTTGTTTGGAAATCATAAATGTCTCCCGTGGTATAAGACATACAAATATTTATTTTGAGAATCACTAGAGTTTATGATTTGTATATAATTATAGTACAAAATTCATTTTTTCCTAATAAACAGCTGATTGCTTGTGTGACTATCACATTCATCCAAGCTTATAAAGGGGTTGTAGCTTTTGTTACACTAAAGGGGAAAGAAAATTACTCATTATTCATTGACACAGATTCTGGATGTGGACTTTCGCTAGTAATGCTTTAAGATTACAGATCATGTTCAAAAGGGTAAATCTATGGCTGTTTCATTTGTCTATTTTGGTAACAACAATTATGGTTGTTTCCTAACAATTAAATTTGTTTAAATTCACCCTTCACATTATCTTCTCATATGCCATTAGTTCTACAGACATATAAACACATAAAATGTCTAACAAAACCCAGAATATGGATAATTTAAACTTACATGGCACATAATCACCTTATTTATTCTTTAATGATATCCATCATAAACTTCAATCCCAAAACATACACATTAATAGATTTAAAGCAAGAAATTTAAATTGGGTAAATAATTTGATTGTCAGTTTTCATAATTTCAGTCATTAGTTCGCATCCTTTTGTTATGTAGCTTTTACCCATTCTATCACTTTTAATACAACAGAAATGATATTGATTTAACAATGCATTGGCAATGTGTGACTACATATTACATAGACTGAGCTATACACAAATTAAATTGATCATTCAAATTGGAATGTTTAGTCAGGTTTGTATTTCCTGAGGGTTCGGTTCTAGGAAATTCAGGTTAGCTAGCCATATAGAAGTAGAAAAAAGGAAGTTGAGATTTTTGTACTAGGTCCACATATTTACAATATATACAAAACAGTCTTTACTTAAACTTATATAAAACTTTGCTATATAATGAACAAAATTAATTAACAGTTAAATTAATGAACAGTTTTTCAAATTATCACATAGATACATAAGTTCATTACTGATATTATTGAAATAGTCATTCTCTTTATAAAATATCCACAAGGATTTATGATGCAATAAAATTAAGTGAGCTTATTTAAATAAGTCTACATAATAAATTTAAAAGTGTCATATTATTCTATTTTTTGATAAATTGTGTTAAATTTTGATAAAATTACATCACTCTGTTCATGTTGTAAATTGCTAAAATCTCTCCCAAACTGTGTTTTATTTGTTTCAGAAAAATAAATAATTCGCATATATTTACACCCAACTCAAATGCATGGAAAACCAGCACAACGTATCAGAATTCATTCTTCTAGGACTTTCTTATGACAACAACATACAAATATTTTGCTTTGTGCTTTTCTTATTTTGTTACATTGCCCTCTTGGTTGGAAATCTTGTGATTCTTGTTTCCATTCGCTGCAGTCCTCTTTTTGACCAACCAATGTACTATTTCCTCATCCACTTGTCGACCATGGACATCTGCTATACCTCCACTGTCACACCCAAGTTAATTGGTGACCTGCTGGTGGAGAGAAAGACCATTTCCTATGGTAACTGCATGTTGCAGGTATTTGCCGTGCATTTCTTTGGAAGCATTGAGATCTTCATTCTTACCGCCATGGCTTATGATCGCTATGTTGCCATCTGCAAACCTCTCCACTACATGCTTATCATAAACAGAACAAGATGCAATCTCCTGGTCTTAGCTGCTTGGGTAGGTGGAGCTGTCCATTCCTTTCCTCAGTTATCAATGATAATGCAGCTGCCTTTCTGTGGTCCTAATGAAATTGATCACTATTTTTGTGATATTCTCCCAGTCCTTAAAGTTGCCTGTACTGATACCTACATCACTGGCGTTCTTGTCATTGCCAATTCAGGGTTGGTTGCCCTTGTTACCTTTATTGTCTTGTTCTTTTCCTATATTGTTATATTATTCACCTTAAGAAATCAGTCAGCTGAGGGAAGACGTAAAGCCCTTTCCACTCTTGGGTCTCATATCACTGTGGTCATCTTATTTTTTGGTCCTTCCATTTTTATATACCTGAGACCTCCAACTACTTTCTCTGAGGATAAAATATTTGCACTATTCTACACTATTATAGCACCTATGTTCAATCCCTTAATCTATACACTGAGAAATACAGAGATGAAGAATGCCATGAGAAAAGTTTGGTATCAAACACTATTTTCCAAGGAAGCACACAATTAGCTTGAAGAAATGTATAGTTACACACACATATAAAAGTAAAGGGATTTATGTGAATGAATTTTCTAAGAAGTATCTCATCGATTTTATAATCCATTATTATCATGAGTAAGAATATTGAATAAGCAATTTAAAGAAACAACAAAACAAACACTTTTTCTTTAGATTTATTTATTTGTGCATACAGAACTGGGGTACAGGCCAGAGACTCGGGGTGGTGAAAGACTTCACTGGAGACAGAGTGGGGAGCAGAACAGGCAGATCGATGAAGTACACTGCTGAGGGGAGCAGTGGGCGGGTCAGGAGAGGTCTGCCACGCCATGTGGTCACCTCTGGGGCAGGCGGGAATTGAACTCATGCAGAAGTGGTTTCAGCTTCTTAGTGCAGTGCTTTAGCCTGCTGCGCCACCAGGGAGGGCCCAAACACTTATTTTTTTAATGCCCAAATTAAATGGATGCTTAGTAATTTTTGTGGACTAGTAAGTCTGTATTAGCTTTACTTACAGGTAATATGCAGAAACACACACACGTCTGACTCAAATCTTCTTTTGCAATAATATAATGATGATTGATTTATGAAAGAAACTATTTCTATATAATAATTCTGTTTAAAAATCTGGGATTATTGGAACGACCACATGTGACATAAATTCCCTTCCTTTAGATAAGTCGAATCTAAACTTAAAATAATATATTTATTTTTGCAATAAAGCATTTACATTAGCAACATTTGATGCCATGGGGAATTCATTTGTGATAGACATAAAGCAATTGCTACAGTAGAATTTATTTTAAAGTGATTCCTTTGTATAAACACTACTGAGCTCATTTAAATAAGCCATAGTAACTAGTAAAGAAAATAAAAACCAGTAATTCATGATATTGACAATATGAAAATACAATGGCTAATCTACTCAGAATTTTTAAAAATTCCCAGAAAAATTAAGAACTGCATATCTAAAGGTGAAATTACACCTACCACTACCCAGCTAATATGACAAATAAATGGCTAGTCATGGCATCCAGCCCAAAATAATAGCTTTTGTGTTGTATGCAGATGTGCATAGGAACTTTACTCATAGTATTGATAGATGAACTTTGACAGCAATGAAGATGTCCTTCCATAGGTGAAAGGATCACCTATGTTACATTCAGACAAGGCAAGATTATTCAGACAAAAAAATGAAATGAGTTGATGAAGTCATGGAAAGGTATGGACGCCAATTCATGTGCTCAGCTATGCAAAAGAAGACAATCTAAAAGAACACCGATTCTGTGATGCTAACTATGCATCGTTGTGGAAAAGGCAAAGCATGGAGACATTGAAAAAACCTTTAGATACTAAGAGTTAGTTGGGGTGGTTGTTGGGGGAAATTACTCTAACTGAATAGAGAGAACCTTATGTCAGTGAAACTTTTGTATGTAAGTATAATTATAGCTACCTCATTATTATTGTCAAAATCATAAAATGTAAATCACCACAGTTAATATTAATAAAAATTCCAATTTTGTGTGATCATGATGTGTCAACTTAGGTTGCTTTCATTGTAGCCGATGTGCCTTTTGCGGGAGGACAGGGGGTGGGAGGAGGAAGGCCCTACATGAGGCTATTTGGAAACTGTATTCTCTTCATTTTAACTGTGATCCCAAAACTACTCTGCAAACAGTTTTTTTGTTTGTTTGTTTATTTTTTGGTAAAAATATAAGTTGTGGGACAACAAATTATCTTCTCACTGGAGATAATATAATTCAGAGAGCTTTTTTTTTTAAGGGAAATCAGGGCTTAGGTCTCAGCACGATGAAGCTATCAGTAGCCGCTGCAGGTTGACTCGGATCAATGGCCAGGGAGCTGACTCACATGGTGCAGCGGACTTCTCCTGTTCTCCTATTACTGTCCTCAGCAGTGGATTTTCTCCCCACTCTGCTCAGTTCTGCTCCCCCACTCTGTCTCTGGTGAATACTTTTGCCCTCCTCCCCCATACGTCTGGCCTACACTGCAGCTTTTGTATACATAAATAAACTAAGAAATCTGGGAAAAATTTTTCTAGTGAAATGTAAAAAGGTTTATGTACGACCTGTTTTAAGATCATCTTATAACACTCCATATTTGCAGATGATAGTGTGATATCTTATTAAGCGTCTAAGGGTGCCCTATGGTATATGTGTGCAGGAAACACATAGAGCTAAAAGCCTTTGTTCCTTCTGTGCATTGATACACATAGCTTGAATAAAGTTTGGTCAGCAGCAGCAATAATGTAGAAGTGATCAGGCAGAGTTTTCAGCATTTTTTTCTTTGCTGAAATGCTAGAAATGTCTCAGTGATGCTGACTTTTAAAACCCAGAATCAAACACTCAACTTAGAAACACTCATTTTCTTCTGTGTGTTTTAAACTGGCTCTTTGAGATAGGTGTTTAAGCTCAAGAAACTCCTGTGCTTATCTGTATAATAAAGTTAATATTTATGCCAGATATACATTATTGTGAATACTAAAAATATAACACACTTTAACAACCCACTATTATATACAAACTTATTTAGCACATATAAAAATTCTATATGACTTGTTTATATAAGGAGACTGATGACTCCAGAGCCTGAGATCAGGCTGATTTCAAATGCCCTGTGAATGTGTAGTAATATGAGAAAGAACTGGATGGCAATCACAATAAATTCTATGCAGTACTCTGCGTGTTACTTCCCCTTATTTTTTTCAATCTTCCCATGCCAAGTATATAGAAGAAAAGAACATCTGTTGTTTTCTTTTTCTTCGCTATCTATTCCACACCTATTTCAACTATGTTAATGTCTGGATATGCCTTCTCAGTGATATAGTGTAGGTCAGTCATAGGATGATAGATGTATTCTATACATCTACAATCTTATTGTCAATCAATATCAATATTGCCAATCAATGTTTAGTTCTCTTGATCCTACCACATATTATGTTTTTCTGACATTAACTAGCTCCCTCCTGTATTCAGAAAGCTGAAAGCTCAGCACAAAGTTTCATGAGCTGCTTCTTCTAACTGACATTTGACTCTGGGGGAATAACACATGAGGCAAGTGTAGTTAATTTGGAAAGTAAACTGCCAGGGAGACCAGATGCATCACCAAAGGTAGTGTGTTATCAACATTTGTCCAAATCTGAGTATAAATTCAGACCTTTGGGATTATAGTTATTTACAGCTTTCACAGACCTATTAATTCTTTCAATGTCACTAAGTTTATAGTTGGTCCTTTCGAACCACATATTATAGAGGCATGGGCAAAAATAGATGTTTGCTGGGATCTAAATTCTTAGGTTAGCTTTCTCGAGGATTTAAAAGTGCACTTTAAAGCATTTTTGTGAGCTGGTGTAGAGTTGTTAAAATAAGCATTTAAATTCCTACCATGTGTTCATAAGGCATAAAGATGTACTGAGTATTTGAAATGCACTGTGAGGTTGAGATTCCTAAAACATTTTCAGAGCCTTTGGACATGTTTGATTTGCTGCTTTGTCATTTTCTGTATTTTATTCAGATGTTGATGCTGAAGACAATATGGCTAAGTGAGTACCGGGGTGGAATTCTTTCTCAGGAAGGCTGAAATTACCAAAGCGACACTAAGATCAGACATTTAGTCAATTCGCCAGTATACCTTGTTATGAAGAAGGTCTCTCCAACCATGTGCTTAGCTAATTATATACTTTACTATTTTATATAGTTCGGTCCTAGACATTTTAGTGTTTTGCAGTGTGGGCTATTTTCACTACTACAAAATGATTTTACCATCCCTTAAGTTTGTTTATGAATTATTTACAAGTACAATTTCATTTGATATCAGGAGGCAAAAATTATAGCAGGTTCAAATGCCATCAGATTTTACTATCACCTTTCTTATTTTTATGATATGCCTCCTTGTTATTATTAAGAAATAACACTGTCTATTCTTGAACTTTTTCAATATTAAGAAAACTCTAGCTTTCAAACATCTGTCATCCTAAAATAGATTGCTTCATCTGAGTCAAGTAAGGTAAGTTGAGACCATGTTATATTCTGTATCATTAAGGAATAAGGATGAAAACTTTATTCTTGTTCTAGTAATTTATATAAAAGTGTACTCTAAATTATTACTTAATAATGCCAAACATGAAGTAATTATATGACTTTACTTTATACTGCCAAACATGAACCTACAAAGTAGGGGTGCACACTGCTCAGGAAGGTGATTCTATCGTACAACTAGTTTAATGTTTTTCAGTAATCAATAGTTGAAATCCAAAATTATCTGGTCATGAAAAAATCAGTGTGCATGACAGCTTCTGTATTTCAAAAGTAATCACACAAAGGAAAATTTCATAAAAAGAAAACAACAACCTTGAGCTAATGGTCATTGTGATCCTTCCCATCACCTATTACATAATCTTATTTTTGAATTATGTAATGAAAATTCCGTTTAAAATGAGAAAAAAGAGGCTTTAAAAGATGAAAACATTACCTCAAGTATCACAATGGTGATAATAAACATTACCCAATATTTCTGCATTTCTCCTATTATGCTATTCAGTGATTGCCTGATATGAATTATTTATCAATTATGACTTTGGTTTTCATATAGAATCATTCATGAGTATCTCTGTATTCAAATGTTATTTTTATGACAGTAATTCTACTCAACTTACCTTTCCCATTCCTCCTTTTCCAGTTCCTATGTTACAGACCATGAATTTACTCCCCAACGATTAAGGAAAGTCATTTTCAGAGTTTCATAGATTAAATGTCAATGATGATCCAGAAAATTTGCAAGATTCTTGGTTTAACCAATATGCCTTTTTATAAAATTGAAAATAAATTCTTTGAACAGTTTTAGAATCAAGAATCCTAGAGTACATGGGCATTTTAACATCCTTATCTTTCCATATATCTAAATACTCAGAAAGGAAATGGGTGATTCTGGTACTCCAACATCTGGCATATTGTTTTCTACTCAGATGAAGGTTCAAAGTATTCATTTTATTGCTGTCTTCCATGACATCCTTTTGCCATCCCTGTAGGTTCTCTCTTAATTTTCACCCTCAGAGTGAGGGAGAATAATAATAATTATTTTTTATAATCTCAGTGTGTTATTTTCTAATCCTGACATGTTAGACCTTCTTGATCTGTGTCTCTTCTGTTTTAATCCCGAGATTCAGCTTTGTCAAGTGATTTCTGCCCATACATTGTCCACATCTACTTATGCAATGATGTTCTTTACATGAAATAATTTTAGATAAATAGATGCATCTACAAATTTAACATTAAACCATCACATTAGCAAAGAATCAGCACCAGTTGCAACTGAGTGAAGAGAGGTCTTTTGTGCCCATTCCTCTAAAGTTAGCCAAGATTAATTGTTAATCAATGTATGACTATAGTTCTCAATTAAAAATAGGACAAACAAGTTATTTAAAATAAAATATACTTCTTAGAGTCCTGACTGCTCTTACATGTCACCTATAAGTTTTTTTGGCAACCAGAATAGCCTCCTCTCTATGAAACATATGCATATTTATTTTGAGAGTCACTAGAATTGATGTTCTCTATATAACTGGATTACAAGTAATTTTTTCTTATTTCTAATTAATACTTGGGTGCTAGGATGACTATAGCATCCACTCCAGACTAAAGTAGAAGTATAATATCTTTTGTAGCCCTGGTGGGGAAAATAATTCCTCATTACTGACTAAACTATCCACTAGTATCCTTAACTCACTTGATTTAATAAGTCCTTAGGATCACTTATCACATACAAAATAGAAAATGTTTCATTGTTTCATTCCTTTACCTTTGCAGTAGATATCACTAATAGCTGACAATAAAGCTTCCTAAATTCACCATTTGTATTGCCTTTACTGACTGATATTAGTTCCCATAGATCATATAAAGTTACTGAAATCTAGAAAAAGCCATAAGATGGATACTGTATACATAACTGGGCAATGCAATGATTTTATTTATTCCTTAATGATTTCCACAATAAACCTTAATGAAAATACAAACATGTCACATTTTTAAAGCATAAAATGTAAATAGGAGAAATGATAAATTAACCCTCAGTTTTCATAATTACAGTCATTAGTTCTCACATTCCTTTGCTATATGGTTTTTATCCATACTATGTCTTTTAATATAACAGCAACTATATTATTTCACATAATCCATTGGCAATACTTCACTACATATTACAAGATGAGTTGTACACTATTCACATTCAACATTCATATCGGAAAGCTTAATCATATTTGTATTTACTTAGGACTCATGCAGGAAATTTAGCCCATTATCACTAGAAAAAGTAAAGCTGAGCGTATGTATTAGGCACACATATTTAAATATATGAAAAGGCATTATTATTAAAAGATAATCTTTACTATACAACATAATCTCATATAATAAATAAGTTTTCAAAATAATACTTCATTACTTAAAATCATTGCTGATTTAATTGAATGAAATATATAGTGTTTTTCATTATATTTTCCATAAAATTTTATGAGAAAATAAAAAAGAAAACTAAGGTCATTTTAATAAGTCAGTATAATTTATCACAAAACATCCATGCTATTATATTTTTGGTAAATTTCTCATCATGATGTTTATGCTGTACTTCTTCTAAATTTTCCAAATTTGTGTTTTATTTTTTCAGATAAATACTTGTGTAGTATATACTACTTCAAAGTATGGAAAACCAGAGAAATATCTCAGAATTCATTCTTCTGGGACTTTCTTCCAACAAGAAAATACAAATATTTTGCTTTGTGCTCTTCTTATTCTGTTACGTTGCTCTGTTGGTTGGAAATTTTGTGATCCTTGTCTCCATTCGTTGCAGTCCTCTTTTTGAACAACCAATGTATTATTTCCTCATTCACTTGGCCACCATGGATATCTGCTATACCTCCACTGTCACACCCAAGTTAATTGCTGACCTGATGATGGAGATAAAGACTATTTCCTATGATATCTGCATGTTGCAGGTATTTGCCATGCACTTCTTTGGAAGCACTGAGGTCTTCATTCTTACCGCCATGGCTTATGATCGCTATTTTGCCATCTGCAAACCTCTCCATTACATGATTATCATGAATAGAACAAGATGCAATCTCCTGGTATTAGCTGCTTGGGTGGGTGGAGCTGTCCATTCATTTCCTCAATTTTCCATGGTTATTCAGCTGCCTTTCTGTGGTCCTAATGAAATTGATCACTATTTTTGTGACATCCTCCCAATCCTCAGAGTTGCCTGTACTGATACCTACATCACTGGTGTTCTTGTAATTGCCAATTCAGGGTTAGTTGCCCTGGTTACCTTTATTGTTTTATTTTTTTCTTATGTTGTCATATTGTTCACCTTAAGAAATCAGTCATCTGAGGGAAGACGCAAAGCCCTTTCCACTTGTGGGTCTCATATTACTGTGGTCATCTTATTTTTTGGTCCTTCCATTTTTGCCTACCTTAGACCTCCAACTACTTACTCTGAGGATAAAGTATTTGCACTGTTTTATACTATTATTGCTCCCATGTTCAATCCCTTAATCTACACACTGAGAAATACAGAGATGAAAAATGCCATGAGAAAAGTTTGGTGTCAAACACTATTTTCCAAAGAATCACACAATTAATTTGAAGATAGTTAAGGAACCATATAAAAGTAATAGGTGATGTGAATGAATAGATTAAACAATATCTCATAGATTTTCTATTCCATCACTGTTTTGTGTAGAATGAATTAGAGTTTGGAATTAGCAATATAAAGTAACAATTTATACACTTATTCTTTAAATACCCACATTAAATGAATGCTTAGAATTTTTTTTTTGTAACAGCAAGTATGTATTAACCTATTTATAGGATTACTGATGACACACACACACACATCCCTGAGCTGAAGTTAATATGCAATATTTGATGGTGAGTCTGTTTTGAATGAAATATTTTTTAAACAAAAATTATGTTTAAATCTCTGGGATTATTGGCTAGACCACATGTAACACACATTCCTTGGAATTAGAAAAGTTGAAGCTTAAAATTAAATTAATATCTTTAAATTTCTCATCGAGTATTCACATAAACATCCTTTAGTGGCATGTGGAAATCTTTGTGCTACAAAGTAATCAGTACAGTAGAATTTGTTTTAAAGTGGTTCCTGTTGTTCAGCATACCTGAGCTCCTTGAAATAAACCACACTACCTAGTGAAGAAAGAACAAAACCAAAAATTCATGATACTGAAAATATAATTTAAAATTTGACCAGAATTTACAATATTCCTGTAAAACTCAAGATTGAGACTAAGTATATATTCACTTACAACTTTATGCTTGAAGTTGTTAAATAAATGAATAGGCCTTGAATCCAGACCCAACAAGAGCATTTTTTTGCTGCACCTGAATATTTACAGCAACTTTTTTCATCATTGACAAAATTTGATGCCAATGAAGACATCCTAGGTAGTTGAAATGATCAACTGTGCTTCAGCCAGACAAGTAATATTACTCAGCCAGAAAACAAAATGAGTTATGAAGTCATGGAAAGGTTGGGGACCACTTCAAATGCTCTAATATGCTAACCTGAAAAGAACACATACTCAGTGATCTCAACCATGCAACTTTGTGGAAAAGTCAAAACAATGGAGACATTGCAGATCTTTCAATGCTAAGGGTTAGTTTGGATGGTTCATAGAGAGAAATGAATATAGTTGTATATAGAGAATTGTAGGTCAGTGAACTTTTGTATGTAACTGCAACAGATAAATGTCTTGATACTTGTCAAAGTCCATAAAATATACCTCACCTTAATGAAAACTAGGAATTTTGAGTAATAATGATGTGTCAATTTAAGTTCCTTTCTTTGTAACAGATGTGACTTTTAGAAGGGGGAATTTGTCCCTGCATCAGGACATGTGGCTATTTGAAAATGTATTATGATGATTTTAACTATGATCTCAAAACTGCTCTGCTAATAGATTTTTAATTAAAAGATAATTTGTGGGGCAGTTGATATAACAAAGCATCTTTGAGAGAGTTGTTGAACCTAAAGGACCTTCTGTGTTCTTATCTCTATATTAAATATTTATGACAAAAATGCAACATTATATGCACAAAATAATATAATAAACTTTAACCACCCACTCTCCTCAATACATTTTGGTTATTATTTACAAAATAGTTTGACCTCAGCCAGATTTGATACTATAAAATTTGTTTTCCTGATGTTTTACTAAACACATTAACAAGTAGATAGGGAGATTAAGTTAATTCAATGCCTACAGTTGTGACTGATTCCAAATGCCCTGTGAATATGGAATAGGAGGGAGAAATGAATAGAAATCAGGGTAAATACAATGCAGTACTCTGAGGTCTTCCTTCTGCTTATTTTATTCATGGTGTTTTTTTTTTTCCCCCAAATTTCTTCCCAGCCATGTTTATATAGAGAAAATATTTTGCTCTGTATTCCAAACTATTGCTCTGTATTCCAAAACTATTGTTTTTAACAATGTTGGTCTGTAGCTGTCATGTCATTAATGTTGCGAATCATTGATTTTATTGATTTATGTATTCTGCATATCAAGGATCTTAATAGTGGTCCATACTTGGAGTGTTGGTGGTTTGTTCCCTTTATCCGACCAAGTATTATGTTTTTGTGACATTAACTAATTCCCCTCTGTATTGCTGGAGTTCTAAGGACAGGATTTCATGAGCTACTCCTTTTAACTGATATTTGGACTCTAGGGAAATAACACATGATGTAAGATGAAGTTAATATGAAAAATAAACTGCCAGGGAAGCCAGGGGCATCACTAAGGTTAGTGGGTTAACTTTTGAGTTGAATCTGTGTATAAACAAAGACCTTTGGGATTATGACTTTTTCCAGATTGCAAAGACTTATTAATACTTGCAATGTCACTAAGTTTACATTCTGTACTGATGAACAATATTGAGACATGGGCTAAAATAGATATTTATTAGGACCTAAGTAATTTGTTTAGCTTCCTCAGGAATTTTTTAAAAATCTTGTTTTAAAAACTTTTTTTGTGTGTGTGAGCTGGTGTAGTGTTGTTAATACCAACATTTGAATTCCTACCCTATGTTCTTGGGGCAAAAGATGCATCTCTTGTGCCTCTAATATTTTTAGTGAGTATTTGAAGTGTACTAACCTTATACACTTATGGAAGGATGGGAGAGGTGGAGATTTCTAAAATCTTTCAAAGCAGTTGGACATATTTTACTTGCTGCTTTGTAACTCTCTGCATTTTATTCAGATTCTGATGCTAATGACAAAATGGATTAGTGTGTATCCTAAGGAATTTTTCCTCAGGCTGCCTGAAATTACCAGACAGACACTCAGATCTGATGGTTAGTCAATAAACAATAACACCTTGGTATGGGGAGGGTTTCTCCAACCATGTGTTTGCTTTCTCCAACCATGTGTCAGTCAAGAGGTTTTATGTCTTTTGAAGCATATGCTAATTTGATTACTATAAAATGATTACAACTTCTTCAGTTTTAAATATGAATTATTTACAAGAAAAATTCCACAAGAAAACAGAATAATGGATTTAAGTTGTCAGTGAATTTTATTATGACACTTTCCCTTGGTGATGTTCATCCTTACCTGTTGCTATTAAGAAATAATACTGTTTATCCTAGAATAGCTACAGACTGAAGACATTCCGTACTTCAAAACACCTGCCATCCTAAAATATATTGCTTCATCTGAGACAAGTGAGGTAAGTTTTTACAATGCTACCTCTGATGCATTAAGAATACATGTAATGGTAATTTTTTCTTACTCTAGTAACTTAACTAAAAGGACATTTGAGATTGTTATTCCTAATACCAGCAATGCAAAGTAAATTGGTTGACTTTATGTTCTACTGCAAATTAATGTGTTATTGAATTGGGTAACAAACACCACAAAGAATCAACTTATCATCCAATTAGCTTAATGTTTTCAGTAATTGATAATTGAGGTTCAATTTTACCTTGTCACAGTTATTAAATTCATTCTGTGAATCTCTTTGCTCTTTATCTTAATTTTTTCATTAGATTTGATTTTTAAAAAATGTGCACAGCAGTTTCTGTGGTTCTAAACAAATCACTCAAAGTAAAAAAGCTACAAAAAATTTTAAAAAATGACTGCCTTGACATCACATGTGACTGGGGTATTTTCTACTACTTATTACATAATCTTAACTATGTAATGATTAAGAATGATGTATATATAAATGAGAGAAATGAGGCTAGAAGATATGAAACTACTAGCTCACTTATCACACTGGTTATTATAAACACTAAATAATATTTTGGTGTCATTCTATTCTGTTCAGTAATTGCATGGTATTTATTATTTATCAATTATGACTTCAGTTTTCATGAATATCTTTGTTCAAATGATATATTTATAATAGTAATTCTCTTCATTCATTGTTCCCTTATCCATTTTACCTCTTCTGATGACACTGATAATGTATGGAGGCCCCATAGATTAGAGATGTCATTTTCAGAGTTTTTATAGATTAAATATCAATGATGATTTAGAAAATTGTCATGAAATCTAGCTAACCAATATACATAATATAATTAATTAATTTCAATATATATTGAAATTATAGTTAATTTCAATATAAAATTGAAATTAAACTATTTGAACAGATTTAGAATCAAGAATTCTAGAGTACTTGGGCATTTTAACAATTCCATATATGTTCACATATTTAAATACTCAGAAAGAAAACTGGGTTTTCTGGTCCTCTGACATCTGGCATATTGTTTTCTACTCAGAAGAGGGTTGAAAATAGTATTTTTTATTGTTGTCCCTGTGACATCTTTGTGCCATCTCTCTCAGTTTGCTTTTAAGAAATTTACCACCAGTGTGAGGGAGAACAAGAATTACTATCTTCTGTAATCTCATTGTGTTACTTTCTGATCTTGAGATATTGTTTATACTCTCTTGATCTGTATCTCTTCTGTTTTAAAATAGAGATTCAGCTTAATCAGGTGATGTCTCCCCTTATATTGTTCACATCTACTATGCTCTTTATATCATTTTAGAAAAATAGTGTATCTACAAATCTAACATTAAATCATCAAAGAATCAGTACCAGTTGTAATTGAGTAAAGATAGATTAATTACAACCACTCCCAAAATAGTCAAGATTAACTGTTAAACACTGCATAACTATAGTTGTTCTCATATCAAAGTAGGGCAAACTAATAATTTCTCCATTGAGAAATTAGAATTTTAAATAGTCATTTAAAATAGGATACACTTCCTACAATAGTAGGAATAGTAACTACTTCTATATGCCTACCTATTATTTGGCAACTACAATAGATTCTGTCTGTAAAGTATATGGATATTTATTTTTGGAATTACTAGAGTTGATGGCTTCTATATAACCTAATTACAAAAAGTCTTGTTTTTCTAACAGACACCTGCATACCCATAATACTTTCACATCCATCCAAACTAAGGTAGTGGTGTAACAGCTTTTATGACTCTGGTGTGGACAGAAACTTCCTCATTATTGATCAAAATATCTCCTGCACATGGATGCTCTCTTTCCTAACTCACTCTGCATTGATTCACTAATGTCTTAATATTACACATTACATGCAACAGAGAATATATGTGATTGTTTCACTTATCTTTGAAACGAAAAATAATTTTACATATAATAAAGTTTACCTAATGTTACTCTATGTATTTTCTTCTCTCATTGACAATAGTCCCATAAATTATATATAAGACAGGAACTTCTAGGAAAAGCTATAAAATGGGTAATTTAAACATACTTGGGCAACATACCAATTTTATCTATTCTTAATGATTTCCATCATGACTATAAATAGTAACATATACACAAAGAAAGTTGTAAAGCATGAAGTGTGAAAGAAGCAATGAAAAATGTACTATTAAGTTTTCATAATTCCAGTCCTTAACTCAATTATTTAGCTTATGTTTTTAACCATTGTATACATTTTAATATAACATTAATTATACTATTTAGCATAATCCATTGGCAATGCTTGACTACATATTAAAAAAAAAGTATGCTCTACACAAATTAAATTCAGCATTCATATTTGATGTTTAATGATATTTGTATTTCTTAAGGTTATATTCCAGGAAATTTAGCCTCATAGCATTACAAAAGAAAAGTTGAACTTGTGTATTATGTACACACATTTACAATATATGAGAAAACATACTTCACTTACCATTAAAAAAAACTGTTATGCAATTACATAACCGAATTAATACATGTTTTCAAATTATCACTTCTATACTTGTAATCATTATGATATAATTGAATAAATATATATTATCTATCCCATTATAAAATTTTCCCCAAAGATTTAGGAGACAATACATAAGAGAAATTTATACTTTTATAAACATTTTTCTATCAAAGTATCCATGTTAACCTATTTTATCACAAATTGTACATCATTGCTTTCATATTGTAAATTGTGATACATTTTCCAAGTTTATGCTTTTTTATTTATTTCAGATAAATAATTTATTTATATATAACACACAACAAATTCAAGGGCATGGAAAGTGAGAGGAACATCTCGGAATTTGTTCTTCTAGGACTTTCTTATGACAAGAACATACAAACTTTTTGCTTTGTGCTCTTCTTACTCTGTTATGTTGCCCTCTTGGTAGGAAATCTTGTGATTCTCGTCTCCATTCGCAGCAGTCCTCTTTTTGACCAACCAATGTACTATTTCCTCATCCACTTGTCGACCATGGACATCTGCTATACCTCCACTGTCACACCCAAGTTAATTGCTGACCTGATGGTGGAAAGAAAGACCATTTCCTATGATATCTGCATGTTGCAGGTATTTGCTGTGCACTTCTTTGGGGGCATTGAGATTTTCATTCTTACTGCCATGGCTTATGATCGCTATGTTGCCATCTGCAAACCTCTCCAATACATGATTATCATGAACAGGACAAGATGTGATCTACTGGTTTTAGGTGCCTGGGTGGGTGGAGCTGCCCATTCCTTTCCTCAATTATTTATGGCAATCCATCTGCCTTTCTGTGGTCTTAATGAAATTGATCACTATTTTTGTGATATTCTCCCAATCCTTAAAATTGCCTGTACTGATACTTACATCACTGGCGTTCTTGTAATTGCCAATTCAGGGTTGGTTTCCCTGGTTACTTTTATAGTCTTATTTTGTTCTTATGTTGTCATATTGCTCACCTTAAGAAATCAGTCAGCAGAGGGAAGACGCAAAGCCCTCTCTACCTGTGCATCTCATATCACTGTTGTCCTCTTATTTTTTGGTCCTTCAATTTTTGTCTACCTTAGACCTCCGACTACTTACTCTGAGGATAAAGTATTTGCACTATTTTATACTATCATTGCTCCCATGTTCAATCCCTTAATCTATACACTGAGAAATACAGAGATGAAAAATGCCATGAGAAAAGTTTGGTGTCAAACACTATTTTCTAAGAAAGAATACCATTAATTTGAATACACTTACAGTTAAACAGCCATGTAAAATAAAGGGCTTGATGTGAATGAAAAGAGTAACAAATAGCTTATAGATTTTATTTTCCATGACCTTGAACAGAATGAGTGATATATTTGGAATTAGCAATTTGACATTAAAACTAAACAAAAAGAAGTTAAGTGGATGTTAAGTAATTTTTGGACTGATACGCTTATGCATTAATCCTTTTACAAGTTACTTACAGCAATTCTGTCTGTCTCTCTTTCTCTCTCTCTCTCTCTTGCATACACACACACTCACACAAATCTGGATCAAAGCTAATACAGCAATAATATAATGAGTTAGCTTTGAAGAAAAATTTTCAAATTATAATTCTGTAACAAGCTCTGAACTTATTAGCAGAACCAACTTGTGACACAAATTCTATGGTATTCGATAACTTGAAATCTAAAATTAAAATATTTTTAAATTTCCCATAAACCATTCACAAAAACATCCATTAATGTCATTTAGAAATAATTTTTACTATAAAGCAATAACTAAAGTAGAATCTTCTTAAAATTGTTCCTGTGGGTCAGCATTTTTTATCTCTTTGAAGTAAACAATAATAAGTAGTGAAGAAAGAACAATGTCATTAATTCATGACGTTGAAAACACAATGGCTTCCATTCACCTATGAATAGAATGTTTAAAAATCCCCATAAAGGCCCTCGCAATGGCACAACAGTTTAGGACACAACACTGCAAGCTGTCCGCAGCCACTTCAGTGCAAGTTCAATCCCCACCCCGGAGGTGACCCACATGACACAGCAGACCTCTCCTGTCTCTCCTGCTGCTCCCCTCAGCAGTGTACTTCCTTGATCTGCCTGTTCTGCTCCCCACTCCGTCTCTGGTGAAGTCTCTCACTGCCCCTGCACCTCTGGCTTGTACTCCAGTTCTGTATGCATAAATAAATCATAAATCTTTTTTAAAAATCCCATAAAATTAATAAACTGAATAACTAAAAGTAGGTCTTCACTGACTACTAACTGCCTGAAGTTGATACGTAAATTATTGGTGTTTACATGGAGACCTAACCAACCACATTTGCTGCAAGTGAATGTTTACAGCAACTTTATTCATAATAGACAAACTGCAAAGTCAATGAAGCATCTTTCCTTAAGTGAATGATCAACTGTGTTTCTCCAAAGAGAATATTATTCAGCTTGAGAATGAAATGAGTTATGAAGTCATGGAAAGGTATGAGGGCAACTTCTTGTACTTTACTATGCAAAAGAAGACAAACTCAAAGATCATCTTAATCATGCAACACTGTAGAAAAGTGAAAACATTGAAGACATGGAAAAGGTCTTCATATACCAAGGCTGATAGGGGCCATGAATTGTTGAATAGAGAGGACTTTTATGCCATTAAAAACTTTTGTATGTAGCTACAGCTCTACAAACCTGTCGTATTGATTTTTGTCAAAGTCCATAAAATATCCAGCACCAAAGTGAACCTAATGAAAACTAGAAGTTTTGTCTGGTAATGATGTGTCTATTTAAGTTGATTTCATTGTCAAATGTGTTTTGGGCATGTAGAATTTGCTCGTTGTGTCAGGGCTAGGGGGTATTTGAGAAATCCATTCTGCACATTTTAACTATGATCTCAAAACTTCTCTGAAAGTACTTATTCAATTTAAAAATGATTTGTGGCATAATAAATACTCTCATCACTGGAATGAAAATTAGAATTCTGAGAAAGATTTTCTAGTGAAATGAAAAGAACATTTTATAAAAGAACTTTTTACATGCTATGAAATCACTTAAAATCTTCTTAAAAATCTACAGAGACCCCCAAAAATATCACTGAAGATACTGCATATCAGGATTTTATGAAAAGGGAGATAACTTAACCACTAAAAGGGTTTTGAAATATGTAAATGCATGATAACACTGCTTTTCAGTAAGTGTACAAGAGGGGATTAAAAATAGAAAAATAGAAAATAAGAATTTACAAGAGATTAATTGTACAAATTATATATTAATAGGAACTAAAAAAGAAACAATTTAGATATATTACATGTTTAATTACTTAGCTGATATGAAGCTGTTACTAAAATTGGAATAGAAGTCCAATAAATTTGTTTAATAAAACAATAAATTTGTTTTAAAGAACTCTTTCCAAAGGTGGCTATTTGTTTTCATTATCATGTTTTCTGAACAATATGTTGTTCTATTTTATCACATGTTTAGTGGTCAAAATTGTGTAGAGACCCCTTGATATAAATCTAAACACAAAATCACTTTTTATGACTTTAGCTTTGTATAAAACAAAAAATTTGTCATAGAAATCCTTTAGTATTTTTCACAGTGGCTGATATGTTTAATGAGTTGAGCATTTTCTTTTTTAAATTAAATTAAATTTAAATTATTATAACTGACATATAATACTATAGTACCATCAGGTGTACATCAATTACACCTGCATAATTATTTGCCATAAGCATTTCATCAGGGAATGATGATCATGATCACTATAGTTAACATCCATCCTCAAATGTTTACACAATATTCCTGTGATAAGGATTTTAAGATTTACCCTCTAAGTAACTGTCAAATATAAAATATAGTATTACTAACATTTGTCACCATGTTGTCAATGCCCTTCCAGGACTTAATTACTTACCTTTGTTTCTCCATCACTTATTTTGCCTACTTCCCCTGCTGTTACAGCCACCTGTCTGTCTAACTACATATTTATTGTTAAGACTGAACATATCAGTGAGATATGGTCTTTGTCTTTCTCTGCTCTTGTGGCCCATCCTTGTTGTTGCAAATGGCAGGATTTCTGTCTGTCCTTAAAAATGAACATCCCAGGGCCCTCCCTGATGGTGCAAAGGGTTAGTAAACAGCACTGTAAGCTGGCTGCAGCCGCTTCCGTGATGGCCGCAGCCACTTCAATGATTGTTTGGACCCTGGCCCCAGAGGTGATCCACATGGCGCAGCAGATCTCTCCTGTCTCGCCTGTTGATTCCCTCAGCAGTGTATTTCAGTAGATGTGCCTGCTTTTCTCCCTACTCTGTCTCTGGTGAAGCCTCTCACTGCCCCTGCAGCTCTGGCCTGTACCCCCCTTTCTTTATGTATAAATAAATAATTATTTTTTAAAAAAATGAACGTTCCTGTTTGTGTGTGTTCACCTACTCATCTGTCAGGACACACTGAATTTGCTGGCTAGGTGTGGCTATTATCGATAAAGCTGCAATGAGCATGGGGTTGTATCTATTGTTTCAAAACACTGACAGTATTTATGTTCCCTTTATGTACCATCAACCATTGCAAAATATTATGTTACATTTAGTACTGTTTTTTTGTGTATATCATCATCGCTCCTTTCTTAATCTCTTAATAGCATGATAAAAGATAGACTAATGAAAAATGCCAAGACAAATTTTTATGCCAAACATGAGCTGGTAAACATCTTTAACTAGCTCTGGATCTGGTCAGTTTACATGCAAGATGCCATGAGAACACATCAAGACTAGTGAATGTAGCAACTAAAATCTTTGTCATGGAAGTCATCCGGTATTCGGAGACTTCAAAATAAATAGGTGTAGAATATCCAACTCCTCTCATCTCCTTCTTTTCCCCTAGGGTGTTTTTACTTTTTAATTGTCGCCACTACTTGGGAACTTAAAAAGTGCAGTGTTAGAAGCTTCGTCTAGGGGGCCTTCACTGGTTAATTGTGATTTCTCTTTATCTTGGGCAAGCCTTGTTAGTTACTGTCGCAGTAGTATATTTTTCATCTTTGAAGATATGAACTCTTGCACCTATTTTAGCTTTTTCCTTTAATGAGAACAATAAAAAAAGATGAAGTGAAACTTTGGAGAGTAAATTCCTAACAACTTGCAAAGTGAAAACAGTTGTCTGCGCTCTCCAATTGAGTATTACTTACTACCCTCTAAAATAAAGTATTAATGTTTTTCTGAGTTTTCAATAGTTTGGTTACAAAACACATGAAAACATGCATTGCACTAACATTGAATCTAACATCTAGCACATGCATTGAATCTAACATCTAGCACATGTTTTAGAGACAGATAAACTACCAGTATATAAAGCCAGAAAAAACTAGGCAGAATAGAAAGTAACTAGAATATTTGCACTCTGAAGAGTCCTGTGTTATTTGAGTTATTGGAGACTTCCATAAATTAATTTGTACCCATAAAATTCCATACATTGTTTATATTAAGTAATAATTTTGTTATATGCCTAGGTTCTTGGGAATACAATGAGATATGATATCTTCTCATTTCCTGAGAACTTTGGCTCAATTTTTCATGTGTGGTATGTCTATTATCAATGCTAATTTTTATGCAAAGTAGTGTTGACACATTTTGACAGATTTTCAGTGGAACAGGATATAAAAATGTGGTACAATGATCTGGAGACAAAATTGCATATTCCTAAAAACTACTGTTTCTACTTCAACTCTTCAATCAAGATTAGTACAGATGGGTGAACTCAGTGTAAAGGAATAATTCAGAAAGAATGTGCTGGTGTGGGCATGTTAACCAAGAAATGTCGATGGAAACCAGACAGAAAATTTCAGAAAAGATGAAGGTGGTTCTTTCCTGTACTCCGTGTTATACTGCAGAGGCCACAGTGAGAAGCATTGTAGTCCTTGAATGACTTGTCCTTCTTCAGTTAAGTCAAGGTGGCATTCCAGCCTTAGTTTTCATCTGAAATAGCTCTCTTACCACACAGTTTCTTAATGGCATCTTTCATCTGTGCATTTCGCAAGGTGTAGATTAAGGGATTTAGCATGGGAGTTATTGCAGTGTAGAATACAGCAACAGCTTTATCAATGGGGAAAGTAACAGCAGGTCTTAGGTACATAAATGTGCAGGGCACAAAGAACAAGATGACCACCGTGATGTGGGAGATACAGGTGGAGAGGGCTTTGCGCCTTGCCTCTAAACTGTGGTTTTTTAGGGAGTGCAGAATACTCACATAGGAGACCATCAGGAGGAGGAAATTTAGCAAGCAGATAAAACCGCTATTGGCAGAAACAAAGAGTCCTAGAATGTGTGTATCAGTGCAGGCCAGATTGAGCAAAGGGCTTAAGTCACACAAAAAATGATCTATGATGTTGGGACCACAGAAGGGCAGTGGCAAGATGAAGAGGATCTGTATGGTTGAGTGAAGAAAGCCTCCCGCCCATACCACACCCACGAGCAGACCACATAAACGCCAGTTCATGATGACCTTGTAGTGCAGGGGTTTGCAGATGGCCACGTAGCGGTCATAGGCCATCACAGTGAGCAGGATGATCTCAGCGCCTCCAAAGAAATGTTCTGCAAATATTTGAATCATACACTCATAGAATCGTATGGTCTTTTTTTCATAAAGTGAATCTGCAATAAGTTTGGGGGTGTTGATAGAGCAATAACAGGCATCAATGAAGGAGAGATAGGCCAGGAAAAAATACATGGGAGACCCTGACAGTGAGCTGGCAGTGATGGTAAAAACAATGAGCAAATTTCCTACCAATGAGATGATGTAGATGAAAAAAAACACAACAAATATGACCTTCTGCATCTTTGGATTTCCTGTGAGTCCCAGTAGAACAAACTCTGTCACATTGCTCCTAATCTCCATGGGTTTCACGTGATGCTTAATTCATTCCCTGAAAAAAAATATCACTTTTTATTGATACAACCATGACTTTTTCCAGTTTAGCCATTCTAATAAATATTAAATGTCTGATTCTATTAAATGTGAATGTGAGGGTATTTTTTAAAGATTTATTTATGCATACAAAACTGGGGTACAGGCCAGGGGTGCAGGAGTGGTGAGAGGATTCACCAGAGACAGAGTGGGGAGCAGAACAGTTCGATTGATGAAGTACCCTACTGAGGGGAGCAACGGGCGGGTCAGGAGAGGTCTGGTGCTCCATGTGGGTCACCTCTTGGGCGTGATCAAACTCATACTGAAGTAGCTGCAACTGGCTTGCAGTATTGTGCTTTAAGCTGTTGTGCCACCATTGAGGGTCTTAGGGCTTTTATTTTTTTCTTCGAGAGAAAAAGTTTCTGTTTCTTGGATATTACTCAAATGATTTCACTATTAAGAATCTTTTATAGTGGAGACTTAGGGTATTTTGTAAACAGTAGTTTAAGAAAGTCATGTACTTGACCAAATAAGCTTAAGTGACTGAAAGTCTATCTTGAATTAGAATATGTATAAATACTAGCAATTACACTGGAGAAAAGTGTAGAACAATGAGTAGAGAATAAATACAAAACAAAAGAATTTCCCCTTTTCCTTGGAAAATGGGGAAAAAAAGGAAGGTAATTGAGAATATGAGTAAATGATAAAGCAAAAATTGAGGAAGGGAAATCTTGGCTTTGACTCTGTAAGATGTCTGTGTGTCTTGGATGAAGTAGGCTGAAGTTCAGTATGGAGTAATGGGCTGAAGTTCAAAAGACAGATCTAGGAAGCCTAGTAGGATTATTCAGAGTCAGCATGCCGTGCTAACACAAGACACTGAGATGGTAATGTAAAGAAATTACATAGGCGTTTTTATAAAAGCATACAAAGTGTTTGTTGCATAAATGCAAGAACTTTACAATAGCTAATAATTATTATTTTAATGATCAATTGCTATGTTTAAAGTAGCAAGTTTTATGCACATACCAACCTGTGCTGTTGGTATAATTAAATCTACTTTGCAGAAAAAGTTTGAGCCTCAGTCTATGTGGATAATGTTAACAGCAATGATAATATTGCATCTCTCTCTCTATCTATCTATCTATTGGTTTTTTTAAGTGAATTTAGACATTTCCTAATTTAATCTTCACTGCAAATTTATGATTTACACCATTATTTTGAACTTATTTTAGACATTATGAGATAAAAACAGAAAAGTTAAGAATTGTGGTCAGTATCAAGTGAGTTAAGGACAGATTCAAGGTTTAGTCAGATTATTCTTACATATTTTACCTCCAAATGCTTTCTCATACACTTTTGTTATTATTATCAATGTCAAATGTGTAATCTCCTTTTAATATGATGAATAATGTAATTATTTTATCACAACTTCACATACAAGAGCATATGAGACAATTTATCAGCAAGCACACATGCGATTGCATGTTCAAAGCCCTATATCTCAAATACAACAATGCATAACATTTATTGAAATGTATTGATAACTTGGTTTCTTTTCCAAATCCAGGTCTCCAAAGTCAAGTCTCCTTACAAACTATGAGTCCTGAAACACTGTAAAATGTTGTAAATTAATTCAATGGTGACTAAGTATATTATAGAATCAGAACATCTAGGCTAGATTTCTGGTCCTTCCACTTGCAACTTATTTTATGTGGGTATGTTGCTGGCACTGTGCCTATTTGTTTCTTTATCTAAAACAGGGATACTAATAAGACCATATAAGCTTTTAGGAAATTAGTTATGAAAGTGTATGTGAACACACCAATCACACTGTTCTAGGCACACACAACATTTTCATCATTTTTTTTGTGAATGCCCATAGGATAGGATGTAGGGGAATTGGCATTTTGATCAATAATATAGAGAAACATTTTACCATGTTAGGAGCTAATGAAGCATCATATCTAATTTTTGTTAAAGATTTCAAGGAGCTTCATTTTATCCACAGCAAGCACTCCAACAAAAGAAACTGTGATTTCACTATACTGCTGACAGTTGATGTTAATATTCATACTTATATTTTTTTCTATGTTCAATTTTATTTAATTCATGTTTCATTCTCACAATGAACCTTGATTGTTAAAGGAGATATTTCCTTGCAAAAACATGGTGTAAGAGACAGGTCCTTATAATTAATCTTTAGAAGTATTAAGATTTTTCATCGGTCTGATGAGGTCAATGCTACCACTCTTTGGAAGAATTGGGTGAGATCAAAATGTACTATTAGCATAGTGGAAAAGGCTACAAACATGATGGTGATTATATATGAGATATAATAATATTTAATAAGCAAAAGCATTATTGTGAAGCTTACCTTACAGTTTTAAGTTCCCTTAGTGATGTCTGGGGATGTTTAGAACAAAGTCATCTTCAATGTGACATTCTCTTGTAGTAAGTTAAGTCACTTTCAGTATGAAAGATATGACACTCAAAAAGAAACTACCTTTGAGCTATTATACAATAAACATTTGCTATTTGCTTTTATGTCTCAGTCTTTCCTTTATCATAAAATCTTAATGTTTCATAAAAGACCTGGAATATGCACTTAAAAGTGATTCATTTGAAACACAATAGAAAAATGATCTTCTACAGATGATTCTGGTCCCACAAGCCAAAAGCAGAAAGAATGGAGGAAATATTCTCACATGTGTCATGTTACTCATGATTATTAGTCCTTTTTTGGAGATGTGATCAGCAAAGTTCTTTACTCTTTGGCCTGCATCAATATTTAAAAGGATTTTTCTAAGGGACCTTGTCTTGTAGTTGCTGATATTTCTCTCTGGAATTAATTATTTGTTTTGATGGAAAGATTTTATCTTAGAAGCAGGTATTCTGGAGAGACAGGTTTAAGGAACACCCATTTTTAAGTGGGGAATTGTATTCCCTATGCTTGGAACCTGAACACATGGATCCTCTTGTCATTACATGAACTTGAGCTTCTCTGGTTTTCCTAGAGCAGCGGTCACCTTCCATTTTAGAAATAATGACATCTGAGGAGTGGAAGATTGAAAATTTTAACAAGACTCATGTTTTTCTTTCTCTTTTTAAAAAAATAATCCATTGTAGATGCAAAGTTGGGTATGGGTTGAGAGGAGGAACACACACAGATAACCGAAAGGAAAGTGGCCAATTTGAGATGTAAACATATGGCCTGAGAATGGGGGTTGGAGAAGGAAAAAATGACTAGTTGATATTCCTTTTTTAGTATCAAGATGTTTAGCTATGATTTTATTGTCAAACTTTCCTCATACGAGTTGATTAACATAAAAAAGTTTTAATACACCTGTCACCTCACAGAATTACTTACTTGGGGATAGGAGGTAGAATATATATCCTCTTAGGCATTCTTCTGATTCTATCATTTTTTTACTTGTATGTTATAAATCTTATTTGCATGTTAAGTTCTAGAACAAGCTGATTTCTTTTACTTTTGGACACAAACACACACACACATATATTAAACAAATTAAGTATAACCATAATTTTCAACAAGTTAATGAAATTAAATTCGTGGTTATATTCTTAGAAAAATGATTTTAAATATTTTCATTCTACTTATTCCAAACAATCTAGAGAAAGGAGATTGTGCTTCTCAAATAAAGAAGCACTTAATGAAGAATGGGTGTAGTCAGGGTTTGTGTGAGACACAATGGGAACACATAAAGATTAGTAAATGTATCAACTGAAATCTGTTATGGAAGTCACCCAGTGACCAAGGACTTGAAACTAATTAGGTGTGGAATATCCAAACTGTTCTTGTCCTTTCTTTTTTTCCTGGAAGTCTGCTTAGCTGTTTCAGCCTCTTGGGAATGTAAGGACAGCATCACCTAGAAACATCCTCTCGGTGACCTTCAGTGATTACCTCATGATTTATTTTCAGCAAAGACTGCCCTTTGACACACATTTGTCCCTGCTTCAGTAACTCTAGTTCTCTATGTTTGGGAGAATCTTTATCAGTACTTTATGTCTTCACAAGCCTTATCATACTCAACTGAATATTAACAAGTGATGTAGGAAGATTTTTAATTTTCAAAAGCTCAAATAATAACAAAAGATGGGATATTCTCCTTGAACTTTTCATTGTGTAATGAATTATTATTCTGCTCATTTGCTCAAAAAATGGTATGAAATACAGAATTACCCGAGAACCAAAAAGTCACCATTGTTTATACTTTCTACATTCATTATTTATATTTTCTACATTTGGTTATCTTAAAGATTTTAGGCAATTAATATTAACTTAGTTCTTTAGAAGTCTTATTAGATAACGCAATTTTAAGGGGAAATAATATGATCTGTGGAAGGAAGTTGGAAAGAATAGACTATTCATAGAAGGGAAAGTTATTATCCAAGATATTTGTACTATTCCCCCGCTGACAGGATATGTTTTCATTGATCTCAGTAGTAACACAGTGTAATAGGAAAGAGCCTAAGGCATTTTCTGTATTCCGGTCATACTTTTCCTTACCTCCATTGTAAAATACAATCCAATTTTCCCTTATTATCAGGGTCAATCATTCAAGCCAGCACAGTAACTCCTTCTTAGCCTATTAATCCAATGGCTTGAAGAGCCGGAAGTGGTTGGGTGGTGTGTTCTTAACTTTCAGATCAATAACACTTTCTTTTGTCTTCTGGTGGAAGCATCCTCCCTATGGAACTATGTCCTCTAGTTCATGAGGTCACAAGTTCATGGAATAGGAAGGGTCACAGTGAGTGTTGTTATCTCTACCTGAAGGGTCACAGTGATTATCTCTGCCGCTAGCTGACAGCACCATGAATACTGACTAGGGAAGAAACACTGCACTATGATGGTGCTGACTCAGGCATACCACCTTGGTAGAGAGATGGAAACCTTTGTCACAGCCCTGAAAGTATCACTGTCTAGCTTAGTGTGACTGAATCTCAAGAGGCCATTTCATCACTCTATCATTGTCCCTGATAAAGAATGATGGGGGATATAGTAAAAGTCATGAGCATGGATCCATTGCTGCCCTGTCTGTGCTGTGAAGTGTGTTTCCTTATGAGGAGTAATGAGTGCAATACCAAGATGTTTGATAAGGCAATCTTCAAGTCTATGGGAGGAGGTTTTGACACAATCTCTGCATAGAGAGAAGGCAAACTGTTCAGAGTGTCTATGCCATCAGGATAAAAGGCTGCTCCTTCATGGAGACAGCACCCATTATGAGTCATCTCTGTGTTGCATTTTCTCAGTTTCCTCATCCACCCAATTCATTAAAACCTGGATTTTATTCATAACTCCACTTTTCCTAATCTTCATTCTTTTCTTATGCTTAAATAATTTCTCCATGTCATTTTTGGCTGCTTAGGTACAGAGCATGAAATGAGAATTTTATCAAAGTGCTTTACAGTGAGAAGGGGTTGAGAGAATATGACTATGGTAGAAGGGAATGTTGTCCCAAAAAATAACTGGATTTAAACTGGAGCCAAGGGACCTCTGTAGTATATGTTATACTACAGAACTGGTTCCATCTGGATGAAAGGGGACCAGTCTCTTTTACCCTTATTACTTTCACTGACACCAGTAGCATTCAATCCTCTTCCATTCATCCACACCAATATAACTACAAAAAAGCTATTAACTTATTTTATCAAACAGACATGTATCAAAATTAATAAACTGTGACTTCCTAATAAATAGAAATTAATGTCTGACAATAAAATTTCTTTAATTTTAGCCATCAATCTTTCTGATGGGTGGGCAGCCTAAGGTGGCATGATGAATAATATCAAACATTCCTAAAGTCTACAAGGAAATTCAGAGAGACGGTATAATACATTGTTACTGAAACCTCAGTGACTCAGAGACCCATTGTTATAACACACTTAAGTATCATAATATAAGAGGCAGCATAATAAAACAATTCTCATATAGAAAATTGAGCAGAATTATTAATAAAATTATAATTTAGGTCTATATTATGAAGTAATAGTTATAGTATACTCAGCAGTCTGTGCTTCAGTAGTTCATAACTATTTTAATTGACTTACTTTTCTATCATCGTTGTTTGAAAGAGTCACATACAACTAACAATGGGTTCTGAGAAATCACTAACTCTTCAACGTATCTACTTTGTGCCTTCACCTTTCATCATTTTTCTCTCTTAAAAGAGATAATAGGCCCTCCCTGGTGGCGCAGCGGGTTAAAGCACTGCACTTAGAAGCTAAAGCCACTTTCACATGAGATCGAATCCCTCCTGCCCCGGAGGGGACTACATGGCGTGGCAGACCTCTCCTGACCCGCCCGCTGCTCCCCTCAGCAGTGTGCTTCGTCGATCTGCCTGTTCTGCTCCCCACTCTGTCTCTGGTGAAGCCTCTCACCGCCCCTGGGCCTCTGGCCTGTACCCCCGTTCTGTATATACAAATAAATAAATCTTTAAATAAAATTTAAAAAAAAATTTAAAAAAAGAGATAATAGCAGTGCTTAAATCTTTAAATTACTATAAATATTATTGCTGAAAAATCAATACATTTTATTGTTTATTATAGTTGAAGAAAAACAATGCTTTCATATACATGGAAGACCCAGGAAAATGAAATGCCAATATGACAGATTTTTCTCTATATGCAAAGAGTGGTATGGGCTAGATATTCCCATTTCTATATACCTGTTAATTCTCCATTCAGTGTACAAACTATGACACATAGCAGTTAACTTTATTTTCTTTATTTCACAGACATTCTTTGCTGAGATTAACCAGATGTCCTTCTGACCCTTTCTTCATTTGTGTCAATGTGGGTCTCAAGCCACACTTATTTTTCATCTGAAATAGCTTTCTTATTACACAGTTTCTTAAGAGCATCTTTCATCTGTGCATTCCTCAAGGTATAGATTAAGGGATTTAACATGGGAGTTATTGCAGTGTAGAATACAGTAACTGCTTTATCAATGGGTAAAATCACAGCAGGTCTCATGTATATAAATATACAAGGCACAAAGAATAAGACGACTACTGTGATGTGGGAGACACAGGTGGAGAGGGCTTTGCGCCTGGCTTCCACAGTGTGGTTCTTCAGGGAGCGTAGAATACTCACATAAGAGATCATCAAGAGGAGGAAGTTTAGTAGGCAGATAAAGCCGCTGTTGGCAGAAACAAAGAGTCCTAGAGTGTGGGTATCAATGCAGGCCAGATTGAGCAAAGGGCTTAAATCACATGAAAAATGATCTATGACATTAGGACCACAGAAGGGCAGTCGGAAGATGAAGAAGATCTGTATGGTTGAGTGAAGAAAGCCTCCCATCCACACCACTCCCACAAGCAGGCTACACACCCGTGAGCTCATGATGGTTGTATAGTGTAAGGGCTTACAGATGGCCACATAGCGGTCAAAGGCCATTACAGTGAGTAGGATAATCTCACTACCACCGATGAAATGTTCCCAAAATATTTGACTCATGCATCCTTTGAATGATATGGTCTTCTTTTCATAGAGTGAATCTGCGAAAAGTTTGGGAGTATTAATAGAGCAGTAGCAGGCATCAATGAAGGAGAGATGGGCAAGGAAAAAGTACATGGGGGACCCAAATAATGGGCTGCTAGTGATAGTAATCACAACAAGCAAATTTCCTACCAGAGTGAAGACATAGATGAGAAAAAACACAACAAATACAATTTTCTGCATCTTTGGATTTCCAGTGAGGCCCAGTAGAACAAATTCTGTCACGTTGCTCCTAAACTCCATGTATTTCATGTAATGTTTCAGACCTGGAAAAAATCAGTGTGCTATTTATCAAATTTAACCATTCTAGTAAATGTTAAATGCTTAGGTTTATTAAGGTGCAAATTCCTCTGAGAACTATTTTTGATAGAAAAAATATTTTTGGTTCTGAAGATGAATTCTGTCACAACTGTAGACTTGAATTTTGTACACACATATTTAAGGAAGCCATGTATGTTAACCAAATCAGCTCAAATGACTGAAAGTCTATCTTGAACTAGACTGTACATACATACTGGCAGATAAAATGGAGAGAAAAGATAAAACAAGATTGTAGAGACAATGAATGAAAAAAAAAAAAGGATTTCCCCTCTATCCTTAGGGAAGTGGGGAATCATGGAAAGTAATTTAGAATAGGAGCAAAACCTGGAAAATCTTGGCTATAATTCTAGTAAGATCTTTGTGTGAACTTCACGTGGGCTGAAGTTCAGTAAGGAGTAGAAGAGAGACATTGGAAACCTAGTAGGAGATTATTCGAAGAGTTAGCATGTAATGTAATAAGATGGTGGTGAAAATACATATGAGTTGCTATGAAAACATTCAAAATACTTGTTGTATAGACCCAAAATCTTTACAATAGCTAATAATTATTCTTCTAATGATCAATTGCTATATTCAAAGTAGCAAGATTTATGCATATATTGATCCATTTAATTCTGCTCAAATCTATGCTGCTAGTACTTTGCAGAAAGAGTCTTGGAGATTTATGTTGATAATATTTAATCAGTGTAAATATTTAGCTGTTCTACATGTTTTATTGGACATTTCCTGATTTAACTATCACAAGTACATGATATGATTTCCATCACCATATTTTACTCCTTTTACACCTTATGAAATAAATGAATAGAGAAGTTATGAGCCCTGTCTAAGATCAAGCACATTAAGCCAAGGTTAGGTCAGATTATATTTAGTTTTTTACTTCTATATTCTTTCCTATGCCATCACTGTTATAATTAATACTGCTGAACTAGTAACCAACATTTAATATGATTGCAAATATCATGAGTTTATTATTATTCATATGCAAGTATATATAGAGCAATTTCATTAGCAAACACACAGATATGTTTCAGTTCCCAAATATCAACTAGAACACTATACAACATATATTGAGTCCTTTTTCAAACCCAGTTCTCCAAATCTTCAAGAAAATGAGTCCCAAAACTCTTTCATAAAATTTTGAAAATGAGTACCATAGTGGATTAATTTTTTGAACATCAAAATTTCAAGACTAGATTTCTTGTCCTTCCACTTGCAACTGCTTTAATGTGGGCATGTCACTGGCCTCCTCCCTGCTTGTTTCCTCATAAGTGCTAATAGAGACAAATAAACTTTATGGAAATGTGTATGAACATACCCACTGCCCTGCTGTAGACACACAAAGGACTTTCATTATATTTGTGAATGGACTTAGGAAATGGGATATAATTGGATTTTTGACCAATAATGCAGAGAGAAATTTCACTAAGCAAGGTGTTCCTGACACATTATCTCCAATTTCACGTTAAAAATTCTATAGAGATTCATATTATTCACAGCAACTGACCCAAGGAAGGAAATCTGTTGGTGCTTTAACTAAATAGCTGTTAGCTGATGTTAATATTCATTTATACATCTTTTCTGTTTGTAGTTATATTTAATTTGTGTTCCATTCTCATGCTGAAACTTGATTATTAAAGATGTCTCCTTTGTATCTGGTGCTAGGAATCTTAGATTTTTCATCTGTTAGATCATATCAATGCTATTTATAAATCTTTGGAAGAATGGGGTGAGGTTGAAATGTACTATTGCCATAGTGGAAAAGCCTGGAAACAAGATGCTGATTATATACAAAAAGTAACAATTTTAAATAAGCATTAGAACTATTGAAAAGCTTACCTTACAGTCCTAAGTTAGGAGTGTTTAGAACAAAGCCATCTTCAAACCGACATTCTCTTGGAATAAGTCACTTTCAGTGTGAAAGATATGGCACCCAAAGAGAACTATTCAGTTGAACCATTGCAAAATAAACACTTGCTATGTGTTTTTATATCTCAATCCTTTCCTCTATCATAGATTCTTAATGTTTCATAGAACACCTGGAATATGCATTTAGAAGGGATTCATTTGAAACACAATAGAAAAATGATCTTCTATAGATGACTCTGGTCCCACAACCCAAAAGCAGAAAGAGTCGAGAAAATACTCTCACATGTTCCATGCCACCCATGATTAGTCCGTTTTTGGAGATGTAATCAGCCAAGCTTATTTACTCGTTGGTCCACATGGATATTTAAAGGGATTTTTGTGAAGAGTCAAGGACCTTGTCTTGTAGTTTCTGCTTTTTCTCCCTGGAATTAATTATCATTGAAAGTCTTTGTCTTAGAGGCAGGTATTCTGGAGAGACAGGTTTGAGAAACACCCATTTTTGTGTGGGGAATTGTATTCCCTATACTTGGAACCTGAACACATGGCGCCTCCTGTCATTACCTGAACTTGAACTTCCCTAGCTTTCCTAGAGCAGTGGTCACCTTCCATATTAGCAATGGTGACACCTGAGATGTGGAATATTGAAAATTGTAAACAATATGTCAGAAGGAAGAAGATAAATATCAGATATTCTTATTTATATGTGTGATATAGATGAAAATAACCAGATGGACAGTTATTGCTAATCCAACTAGTATGAGCTGGTTCTCACTGGATCTGACCTGGCCAGTTTCTACTCCAACACTCTAGGGCATTTCAACTAGTTCTCACAGACTATGATGAGTTCTGATTGGTTCTAACCTAATCTGACTACATACATCCAGATCTACCTACTTCTGATTACCTGTAATAAGTTCCAATCACTATTGGCTGGTTCAGACTGATTTCTACTACTATTTCTGGCTAGTTCCAACTGCTTTGGATCTGAATTAGACCAATATTGACCAGTTTAAATAAACCCCCACTGTTGTAACCCAGTTCTCCCTGCTTCTGATCAGCTCTACCTTATTTGCACCAGTTCTGACCAGAGAAAGGATGTTGGTGTGGGAATGAAGAAGGGAAGGGGCCCAATAGAACATGGTAGGGATGTGATGGGGGGCAGGGTGTGAAAGCATACCCTTGTAGAAGGTTGATTCTGTAATTCCTTTTTTTGTGGTAGTTAATAGATGTCAACCTACTTTATAAATCTCAAAATCATAACTTGGGAATAATTAAAATAAAATTCTCAGAAAATTTCATTGTTTTCATTTTTTCCTTATGATTCATGCTTACTGTGTTAGAGCTAATGAACAGTGATCTTTGTAGTAGAGGCTTTGAACCAAATGTTCATTATGATGCTGAGAAAACATCACAAACCCAAAGTTGCTTCCTAATACATTGGTTCTTTTTGTACAGTTTTCTTCTATGTTTTAATGAAATGTTGTCCTTAAATTTCTTTATGTCTTTAATTGATGAGATTCTTTCACATAAACAAAAATGAAATTTGGTTAGTATCGGCATAGATAAATAATTATTTCACTAAACATTATAACCAAGATTAAACTTATACCAATAGTCATGCTTCTTCCTCATATTTGATTTATACTTGATATGAGTACTTCAAGACATTGCTTAGTAAAATTCAGAGGTAAAACCAATTAGCTGATAAGAATGCTGCTATTTATTTTCTTACACAGTACTCTGTTACTGTCCTACCATTTTTGGTAATAGTGTCCTGTAACTGACAAGTTCATATCATAAGTCATTTATATTTATATTTATATTTTATATTTTCACATGATCTTCATTTACCTTTTTCTTGGAATGAAGCAAATAGTTTCAACATTATTAGTTCTACTTGAAAGTTGAAGAAACAAGTTCAGAGGTTGTCAATAAAAATTAACAGGATATATGAGACTGGACATTCATATTCATGTTTATAGATGAGGGATCTCTTCTCTGTACCATATTGCTCCCTCACTGTTACCATTATCAGAGAAAACCCAGTTCTTTGAAATAAAAAGTCTTTTCAGTAAATCATGATTCTGCTACAGAGGACACTTTGCTAGGGAAAAAGTGATGGTTTCAATATGTTAACTCTCTGTTCCTAGGTATACAACATTAAAATGGCAGCACTGCTCTAAATTAATGTTTAAATAAGCAAGTCATTATTTAATTACATTGGACTCTTCAACCTATCAATAGAAAGAGCTGGCTCTCCAAAGTGTTTCTAACTTTTCAACAGAAACCTATAAAATGTCTTCGGAATATATAGGTAAAAGATGCATTTTTCTGTATATTAATGGTCTGTGTTTCTAAAACCAGATATCCTGTGTTATGAATTCAGTTTTCTACTTTTTTTTCCTCTGTGATTTGACTTGAATCTTTACCAAGTCTACCAAGAAATTCAGTGACTAAATTAAGGCTATAGTTACTATGAAAATCTTGAGCTTTCTTCATTTCAAGAATAAATAGATCTATTTGATATATGGAAAGTTGGTGTGTGACTGAGATTTATGCATAAATCCTATGTAGCACAGACAAAAATTGAAATCTCAAATTTACATAGGCTGTCATTGGTAGATATGGAGAAAGGCACAATATCATATATTCAAATATACTAAGAGCTGGGATTTCATTTGAATAGTATGGCATGTTGCCCATCTGATACATGGATTTGTATCAGATATATTTTGTATCCTAAATTGCTACTTAATTCCTTAGTGAACTTATATAATTAACAGAACTCTCATATTTTGGTGTTTCCTTGTATGTAAAATGTGTATCAGAATAATCCATTTGGCTTGTGAGAATTTAAATCTCTGCAATATATTTACAGAAGTCTCAGGCATAAATCACACTCTCACTAAATATAATTATATAGGTAGATAGACAGATACTTAATCTTCAATTTAAAAGATCAAGTCTTTAATACATTCTGTATGATCTATAATTTTTAAATATGTAAATCTCTCTAAAATCTAAAATTGCTCTTACAGATGTTTTATTTTCTGTGCAATTTCAGATATTTTCAGTTTCTGTTGTGTTTCTGGACTGAACTCAACCTCATGGAAAATCAGAACAATGTCACAGAATTTGTTTTCTTGGGGCTGTGGGAAAATAAGCAGATAGAGCTCCTTTTCCTGTTTCTGTTCCTGTTCTGTTACCTGGCCGTCTTGATGGGAACTTCATCATCCTCTTCACTGTCACCTGCAGCCACCTAATCCAGCAGCCCATGTACTGCTTCCTCTGCCACCTTTCCCTCATGGACCTCTGCTACACCTCCGCCGTGTTCCCCATGCTAATCCGGGACCTGGCTGCTGCAAGGAAAAACATCTACAGCAACTGCATGACCCAGCTCTTCACTGCTCACTTGCTGGCAGCTGTGGAGATATTCATCTTGGTGTCCATGGCTTTTGACCGCTACGTGGCCATAGTCAAGCCCCTGCACTACGTGGTGATCATGAGCCCGCACAGGTGTAACCTGCTGATCGTCGTGGCCTGGGGTGTGGGTTTCCGGCACTCTGTCGCCATCCTGTTTGTGATCCTCCATTTGCCTTTCTGTGGCCCCAATCAGAAATATCACTACATATGTGACACGAAGCCTCTGTTGAATCTGGTATGCAAAGTTATTTGTGTTGTTAATATTTTAATGATTGCAAACTCAGGGTTCATGGTAGTTGTGGTTTTCCTTGTCCTAGTAGTTTCTTACATTCTCTTATTATATAATCTGAGGACACATTCCTCCTCGGGGTGGCACAAAGCTCTCTTCACCTGCAGTTCTCATATCGTGGTTGTGGCTTTTTGTTTTGTGCATGTATCTATAGTTACATTGTCCTTTCTGGAGAACAAACATAAAAGAAATCTCAGTGCTTCACGCCTTGGCTTTCCACATGCTAAATCCTTTTATCTCCCAGAGAAATGTGGAGCTGAAAGTCACATGAAAGATATCTCACACAGCACATTCAGAATTCAAATAAATAAAGTGGTCTTTGTTGTTCCTTCAATCTTTTGTCCCTAGGGCTTTTCTCATTTGAGATATTACAGAAAGAATGTTAAGTTTTCTTCAGGGAATTGGATTAAATGACCTCTGGCATTATACGAGTCAAAACAAAAAACAAGTTACTATGATTTAGATGGTAATCTGCATGCAAAGTGTCCAACATTTCTGGGTGTGACTGGGTGGATTTGAAGAATACACATCTCTCATATATGTCCTTGTTCCTCTATCCAAACTTAACATGGAAATCTACTGTCCTCAAATAAAATTGTACTTTCTCACTTGTTTGTTGGAATCTCCCTAATTGGTCCAGCCTAACCTGTTAATCTCAGAAGTCACTAAACTGAGAGAAAGAACAGTATTTTTTTCTTTGCTTTGGAGTCATAGAAATGAAAGTGGCTAACAATGAAGATTTTGCTGATTCAATAGAAGAGTAGAAATACTTTTAATTCTGGCCCTGCTGGGTGTTGCTAATGCAGAGCCAGAAAGAATTTCCTATATTCTTATTTTTTCTTTGTATCTCTTTGTGAGCCATCAAACAGGCACAACTTGATATAGAAATTTACTAAATTTCATTCAAAGACATCATCTACTTTTTTCTATTTAGTTATATATATTGTTTTCAAATATTAGAACTTCCCTTTATGTAATTAATAATTGTATATGCATAATAAAATAAGCAATGCCACGAAAGCTACACATTTAATATATATTCCCTGTACCTATCAAGGAGAGCATGAAATCCAGCAGGCCATAGTTGCTCTATGAATTCTTTTAACTTTCTGCCTGAAGATAACATTTATTTTAATCATTGAATACCCCTGTGTCTAGAGAATTACATAACTAATAATCAGCTCTGTGTTTTGATTCCTTTATGTCTAGACATCTGTCTGTGAGGCACTTGTCATTTCTCTGCTGAGAATTACATTACTTCCATATAGAGTTTCCTTGATTGTAAACTCTTGTTCCACAAAATCCAGAATAAAACTTGGTGACATTAGAATTTGTCTCTAATCTCTGGCATACTGGTTTTAATGCTTCTATTGTTGGACTATTTCACAAATATAGCACATATTTTTACTTACCTTGGACTCATGCAAATCTCTGCAATATAAAGGGAAAATTATTCCATATCACACAAACTAGTTTTGACATGTTTTTCATAGTTATGTTTGATCTGGTTTTATGTAGAATTTTTCCAGGGTTTTAATTGCCATTGTTTTTTCAAATATGCAAATGTTTCTGCAAATGCATATCTGTGTGGATTGTGTGGGGTGTCTTTTGGGATTGAGGACATGTCAAAGGAAATTTTAATCAAGTCCTAAAGAATACTACAAAAGAAAGATTTTTAAGCTGCTATTATCATTTCTCTTCTTTTCTCAAAGTTCCATAAACTTTGACAAAATTTAACGATATTATATAAAAAAATCAAAAATAATATACACTGAACTAAGGTTAAATAGGTCAAATTTTTATTTGCCAAAGTTCCCTCTAGGATTCACCTTCCAGCCTGTTGCATGATGGAAACACACACACACACACACACACACACACACACAATCTGTCAAGTAAATGCCTAGAAGAATTTGATAAAATAAAATATTTTGCTCAGAATGTGATTATAAATCTACTAATTAAGAAAAGTTATGGCTTAAATGCATAACTGAATGGATTTAGTCTATTTATAAGGAAGTTATAATTACTAAAGTTTACCATAACTAAGATTACTGAAGGAGTATTATAATCAGCTATGAACATGGACTACACAGGTACACTAAACCCTGGTGTTTTCAGGAAACTCATGTGATTCAAGCAACATAGATGGACCTGTCAGGGATTATGCTCAGTGAAAATAGCCAGAAATAAAAAGAAAAATATTGGATGTTTTCACATATAGGAAGAACGTAAGAGAACCAAATAAGGGGTCTTGGAAAAAAAATAATGAATTAAAAATAAAATTAACGTGCAAATTGTGAATCGGAGACACTCTGTAGTAGAGGGGGCAGGAGAGGAATCAAAGCAGGGAGGAACAGAACACAAGAGATGATGGTGATGATGCACAGGTGAATGGGTGGTGGGAAATTTATGCACTTCTGAGAGGGGAAAGCATAGGGTATACAAAAATAAAGAATGCTGTAAAATATATATAAAATTTAAAATAAAAATAAGTTGTCAGAGGTAAGCAAGATGCAAATAAAATTGAAATATTAAATGGCAGCACACCAAATTTCTTAAAAAGTTAAGAGAAAATATTATTTCTGGCTTAGTGATGTGATATCTCTTTGTGGAAAACATGGCTCTGAGATCAGCTTCGGAAAGAAGATTGATGTTAAACAGACGAGTGTTCCTATGGAGGGAGTCGCAAACAAATGGGAGAACAGAAAGACTTGCTTAGGAATCAGCTTGGCTGGGATTCATGGCATGGAGCTAGAAAAAAGCTGAAAATAAAGATGTGACCAAATACAGAGTTTAAAGGATATGAAAGAAATTTCTATGTATCTGTAATTTTTTAGAAAAGTAATATCAGACAATCTATTAAAAAACACAAACATTCTTTTTACTTAGAGAACATTATAAAAATACTATGTAGAGGCCCTCCCTGGTGGCGTAGCGGGTTAAAGCTCTGCACTGAGAGACTGAGGCCACTTCCGCATGAGTTCAATTCCCGCCTGCCCCGGAGGTGACCACATGGCGAGGCAGACCTCTCCTGGCTCGCCTGCTGCTCCCCTCAGCAGTGTACTTCGTCGATCTGCCTGTTCTGCTCCCCACTCTGTCTCTGGTGAGGCCTCTCGCCGCCCCTGAGCCTCTGGCCTGTACCCCAGTTCTGTATGTACAAATAAAAAATAAAATCTTAAAAAAAAAAATACCATCTAGATTAGCTGCAGATCATTTCTTATCATATGGACCAGAGCTATAGTTTTTCTTACCAGATTATAAATTATATATGAAAAAGAAATTCAGATTGCTTGAATATCAAATATATCATTGAGAAATTTTAATTCAATGGGATGTGGCATGCTTTATTTTATTCTATAGCTTAATTAATGGATTGGTTGATTATAATTAATTAATATAAGTAATCAACTAATTTAATTATATTTTACATCATTGTTCATTTTTAAACAATGTATACTTCACCCCCGTCAAGTATAGACCCCATAGAATTTCCTCCCCCAATTCGTCCATGCATCATCACCATGGTCCCCTGTGTTCCTCCCACCTTCTGTCCCTTCCCTGGTGTTGCTTCTGACCCCACTCCCTCACCTTCCCTTGCAGGCTGTCTCTGGCTTACCTGGCTTTTTATTATTATTATTATTATTTCCCCTGTATTTTACTTTCTTCCCCTTTATTCCACCTTGAAGTGAAACCATCTGGTATTTTTCTTTTTCTTTCAGACTTATTTCACTGAACATGATGCCTTCTAGCTTCATGATTTGTTAAAGATTTATTTATTTATGCACACAAGAACTGGGGTGCAGGTCATAGATGATGGGGTGAGGGGATTCACTAGAGAGAGAATGGGGAGCAGAACAGGCAGACTGATGAAGTACACTGCTGAGGGGAGCAGTGGGCCCCAGGAGAGGTCTGCTACACCATGTGGGTCAGCTCCCTGGCCAGGGGTTGAACTCAGGCTGCAGTGACTATTTACAGCTTCATAGTGCTTTGCTTTAACCCATTGTGCCACCAGGGAGGGCTCTTTCCATGCTTTCTTAAGGGGCATTTATAATGCAGTAGGATTTAAAAGGCCATTAACAAGCAGAGTACTTGGGGACATGTAAATAATTAACTTTAACTAAGCTATGCCTTGGGAGGAAGCAAATATATCTTTAGGATATAAATTTTACCTAAAATTTTACTTAGCATTTGAGCTTAAGATCCCTCAGGAGTAATGTGGTGATATAAATATACAGTCTGTATTTGGACAGCTCATTTGAAACTTTTGAAGGAATAAAGTAACTCTCCTGCCTACAAACCTTTTATTTCCTTTGGAATGACCGTCTAGCATTTATTTCACCTAGTAGTATGGCATTTAGTGCTAAAATGGTATGAAAATTGTAATTTTAATATATAAATTGATGGAAATTAAAAACCCAAACTTGTCTGTAGCACTCACTCTGCTGAGAAAATTCCAAGTCAAAGCCTTAAAGAAAATAATTCTAATACAGAATAAATGTTGTTTCAAGGAAGAGAGAACAGAAAAAGTTATAAAAGAAGAATAGCTAAAGAGTAAGTACAGAGGAAAACATGTAAGTTATTTATTGATCTTTTACCATAATCCTGCATAAATATATAGTATGTGTTGAAAAATTCTTTTAACAGCTGTAATAAGAAAATGCAGTCATTAGCAATTAAGTTTAAAATAGACTTATGTGAATTCTATAATCTAAGATATTATTGAACTAGAGAGCACAAGATTGTAAGAGGATCTGTTTGCTTACTGAGGGTGAGATAACATATCTGGAAGAATAATATCAAAATCATTGACAACTATTGCCTAATTTATTGAATGGCAGCATATAAAAAAGAGACACACTATTACAACTCTAGGGAAGTCCTAAAATATGCCAAGAAGAAGATAATTTTAATTCTGTAGAGATACTAAGATTGAGGTAATTGAGACTCAATCCTTCATTTTATGGAAAGGAAATTTAGAAGTCCAGAGAATACAAGATCACAAAAGTGAAAGGTGGAAGTTCTGGTTATTCCTCCAAATAATCTTTCTCCTATTTTTCTTACATGACCACCAGCTAATCAAATGCATTATCACCACTCATACTTGGCTTCCACTGAAGCATGTCAGTCACACTTGTTCCTTTCTAGGGCTGGTATATGTACATCGGGACCATGGGTTGATTCCGTTTGTGGTGTTTCATAGACTTTAGCCTGAGTTATATTTTAGAAAATTCAGATCATATAACATTTGCCTCTAGATTTACCTATGTTTCATTATTCTGCTATTTCTCTCAAATGTGGATTTAGGTAATTTGTATCTCATTAATAAGAAAAGTCTCTTTTAATATTTGCTTGTACTTCATTAAAAATAGCTATTTTCCTTAATTATTTGTATATTACTATTTGAGTCATGGGGGTAAGAGTCATAACTTTTGCCAGAAAGCATTTTTATTAAAATTAACCTTTGGATATGAATATTTACTAAAGGATTATTTTGTGGATTGGGCAAAGGTATTTATGTCTACTAAGGCAGGCAGGGATCTCAATTGGCTGGAAAAGTTAGTAGAAATCACTAAGTGTGTGCTCCTATGGAGTCATATCACATCAAGTTAGTAATTCAAACAGAATAGTCTCATTACTCTTATTGCTCAATATGGATTTGTGACTTATATCATTTCAGGTGATTCATGTATTTTATCTACACTGAGCCATGGAAAATAGGAATAATGTCACTGTGTTTATTCTCTTGGGACTTTCCCACAGCAAGAATATTGAAATCACCTGCTTTGTCTTATTTTTATTTTGCTACATAGCAATTTGGATGGGTAATATGCTTATAATGATTTCAATCACATGCAGCCAGCTAATTGAACAACCCATGTATTTCTTCCTAAACTACCTCTCACTCTCTGACCTTTGCTACACTTCCACTGTGACGCCCAAACTAATGACTGATTTACTAGCCGAAAGGAAGTCCATTTCCTATAGTAACTGCATGATACAGCTCTTTACCACCCACTTATTTGGAGGGATCGAGATCTTTATCCTCACTGGGATGGCCTACGATCGCTACGTGGCTGTCTGCAAGCCCCTTCACTATACCACCATCATGAGCCGGCAGAGGTGCAACGCGATCATCGTAGCCTGCTGCACAGGGGGATTTATACACTCTGCCAGTCAGTTTCTCCTCACCATTTTCTTACCATTCTGTGGTCCCAATGAGATCGATCACTACTTCTGTGACGTGTATCCTTTGCTGAAATTGGCTTGTTCTAATACACATATCATAGGTCTCTTAGTCATTGCTAATTCAGGCTTAATTGCTTTGGTAACTTTTGTGGTCTTGATGCTGTCTTATTTCTTCATATTGTACACCATCAGGGCATTTTCTGCCGAGAGCCGCAGCAAAGCTCTTTCCACTTGCACTTCTCATGTGACGGTTGTAGTTCTATTTTTTGCACCTGCTTTGTTCATTTACATTAGACCTGCCACAACTTTCCCAGAAGACAAAGTATTTGCTTTGTTTTACACCATTATTGCCCCCATGTTCAATCCTCTGATTTACACGCTCAGGAATGCAGAGATGAAGAGTGCCTTGAAGAAAGTGTGGTGTCGTCACCTTCCCTTGGAAGGAAAGTAAGGTTTGCTGTCCAGAGTGTTTTACTAAATGTGCCTGTGAATCACATCCATTTTCATCCTTTCCTGGCCTCACTGCTGGAAGAGATGAGTAAAGCAGAAGTATAAACCCTCTGAAGTTTACTCTGTCTACACTGCAGGAGTATAAACCCTCTGCTGTTAATGTCTACAATGCCTCCTCAGTAGAACATTATTCTCTTCATACATCCATCATCTGACTTTATCCTTAAAAACTGTGCTTGCACCTTACACAATTTGAATTTACTAGACAATGTCTTTAACATAAAGGATTCTATCACCTGCTTGCCATCATATTGCAGATCCCTTCATTCATTTTTCCCACATCAAAACCCTAAAGAGGTGGATAAGATAGAGCTCTCTGTTTTTAAGCTTTCTACTCAATTCTGAAGACAGAAAATTGTATATATCACACACGTAGTATGCATGAATTACCACGAACTGAGAAATACTGTGGAATCCGCAAATATTAGCAGTCAGAAATTACCAGTATAACCAGTGACCTTCTCTTTATACACACCACCTTCCAAAGGCAAGCGTACTCTTAATCTAAAAAAAAAAAAAGAATTGATCTTACATACTTTTGTATGGATTGTACTTTTCAGTGTCTGTGTTCTTGTTTTGATACTTAGCAGCTTCATTCCTCATATTTTGTGTATTTTGTGGTTATTTTCATTGATATGTAGTTTCTCATTTTATAAATATTAGATAATTGAATTACTAATTCTTGATAACCTCTCATTTTATAAATATTAGATAACTGAATTACTAATTCTTGATAACTAGACATTCAGATAATTCATTTAGCGCTTTTATAAGTAGTGTCTTGCCAAGGATTTGGGAAACTGTGTTTTGGTAAATATGTGTATTATATTGCTTTGTTAACATGCTTATATTGTATTAAGATTTATAAATTTGAGATATTATTTGTGGACTGTGTTATTACCCTTCCAAAAATCTTATTGACATAAAAAGCATGCAATACAAATAATTATTAATAGCAATACACTAAAATGAATGAACCAAAATGTTTGGAAACATGTGATATGTGAAGCTTTACACACTTCTAGAATCCATCTAGTTAAACCAAACTAGTAATCAAAGGTGAGTAGAATAAAGCAGTAAGATAGCTTACACCACAGAGAGCAGAATAACTCTAAGAAACAGTGTACAGATTATGTTTGTGATATTAACAGATAAGTAATCACTATTGGTAATGTTAATATATATAGACTATTCTTGGGAATATATATAGTTGCTTGCCATAACAAGAAAAACTGGTAAGTTCCCTTATTTAGCTCCCAGAAAGCAAGTGAATGAATGAATGAATATTAAAAATAATATTTTTCAGAGACTTCTATTCCTGGCAAATTGGAATAAACATGCTTGTATAGAAAGTCAAAAATAAGGAAAATATTCAGTCTTTACAAAAGCATACTATTACACAGCAAATATATAAGGAATATATAAGGAGCATATTTGGAAACAGCTATTGCAAGTGTGTCACACAATGTCAGTCAGGATTGCATTTTTCAGATACAAACTATAATAGCCGTGTGCTTGTCAAATATATTTTTTTAATTATAAAGCATAATATAGTAACACAAGTCTCAGAAATGTGCAGGACATTAATAAACAAATGAAATGATCTAAGAGGTAAGAAATAATTTAATGAGAAATTCAAACAAAACAGACAAGCTATATTTAAAAAATAAAAAGATTATACCAATGGAATTTTAGACATTAAAATACTGTAACATAGATTTAGAAAGGTACAGCAATGAAAAAAAATTAGACAACATGAGTGATGCCAGAAATAAAAGAGCTACATGTGTTTGTTAGACTCTAAGATTTGGGTAATAGTGAAAAAAATAGTTGAAGTGATTATTACTGATAATTTTCCAGATTTGCTGGAAATGTATTTGAAAGAAATAGACAGTTATTCCTGAAAAATCATAGACACAACACTGCAATTTATAACTTAAATTATAGAAAGAGTAGACGACAGAAGAAAATGGATTTAGTGAATATACTAAAAGAAAAACTCACTACTGAATTCTATAATTTGATATATTTTTTTCAAGAGCAAGAATAAAATGAAGAATTTTCAATAAAAATAAAGAAAATAAAACAACTATAAAAACCAACCTCACTAACATAAGTTGTAAAGAATGTTTTCATTAAAAGGAAAAATGTTATTAAAAAGGAAGATAAGACATTTTAGATGGAATATTAAAAGGAAAGTGATAATCGTTATATGTAAAGCTAAAAATTGTATTAAAAATTACAATCTTCCCTAATATATCAGCCAAACTATAGGAAGGGAGTAAAAATCATGGTCCATAGCAAATTGCCTGAAGCCAGTACTGCACCACACTTAATGGAGACCCAGGCATGGACTAATGCACCACGCGTGTCATAAGACTCAATTCTTCTAGCTGCCCAATTCCATCAGGCTTTTTCTGAAGGGGACTGCCTTTCATATGATCGGGAAGAAAAATTAGCTATCACCTCTAAGGACAAATATAACCAATATTAATAATATATTAAGTTTTTTCATGACTTATTGAAAGTTTTTGTGATAATAATTTATATTAGTATAGTTGAACATGCAATTAACTCGCCATAAGGAAAATTCAAGAAATGTATACCAAAGTTCATTCTTACTGGCCATATTTAGCTCTGATTATTTATCTCTAATTCAAACACACAAATATTTTTCTTACTTTTATTTTTTCCACAGTTACATTCCCTTTTTGGTAAAAAGCCTTCTGATGACACCAAAGGAAGCCAATCTTTATAATTGTTTATTGCCCACACACCACTCGAGTTCCATAGTTCCATAGTTCCAGCGAAAGTTTCAGCAGCAGCCCCGGGACCAGCAGACAGCTGTGTCAAAGCGCTGCTGTTTTTAGATTTGGGGAGACGGTGAAAGTGTAACAGGAAAGAAGAGAATGAAAACCCACAGGTGGATTCTGGGCTTCTTCTGGGACACTGGGGGCCCTTTTCTCCATGATGGAGAGATGGGGAGAAAAAAATCAAGGAAAGATACTGAGCCTGAGATGTTTTAAGAAAGTAAAGAAGGAAATTGGAAAACACACACACACACACACACACACACACATCGATGCAATTTATGAAAATAAGTAAAATGGGTGTTTTTTGTGAAAAACATGAAAAATATTTAGTTCAAACAGATCAAATTATAACAATTACCATTTTTTTCCCCAAACAACTTACAGTTTCACCCTCTTAATAAATATTTTTTTTTCCAGAGATAGGAATAGCCAAGCTACGTGATTTTCAATGTTATTCTACTGTGGCTGCCCCAGTACAACCAAATTATTCCCTTCTTCTTCATTAGCATCCTTTCTTTATCCACACCCCACCCTAAGCCTTGCTTTCTTTATAAGTACAATCAATGCTACCTTAGTTCTAGGCTCATACATTATTTTTTAAATTAAATCTTATGAATTTCCAGTAATGAATGAGAATTATAAAGAATATTCTTTTCCCAATTTAGAACAATGGTCTAGGGGTGCAAAGTCTCCATTATTTGGAAGGTGCTTGCGCAAAGACACATGGCGGCCAAGGCAGTGCTAACTTCACGCATGCGCACCAAGGGATGCCCACTTACACGGCAGGTCCCTGGTCGTTCTTCAGCATTTGGCAGTCTTCACAAACTTTCTGTGTAATGGTCCTAATAACAACTGCAGCAATAATATTAATAAATGAATTTCTCACTTTTTTTGGTATTGGGGTTGAGATTTGTTTGTTTTATTCTATTCAAACGTTATTGATTTGCCATTTATTTGTATAACTATATAATTTGGGGAGTCCAAATTCATGCCTCAATAGGTGTGCAAGCTTCACCAGCAGTCACCAAAGGTCCAGTGCCCGCGTCCTATCACATTCCTGCCCTGCCCCCTCCTCCAGGACCATGCCCAATGATAACCATCATTATTTTCACGGACTCTAAAGGGTCGTTTTTTCTTTTTGACACTTTGATTTCTTGACATATATAATCCACCTATGAGTGAAAACATCTGATAGCTGTCTCTCGCTTTCTGCCTTTTTTTTATTATTATTATTACAATTGTCTTAAGACCTATTTATATCCTCCAAGGCATTATTTTATTTATTTATTTATGTTTTGGTTTTCATTTTCTATTTATTTTAGGGATTGAGGTGAGAGGGGATCTTTAGATTGGAAGTTAGCCCAAAAAGTGTTCTGCTCACTTTCAAACAATTTGTTCTTCTGTAAACTACATAATTTATGATTTCTCAACGTTAAGAAAAGGTGAGTTTTTGTTTATGCTCAAACTTCTCTGAGTATAGAGGGTTAATTTACTGTGTCATAAATATTTTTTTTAAGGACTTGGTAGGAATTAAGCTATTTCCAGCTGTAGGTTGGGTACCTTTTCTTTGGGGAAATGTCTCATCCCATACTAAATGTGAGGGGGAGGTTTGGGGTTATAATGTCTCAGGTAGTCTACTTTAAATGCCACTTGGAAATTAAACAGAAAACATCTATGTACATTTCTATCCCATGACGATATACAATTTTTGGCTAGAAAGCAAACAAAAACATTTTCAATGTAAACGCCAATGCTTTTATTTCCTTTTAGATTAAAAAATCAGAAGAGACTGCTACTATCAGGAAAACAGAGAAGTTCTAGAATCACGTCTCACATAATGGACTGTATGGTGAAATACATGAATCTTTAGCATTGAATTTTACACCTAGACTGCATTCAAAATACTGAGTCCCACTTTTTATGCAGAGATAAAGAAATTTATCTCATGAGATTATCATCGGTAAGTAAATATCCACTCAATCTATAATAAAAAATTGCTTTTACAGAAAAAAATGAGTTTCCATACATACAATGTTTTACCTATATATATGGTGATTTTACATATGCATTTTTGCCTAATTTACAGCAAGCTTGCAAACATTTAATGTAGCAACTTATGTAACTTAGTACAATTCAAAGAATGGGTACCATTATGTTCCCCAGCAGGTGTCAAAGTGAAATAGATCTTGTTCTGGGCTGATTTTAGGAAATTCATAGAGGAGAGGATGACAGCAAAAGTGTCACATGTGGTTATATTCGAGAAAGTAAAAAGATTGATATATAGAATGAATGTGTGACTTGTATTTTAGGCAGGCTAGGAAAAAAAAAGAGGAAAAGAGGCATAAAGGCATAAATAAAGAAAGATGCCAGAGTAGAGATCCCTTATTCTTCTCCTATCTGTATTAAGCATATAGTACAGATGTCATGTGAAGTGTACAGAGTATATAGGAAGTGTTACAATGAAAAAGTCCCTAATAGGATCCTGTGTTTCAGTGTGGCAAATTTGATGAGGAGGAATGAGAACAGGATGAACAGGGAGGAAAAAGAGAGATTGCATTAGCACAGCAGAAGCTTGGTTCCATCTTGGAGAAAAATTCAAGTCTTTGGGCAAAATGCAGCTTTACTCTGACATTCCTGATTTAGGCAAGTTGGTGGCAGAAATAACCAAAAATATAGGGTAATCTGTCTCTACAATACTGTTCATTTGCATCTGACAATAAATTATCAGTATGCAGGCAGTGAGAAAATAATTAAAATACATCTGAAAATAATCTGTAGCATTTATCAGTATTTATTCAAATTGTAAAGGCTACTTGATTTTCTATTTGCAAAACAAGGATAATAAAAAGATCATTTGGATCTTGTTAGAATTAATGATTGAGCAATGTCCGCTGCTTAGAGCTGCTTCAAGGCACATTCATTTTTGGGGCTTTGAAGTTTAAACTTATACTATGTGAAATATTTGCATGCCTTAAAAAATATATATATAAAAACAAAAATTTAAAAAAGAAACAATAGGAATCTAGGGAAGGACTGATTCCCCTGGTTTGTGAGGAAAGATAGCAAGACCAGTTTAAATTTTAAAATAAGTTTGACCAGTTTAGTGGCTAGAATGTGAAATTGGGATAGAAATGTCATTGCTCCTGTTTTAGATCACAAGGATGTGGACTCTATTCAGGATGTGGATAACTATTTTTAAGATGGATGTGACTTCTGAATCTCTTAGGAAATGCCCATTTTAGTTTTCTGTTTGTATTTCATAAATTTATGGCACAAGTATTTACAAAAGTACATAGTATTTGTGCAATTTTTCAAATTTAAAACTGATCTAAGTAATGGAATTCTCTTTGGGAAATTTATTTTGATTTTCTAAACTTAATCGCACATGTCCAGGAACTTACAGATTTAATTTTAAAGTGTTCCCAAGTCAGGTATGATCCTTGTTACATAGTAGGAACATAAAAAAGAAAAAAAAAAACCTCTTTAATAAATAATGTATTCATTTTTTGTTTGCCCTCAGCATGTTGAACATCTTATTTTATGCAATTGGTTTGAACTTTTGCAATGTCCCACGTAGTACTGAGAAAGTGAGTGTGATCATTTTAGTTGACACATTGGATAAAGAGAAGTTAGGAGGAATTAAAGAACTGGCTAGTTTCATATGGGGGAGATCTGTGTTATTGCTGACATTTGACCTTGTCACTCCTGACCTCCTGCTCCTTCTTGAAATACAGAACCATACAATTGGACATCTTGTAATCTAAAACTCTAATATTAATAAAAAAGATACTGGGCATAATATGAAGGTGATAGGAATGTCATGTTAATTTAAATGCCATGGCTGGGGGCCTCCCTGGTGGCACAATGGGTTAAAACACAGCAATATGAAGCTATCCTGCATCACTGTAGCTCTGGCTGTGAAATCTTGGGATATTAACCTATGGAGGAGAGACAGCTAAATGAACAAGGATACTGAAAGTCTTCTAATTATTTATTTGGGCAGTACAGTTTCTAGGGGGGGAAGAGGGAAAGAGTAAAACTATTCCACCTACCGTGGAAATTTTAGATTTGTACATTTCCTATAAAATCATGTTTTTCTTCAAGGAATGAAAAGATCAAGTACTAAAGTGACCTTGAATTCTTGGAAAGGACTAAAAGTATGTTTACAAGTACAGAAGTATAGAAGGACATTGGTGGAATAATTGGAAATAAACATATCCACAATCTAAAGCTAAAAAAGAAATGTTTATTCAAAAAATGTGTATGCAGATATATAGTTATTTAATTATTAAGATTTTACATGTTATTGTGAAAAAAATTCCTTGGGACATTATTTTTTTCTTTTTATATATAGCACAGCCAAAATTTATTTATTTAAAATATTAAAATTTTCATTTTTAAAACTTAACATCATTTTCATTTAAATTGATTTTATTACCAGTAAGTCATATAGCCTTTGTGCAAACACTCACTTACTGAAACCCAGTGTGTGTCAAGCAAGTTTTATTCATGCCTGTGTGCTTTGTTCTAACTGAACTTGTAGACAATCTTTGGTTCTCAAGTTTATGTATTTTATTATCATTTTAATCTATTTATGTAAAAAAGAATGTAACAGTCATTTAGGTTAATTCTGGTATCATATTTTCTTTATTACTTTTTATAATGTTGATAAATATGCAACAATTCCCTTTTGTGCATAGAACTCAACCAAGATAACATTTTAATGCCATATTTCAAAATGGAAATTTCATGATAAAAAGAAAGATTGCATAGAGATGGACTTCTACCCTGCAATTGCCCAACTTACCTCATTCATTTCACTTTAAATCTGGTTGTTTCAACCTATCAGCAAGCAAGCTATTCCAGAAAAGGAAATGTGTTTCTTATAAGCTCGCTTTCTTAGGCCGCACAAAAAGTGACAGCATTTCTGTTTATGCTATGAGCACCTGTATCTATTAATACTATTCCTGTTCACTCAAAGAAAACCTGATCTGATAAATTATTGGATGAGCTGATCCATGCGAAATTTAAACTCAGTTATTTTAAAATATAGTATGGGGAACTGATTAAACAAATGAATTTATTTCTCCACACTCACTTAGGCTCACACTATGCTAATCCATATTTCTCATGCTGACCGGTCATTTTTTTCTAGGCAAATCCATTGTGTCTCATTTGCGGTAGTCCATGGAAAATATAAACAACGTCACTGAATTCATTCTCTTGGGACTCTCCCAGAACAAACGAATCAAAAACGTATGCTTTCTACTATTCTTAATTTGTTACATTGCTATCTGGATGGGAAACTTGCTTATAATGATTTCTATCACATGCAGTCAGCTAATTGACCAGCCCATGTATTTCTTCCTCAATTACCTTGCTCTCTCAGATCTGTGTTACACCTCAACAGTGACACCTAAGATGGTCACTGATTTGCTGGCAGAAAGTCACCTGATTTCTTATACTAACTGCATGACACAGCTCTTCACCATGCACTTCTTTGGGGGCATCGAGGTCTTCATCCTCACAGTTATGGCCTATGACCGCTACGTGGCCATCTGCAAGCCCTTGCACTATGCAGTCATTATGAACAGGCACAAGTGTTTCGCCATGGTCTTTGCTTGCTGTGCTGGAGCATTTCTGCATTCCTTTGTCCAGTGTCTCCTCACCATCAGCTTGCCTTTCTGTGGCCCCAATGAAATAGACCACTATTTCTGTGATGTGTATCCTTTGCTGAAACTGGCCTGCACTGACACATATGTAGTTGGGATCCTGGTGGTTGCGAACTCAGGCATGATGGGCTTGGTGACTTTCATGGTCCTAATGCTGTCTTACTGCTTGATACTATACACCATCAGGGCTTACCCAGCAGAGAGCCGCGTCAAAGCTCTTTCCACTTGCAGCTCCCATGTCTCAGCTGTGGCCCTGTTCTTTGTGCCTGTCCTCTTCATCTACATTAGACCGGCTGTGACTTTTCCAGAAGACAAAGTGTTTGCTCTTTTCTACACCATCATTGCTCCCATGTTCAATCCCCTGATTTACACACTCAGAAACATGGAGATGAAGAATGCCTTGAGGAAAGTGTGGTGCAAGAAACCGTTTTTGATTGGGAGGCAAATCAGCTGAATAAGAAGAAGAAGAAGAAGAAGAAGAAAAATAAATAAGAATAAACAAGCAACATGGATAGTGGATGAGCTCATTACTATTATAATTTACATTTAAATCCTTTCTTCTTTATTTATTGATCAACTTCTTAACTATATCTTCTTTAATAATTTGAGTCATGATTACCTTGTTCAAGTTCTGCTACACTTTTTCATTATTTCCCCCCCCTTGATTGCTTTTTATTCGTAAGTTGCTACAAAATATAATCTTTCTAATCTCTGTATAATGAATGTCCAGATGTACATATGAATTTGCAGATGGAGAAATGTGATTGAGTTGTCCTTAAAAGGAACATGTTGTATAGGTACTAACAATTCAAAGGAATTGTTATTACAGAAATTAATAATTGAACTGAATATCTATTAAATTACTATGCTGTCTACATCATGATATATGCTGTTTTGTACTTTACTAGGTAATCTGAAACAATGAAAAATTGTTAACAGATATTTTATATTTAATATTTATTTTTATTAAACTCTTACATTTATTTTGAAATGAAATGGATTTTGATTAAACTTATTATTGCAAAGTTATGCTAATAACAGAGATGGCAACTATGATTAAAGTAATTTCTTGTCATGTCTAATAAAAACATATGTTGTTAAACATTGATAACATGCAGATGAATAAAATCTTCTTTATTGACAGGCCCTAAAAATACAGCTGTGTATTCCTCCTCTTTTTCTTCCTCTATGAAATAGAGTTAGTAGAGCTACCTTATAAAGGATGAGGTTGAAAAACGATAGTATTTTCTTTAGAAAAGAAACTGCAAAATCACTTTATTATAGTTGCTGATGTCTCTAATAGCTGTAAGTTTTGTGAGATATTTTGATCTTTTATCATATATATTTCATTTTATACTTAAAATTGATGTCATATTAGAACTATAAGCATAGGATGTTTGATATTTATATTAATGAATGTTTAAGTAATGTTTAGTTCCTAGTAATACACCTATGCTCAAATAAAATATTTCAACCAACACAAAATATTTGTGGCAATTTTTCAAAAGCTCCACAAACTCTAGTTTTGAAATAATGATCTACTTTGAATCTGCTTTATTTTACAAATGAACAAGCTGAAAATTAAGGAGTTAAATATTTCTAAGTATGAAAGTGCATCATTAAGGAGCATCAAAGAAAGGCCTTCAAATAGGCAGAAAAGGGAAAAAAAATCTGTAAACTGATCATAGTTGTCCATATTTTATCTCCACTTACCAGCAAGGGAGAGTCTTCCAAAAAGCCAGATATAGATTTCACTCCTGGTGGGGACATAAGAGATAGCTGGAAAAGCTTTTTATACAGACACAATAGAGGAAGGACTAGTTAAAGTTTTTAAGTGTAACACTTAAAGTTTGTAAGTGAATAGACTTAGCTTCTTGAAGAATCTGTATTTAATTACAGTAAAATCTATGAGAACCTTGCTTAAATATTTTCCTGCCCAGAAGGGCCTTAGCAGATTGTCAAAATGTCTTTCCTCCAATATAAAGAATGTTTTATCTTAGGAAATTTATTTGACAGGCAATCCTCACTTCAGTTTCACCAAGGAAAAAAACTTTCTCCTATTGTGATTTTGTGCTCTCCTGGTCTATGAATAAATTATTTACTTAAATAATTTTTATAATTGGAGTTGAAATTTTAAATTTGAACTTGGGCTCAATATTAATTTGAAAAAAATATTGGCAACAATAGCATGTGTATTGATAATCTATGTCTATATGATATATATACACATATACACATATATGATATTTGCTATAAGTATGTATGTACCAAAGTGTATATACAAACAGATCCTGTATTGAATCATTATTCAGAGCAACATGCCATATAGAACAGAGAACTGGGTTGTACACTGTGATGTTCTGCTTAGGATTATGTGTTTGCTTGTTTGTTTGCCCACTTAGGTACAATGATAGTGATTCACAAACACACAAAAACCTGTTGTTTGTCTGGTATAGAAAATGAAAACCTAAAATTATAGCATAAAAGGTCAGGTAATTATTTTCTGAATGGAGCTTGTGTGTGCAGTTGTTGTATGGACTTTATTGCCTTTTATACCTTGAGACTAATTTGTATATCCTTTTAGGTAATGAACTTTCCAAATAATGACTGAACATGTCAAAGGTTGTATTTCACTTAGTATTATGTGCAGAAACCAATGTTACTTTTGGTTCAGACAAAACAATATGTACCAGGCATTCACATTCTGATAGAAGTACTGAAATCCATTGTATAAGTAAATACAAAGCTAACAAAATAACCATAGGATAATAAAATTAAAATAAAAAGACAACAATAATTAATCCATCTTTATTCATTATGCTTTCTATACTGATCTGAGAGCATATTCTTTCAAGTGCCTCATGAAAGTCAGTGGAATTTCTAGATATCTTCAAATACTCTCTAGTACTCTAGAGACTATGTAGCACTCTCTAATTATCCAGTGATCTGATTTTAATTCTAGCTTTTTCTGATATTGGAAAGATTTGCTCAGATTGACTTTATACCTATAGAACTTCAGCTTCACAGTTCTAAATATGAGCCAATTGCATTTAAATGGTTCCCTATGCTTTCCTATTGCAAAAATAATAATAATAATTTCAGTTGTAACAGTGTTAGCTGGCCAATGATATGGAGGTATATCTGTAACAACAGAATGATGATGGTAATGTGAGTGTTCTATGGTAATGTTACCATTTCTATTCTTGGCGGAAAGTCATTATCATAATCGTTAGCTTTGCGGTACACAACAGGAAATTATGCGGTAAGAGAGTCCTCACAAGACTGTGAAGATGTGTTGTGATTATCACTTCCATGTTCTAGGTGATTTGTTGGGTATATGTCCGGTCCTCAAATTGAGTTAACAATCTTGTGGTCCAGAATGTGTCCTTTACCAATAATTATCAGGTACTGATATTGGCAGAGAATTGCAGTTGATTTATGAACAAAACTAGTAGTGAAAGTGCAGTAGAAGAAAAGATTCTGCAGAAGAGTTTGGGAAAGTGCACTGGCAGTTTGGATGTGAAAAGCTCTGGAATGTCACTGGCTACAAAATGTCAGTGCAGAAGGTGTGGGTGTTTTTTGTTTTTGTGAAATATTGTGGGACAAAAATGAAGTAAATTAAATATTTTAGGTTATTTTCTAATTGGCGCAAGCAAAACATTGGAATTAGGTTTGTTTTGATTGCTTGGAGACCAGAATTATCTTCACTGTATGTAGTCACACCAAGAATGAGCTATATGAGTTTGTGTGTTGATTTGTTACACTTTTCTTTTTCGGCAGCCTAATGCTAAATATCTAAAATAATTATATAGTTAAAGGAACAACAGGGAAGGCACAGAAGATAGAAAAAGAAAACAAGAGAGGTAAACACAACAAAAAGCCTTGGGAAATGCCAAAGAAGCAAACATTTCAGTTCCTTTTTGGTTCTATTCATGTTGTCAGGAACAAGAGATAGAGACTTTGTAATCATTCTAAGCATGCGCATTCTAAAGATTTCTAGGTAGAGAAACCATATATCCAACAAGCACTGCGGTGAAAATCAGGGTGTCTTTCAGGTTATTTCCTTTCTTCCTATGATGCGGTGCCATAGTCTCTTTATAGCATTCTTCATCTCCATGTTTCTTAGTGTGTATATCAGAGGGTTGAGCATGGGGGCAAGGATGGTGTAAAAAAGAGCAAAGATTTTGTCTTCTGGAAAAGTAGTAGCTGGTCGAATATAAATAAAGAGTAAGGGAGCAAAAAAAAGGACAACCACAGTGACGTGGGAACTACATGTGGAAAGAGCTTTGCGGCGATTCTCTGCAGAGTAGGACCTGACCGTGTACAAGATGACGACGTAAGAGATCAGCAAGACCACAAAAGTCACCAGCCCCATCACGCCTGAGTTGGCGATGACCAGGAGACCGATTCTCCGCGTGTCTGTGCAGGCCAGTTCCAGCAAAGGGTATACATCACAGAAATAGTGATCTATTTCATTGGGGCCACAATAGGGTAAGAAGACAGCTAGGAGAAACTGACCAAACGAATGCAGGAACCCCCCTGCACAGGAAGCAGCGATCATGGCCTCACACCTGTGCCTGCTCATGATGATGGTATAGTGTAAGGGTTTGCAGATGGCCACGTAACGGTCAAAGGCCATCCCCGTGAGGATAAAGACTTCGATCCCTCCAAAGAAGTGCATGGTAAAGAGCTGTGTCATGCAGCCATTATAAGAAATGGTCTTCTTTTTTGACAGTAAGTCAATGATTAATTTGGGGGTCACAGTGGTAGTATAGCAGAGATCTGATAGGGAGAGATAGCTTAGGAAGAAATACATCGGCTGATTAATAAGGTGACTGCAAGCGATAGAAACCATGACAACCAAGTTTCCAATCAAAATCGCCATATAACAAAGCAAGAACAGTAAAAAGCAGAAAGCTTCTATTTCCTGTTTCTGAGAAAGTCCTAAGAGAATAAATTCTGTGACGTTATTCCTATTGGTCATGCTCCCGAGAAGTTTGCAGTCTCCTGAAATTAAATACATTATGAAGTCTTATGATAAATGCTTAAATATGGTGGTGCATAACTTTCTTTGGGACAGATGATGATGGAAGAGCAAAGGTTGATGAAATAAAAATTCAATTTTACATAGGAAGACTTTCTTGCATGTCCCCTCTTTCTTGTATTAACATTGTAAAATACAATTGTATTATAAAATGTAACAATAGATATATTTATATAACTTTTATAAAGATATTATATATAACTATTACAGAGATAAAAATAATATATTGGTGCTATTATGTTTGTCATTGACAGGTACACATAAATGAAACTCTCAGTGAAAATACAAAATTACATAAATATGAAGCATACTATGTAGGGTAGTCAAATATGAAGCATAATATGATGGGTAGTCATATATGAGAAATGCCCTACCAGATACCCTATGTACAAAAGTATTAAATAAAAAAAAACTCAACAAATTTATTTGAAATCATGAAGCATCTACAGTTGAAAACAATGAGTTATATTTCTCTTGTGCTTAATTCACAAATATACTTGGTTCTACAGATGAAGAATTATACTTCATAGTTAACCAAAGGATAACACAGCAAGTATGAATATTTCTGTTTTAAAAAATAACATCTGAAATGTACTCACTATTCAGTAAGACGCTTTAAATGTAATAATAATAGAAGACTAAGCTTGGATCTTACCCTCAGGCAATGTCTTACCCACTTGCATAAATTGGCTTCTTTTTAAGTGATGTACATAAATCTGTCAGTGCTTTCTCATTACTTATCCTGAAAATATATGCTCCTTTCAGCTCTTACAGCTTTTGTATCTTCAACTATATGAAATACTATACTTTAGTATTTAAAACATTTTCCCAGAAAATATTTTCTGTCCATCACTTAAGTACAGCAGCCATTTATTTGCAATTTATTTCAGAACTGCAATATTCCTTCTCTGTTCTTCCTTTCAGTGGAACTACCATTCAAATTTATTTGCATTTCAAATTTACATACGTTCACATAATTATATATATATATTCACATAAAATATAACTTTATATTTACATATTTATATATATGAAAAATATAAGTATATGCATACAAATTTCTATGTATGTGTATATATGTATATGGATGCATATACATATATGTGTGTATATGTATGTGTATATAAGTATGTGTGTATATGTATGTGTATATAAGTATGTGTGTATGTATATATATGTGTGTGTGTGTGTATATATATATATCTATATATATATATATATATGTGAAAAGAAACCTAAGTTAAATAAGTTAAATTTTAATTATTTTCTGTTTTTTTTTTCACATTTAACTTGCTACATGAGCTATTTAATTAAGTTTCCCTGTCTCCCTCCCTTCTAACCCCTTCACTGGTAGCCTAGAATTTTTTCTTTTTTTTAAGATTTATTTATTTGTGCATACAGAACTGGGGTACAGGCCAGAGGCTCAGGGGTGGTGAGAGGCTTCACCAGAGACAGAGTGGGGAGCAGAGCAGGCAGATCGATGAAGTACACTGCTCAGGGGAGCAGCGGGCGGGTCAGGAGAGGTCTGCCACACCATGTGGTCACCTCCGGGGCAGGCGGGAATTGAACTCATGCGGAAGCGGCTTTAGATTCTCAGTGCTGTGCTTTAACCTGCTGCGCCACCAGGGAGGGCCCAGCCTAGAATTTTTAATGATTCAACTCACTGGATTTCTGTGAGATTCCCTATCAGAAGTAGATCAGATTGTATTTGAAAGAGATAATGTAAATAGCACTTTAGTTATTGTGTTTATAGCCTGAAAGTGGGAAATACACGGGATGATTTGGAGCTATGAGAAAATCAGATAAAAATATTTTTAACAAAAACTTGTATATTTTAAACAAGACATAAAATCCCTAAAAATTGTAACCATATAAATGTAACTAATCTGGTTTATTAGAAAGAAAAGATAATTTAGTTTTTACAATACCAAATCTACATAATATAACACTCAAAAGTGATCATCTGTATCCCTGAATCACTTCAAATTATCATATTTCTTCATTTCAAGTATGTCTGTAAAGAGCTAAGAAGACACGGACTCCTATATACTATAAGAATCATTTCATATTTTTGTATTTTAAAAGCATAAATCCCTTATCAATAGATATTTTAAAATACTAGGCTACTGATATAAAATCTGACTCATACTATCTCAATGATTTTTAATAAGCTGTCTCTTTCACATATATTAATAAAAACAGGGCTATTGTAGGACATAAGCTAGATCTCTAAGAATGATTCTGTCCATGACTCTGACATAAAATGGGAACTGGAGTTAGCCCTAGGATATTGACTGCCTGCTACCTTTCTTCCGAAACATTTATGACAGTAACTGCAGGTGGTTGTGCCTCCTGTCTCTTTAAGGGCAGCAGACCTGATTACGCAACCACAGCTCAGTGACTGCTCTCCCAGACTGAAGAGACTCCCAGGCCTCTTTCCTTCCTCCACATCCTTCCTAGCCTACTTACTGCTTTACATTTCCTAAGCTCTTTATGTAGTCCAGGTACACAGAACCTTTCAGGATCCGTCATTTAAACTTAAGCATTTTCCCAGGAATTCCTAATAACTCTACATCAATGAAATGGGACCTGTTTTCATCTCCTTCAAGATTTGTTCAATTCCATGAGTCAATTCAATGTCTATTATGCCCAGATAGATTTCTCTGACTACTCAGCTCACCATACAATTCTCAGAAATACTCTAAGTCTTTTGGTGTTGGAACTGTCTAGATTGCTTCATGTTGCTAATTTCTGCCAGATTGTTAAAGCTGCAACTTCTCTCTAAAGGAATCCCAGATTGGTGAGAGTTAGAATTAGTGTTTATCTTCTCCTTTCAGGCTTGGGTTGGGTGGGAAGTATCTGATTTTTGGTGAAATTATGTATGTTCTTTAAGACTCAGTTTATTAAATATCGAGTTGATTTAAGGGGCACAGTTCATAATTAACTCATTCATGATTGCTTATGTGTCAGGTGTTGCGCTACCTGAGCAAACATCTGAAATCACCTAGACTGAAATTTTTATTTGATAAGATAATTATCTGATTCTTCCACAGTAGAAACCACATCAAGATAGTGAATTTAACTATGTGGGCTTTGGAGAATCAGATTGATAAATGCACAATTTAGTCAACTTCAAAGCATTTGGCTTCTTAATATATTAAAATTCATCCTCCTTTCTTTTTCATAACACCACACTGCATTCTGATGGTTTTGAGCAATAAATATTTATTTGCCAAATTAATGAATAGATTTATTTTAAATGCTTGAAAGAATAAAACAAGTTCATTTTAACATGTAAAATTGTCATCTTAACTGTTTGAGGAGAGAACAAAATGCAGACTGCATATAATAAATATTACTTCAGAATGATAAAAATAATAGAGGTTTTCATTTAGAAGAATTTTCTTGACTTCTACCAGCATTGTATTTGTTAGCAAAAGTTAACTGGTGACAGCATGAATCTCATCCCTGAATCTGATCCTAAATCCCTACCTCAATTCTTAGTTTGCCTTACTTAGAGACTAATAGCGTAGACTTTCATATTAAATTTCATGTGACTTTCCCTAAAATACCTTTCTTGCTGGTCCCCAAAATAGGCAGAACTAAATCTCCTCCATATTTTCATCTTTCCTAGCATCATATGCAGTCATCTTCTTAGTTCCTGAATTTTTCTGATAATCCAGTTTTGACTGAATTGTAATAGAAAAGGCAATGCTTTTAAATATAAATATAAGAAATAAAAATCCAAATATAAGAAATATAAACTACAAACATGATTGTTCAGAAAATTAACAGGAAATAGGAACATAGTTATTTGACATATTCTGGAATCACTGAGTTTTCTTTTCAGGATTTCTCTGTATTCCTTGCTAAAATAAATCACTGACTTTCAGTTTTCTTTCTCTTTAAAAGTTGCCCATGTCAGGAAAGTTATCACTATTATGTTTTGAGTCCCTTTATACAGTAGACATATTATCCTATGTAATCTGTATAAAAAGTATATAACCATAGGAGGTGCTCTATTTTTTTTTATTTTTACCAAGTAGGTGAAGTGGTAAGTTTCAACAATTTATTGTGTGTAAATCATGGTGGAAGTTTTCTGATAGACATTAGCCAGGACACAAACAATCTTTAAGATGGTATTCTAGTTATAAATTCTGAAGTTACATTATTGATCTCATAATAGTGTTTTGTTGTAGATAATTTAAATAAAATGTAAGAGATGCACAACTTACCAGTTACTTGCTTTAAACCCAAGGTGCAGACAATTATTCACAACTACCATCGACTTAAAATCACTCAACAGATTCAATCACTAGGCAATAATATATCTCACTGTCAAACAATCTGAAGAGCTCTTGCCTACTTTCTAAGATAAGATGTCTAGTGGTTTCTAAAGAAAAATCAAGAGTTGTTTTCCAGCTTTATGCTAATATTCAAGAGAAGAAGAAACCAGTATCTTTTACATTTAAATTGGAAAATATTTTCCTCTATTTTTAAATAACACATTTATCACTATCTCTAGGGATAATTAAAACAAATATAGTTCACAGATTCTGTCTGATTTCCAAATGCTTTACTGGGAAATATTTAACTTACAGACATTTATTGCAGTATCGTTGTGAGTTTGGAAATCCCCACTGGGATAATTTGGCCCAGGTGAAGCTAACTTTGTTTTTTAAATGTCCAAATATCTTAAGATAATTACATCAGTCAAGTTACATTGAGCCTAGACATATCTTCAGTATAAGATGAGGTAATCTTCCATTTGGGTATGGAAATAAACATGACCTGGAAAAAAAGCTCTTAATTCACCTTTCATAAAAAAGTAGAAAGAGAAGGAAACTGAGTTTCAGGCATAAGACACATAGTATCAGTGCTCTGATTGACAGAGTGCTGAGGATGCTGATGCAAACTCTTCCAAAATTTAATAGAATTTACCATCTTTCCATCTCAATGTTCTTGGCTATTTATTTTTCTGCCAACAATTCATCCAAACAATCCCTTTATACAAACTCATCACTGTGATGGAAGAGATATCTTAGTCATTTCGATGAGTATATACTATTTTATAATTTATTTCTCTGCATCCCTATCTTCTCTGATAGCAGTTTCTTCAAGCTTCGTAGGCCATTTCCTCAAATTTATTTTGAGAAGCTACCAAACCTTTTCTAATACATTTTCACCAGTTTACATTCCCTGAAGCATTGTATAAAGTTTTAGGTTCTAGATAGCCTGCCCAACTTGTGTCACTTTATATTATTGCTATTATTATTATTATTATTATTATTATTATTATTATTATTATTATTGTCATTATTGTGAATGTGAAGAGATTTCTCCTGTGGTTTTGATCTGAATTTTCTTAATGAGTAATGATGATAAGCTTCAGTTGAGGTGGTTATCGAACATTTGTATATATTCTTTGAAGAATACATTTACTCAACTTTTATCCATTTTGTTAATATATGATGCATTTTTAAAAATTGTGTAGCATTGTTTTACACTAACATATAGGATTACACCCTTCAGATGTATATTACCACACCAAATCCACCACCAAGGTATCCATAGTCTTCTACCATAGAACATCATGCCCGCCACTCCCATTTTCCTGACTCCCTCTTCCTCCTCCACATGAAGGGGAATATGCCTCTTATGTTCATTGCAGGAGATTTATAAGTTCCAAACTATGGAAATCACCTACCTAAGTGCTCAAAAACAGATGAGTGGATTAAGAAAGTGTGGTTTATTCACACAACGGAATACTACTCAGCTATCAAAAAGATAAAACTAAACTGACTTGTGACAGTGAGTAGAACTGAAGGAGATTATTTACTAAGTGAAATAAGGAAGAAGGAAGGAGAAATACAAATACTGGATTATATATGCGCTGTCAGTTATATGCAGAATATAGAGAAATAAAAAGTCAGATAACAAAACAAATAACTGTCCATTTTAATTGAGATTTTTATCTTTTAGCTATTGAATTATAGACAGTATTTATACATATAATTATATATTATATATAATTATCACCTACTAGTCTATGACTCACAAATATTTTCAACAGTTCTATGGATTGTCATTTCACTTGTGTGCTTGGACAAACAAAAGATTTTAATTTTGGTGGAGACTAATATACCCATTATTATTTTTGCAGCTAATGTTTTAATTCTTTATATCTAAGAATCCATTGCCAAATTCTAAATTAAGACTAACCTACATAACTCTTCCTAAGACTTTTATTTTGTTATGAATATACATTCTTATACATATCTATGCAATAATAGCTGGAGAACTCAATACACAAATTTCAATATGGAAAGAGCATATGCATAAAATCTATATAATGAAGTGGAAGCTTTAAAAAACACAAAATAACCAAAACTAATATACATAACATGTATCTTTATGGTATTCACATGTCTGTAATATATACTAGACATGCCTATGTTATATATGACATATGCAATCTATATAGACCACCTGTGTAAATTTTCTATGTAAGACCTATAATATCTTTCATATAAATGATATATAATATATGTGGTATGTGGAAACTGTATATATATAACATATATAGCCACATATATATTCTTCATGTAGTTTCCAAACATTTTAAAATAGAATACATGATAAATTTTAAATATGACTCCGTCTTCCTTCCATATTTTAATTTTCTTAGGTTAAGATTATCTTGGTTTTTGCTGTGAAAGTAATTTTCAGAAAAACAAAACTGATTCTGATGGTATCTGCTTATATAGTGATGATTCTGTGGGATGCAAGAGGGCTTGGTGTGTTTATTCTGTTATTTTAATATGTGCATAGTCAACCAAAAATAAATAGAAAACGTTAATATTTTTTTCATATTACTGTTATAATATACATGTTTTCTTCAGAAAAGTCTCTATTTAGATGATTAGTTTCTGTTTAGCATTTCTGCCCAACTTTGATTGGGTTATATTTTGTTTCTGCTTATTTGCATGTGTTCTTTGTAGATTAGGGATATTTGCCTCTTGTTATAAGTATGAAGTAAAAATATTTTCTTCTACTCAGGAGATGTATTTTTGTTTGATGTGAAGTTTTATAGCTTATTTAATCTCATGTGCTTTAATTTTGCTTTTGTTTTCCTTACCGTTATAGTTGATTCTGGAAAAAAAAATGCGGAAGCTAATGTAGTGGAATATTTTGTCTATGTATTTTATGATTTCAAGTTTTTAATTCATTTTGAGATAATTTTTGAGTATGGTGTGAAATAGTGGTCTAACTCTATTATTTTCAAGTTCCCACACCATTTATTAAGGACACTTTACTTTTTCCATTGTATTCTTTTGGATTCTTTATTGTATTTTAACTGGCTGTATAGTTATGAATTTATTCCTTTGCTTTCATTTAGATTTCACAGGTTTATGTATTTAGTTTTTATTCAATACCATATCATTTCAATCATAATGACTTTATAGTATAGTTTGAGTGTGAGAGTGTGAAAGTTGTTTTTTTGTGTGTCAGAATTTTTTTTGACTACAGAGGGTCTTTTGTTCAGCATAAATTTCATCAATGGTTGCTCTATTTCTTTGAAGAATATCATTGAAAAATTTCAGTAAGGATTGCATTGAATCTATACACTGCTTTGGGTAAATAGCACTTTGACAATGCTAATTCTTCCAACACATGGGCAGAAATATTTTTCCACTCCTTTATTTTTCCTATATTTTTAATATAGAATATATTATATAATATATAAAATATGTTTCTCCTCCATTGTTAAATTTATTCTAGTTATTTATCTTTGATAAAATTGTTTTTATATACTTATTTCTCTTTTATATTGTTCTTTTCATATAAAACTATAACAGATTTTTAAAATTTTGATTTTGTTTTCTGCTACATCATTCTAGTGACTTATTCTTTGTAATAATTTAAGAATCTTTACAATTTATATGTATATTATCATTTATTCAGCAAATAGTGAGTTTTCCATTATAGTTTACATTATTTTGTCTTTCTTTTGGATAGTAGCTCTAGCTAGAATTTTCCATAATACGTTGAATAGTAGAAAGTAGACATCGCTGTCATATATATAGCATTTTAAAGGAAAAAACTACCCATTTTTCACCACTGAGAATAATGCTAGGTGAGAATTTGTCATATATGTTCTTTAATAGGCTAAGATATATTCATCCTAAACCCACTCTTAAATAATGTTTGTCATAAATGATAGAGAAGACCCAATGGCTTATGCTGGAAAATCATGTTTGCTATGGAGATGTGTATTATTTGGTAACATTTATTTGAAAATATGAATCTATACTCCTAACTCAAATACCATTACCTCAATTAAAAATGTAATAAAAATATAGAAAACTTGATTTGAGAATTCCCTTCCATTTAAGTTAATAAAAATGACAGTTTTTCTCTATATTTTACTGAGAAAATAGAATCTGAAAGTTACTGGGATATAACTGTGCTAAAACTGTTTTATCTAAAACTTACATGTCTAATAATATCAGATTTAAAAGAAATGATGAAACCGCAAATTTGAAAACCTTCTCTTGTGAGGGATCATGAAAAAAAGATGCTTTCAGTAGTTTCCTCTGTTTATTTTTGTATTAGAGTATTTTGAAGACATTTTCATTATCTGGTATATTTGACTCCTATTTAGTGGCATTTCTAAATCCATTCCCTTGATGGTACCATTGTATAGACACAGACTTTTTTTATTAACTTGTGGATGAATTTGTGTGTTTTTGTGTGACTTACAGAATTCTAGCTTAATATGCTTTCTTCTATAAATGTAGTGGAATGAAGTGTTTATTCACACATACATGTATATGTACTATCATACATTCAGGAACATCTATGTAGTATGTGTGTATAAACTGTTCTCTGTATAAATTCTATCATGTGGGAGGTTTTGCTGTGATGTGTGAGGAGAATAATACTTGAAACAAGAATTAGTGTTCCTAATGACCACTTGGTGCACTCTGAGACAGTTGAAATGTGTGGAAGAAAATGATCAGAAAGAAGCTAGAGAGAAAGAAAGGTAATTGGAAAAGAAGCCAGAGAGAAAGAAAGATCGTTGGGAAAGAAGTCAGAGAGAGAGAAATGTGATTGCATTCAGCTGAAGCTCCAGCTGGCTACAGTGGAGAAGCTCACCTTGTGAGAAACAAGAGAAAGAAGCCTGAGAAACAGTGTCTTTTTTTCTAACTTATTTTCAGAGGATCCTTGGCTTACTCATCGACTTCTCATAACATGAATTCACAGGGTGCTGTTTCTCAAGACTTCTTTCCCTTGTTTCTCACAAGGTGAGCTTCTCTAGTGTAGCCAGCTGGAGCTTCAGCTGAATCCAATCACCTTTCTTTCTCTCTGACTTCTTTTCCAATGACTTTCTTTCTCTCTGGCTTCTGTCTGATCATTTTCTTTCACACGTTTCAGCTGTCTCGGAGTGCACGAAGTGCTCATTAGGAACACTAATTCTCTTTTCAAGTATCCTTTTCCTTGCTTGTTTACAGCAATTTCAACTGCACGCTGAGCAACCCTCTTCTCATAAATGTTTAAAGAAACAGGCAGCGACTTTACCTCTTCTAAAATGTGGTGTTGCGCTGCCATCTAGCGGCCATTGTTTTGGTCTCACTTGTGGCCGGCTACATTTTGCAGGATTTTGTATTATTAGGAGAAATACAAGAAAAAAAGGCCAATTCCTACATAATTTGGTTGTGATGAGACAGAAAATAGCAAAGTTGTGTAAAATAAAACCAGTGTTTTTTCATTATGTTAATGTAGAGAAAATTTAAATCAAATAAAAACAAGCAAAGCATTGCCTCTGTATAATAAGATATAACTGCACTGGAATTTAAGAAAGCTGCATCAGGTTTATAGTAACACTTTAATATTTTATGAAACACATGCCAGAATGGAGACCTATATCAGACAGAGATGAAGACAATTTACTGAAATCACATTTTGAGACTTCTTTTAGATACAGAGCACTACTTTGTATCTCCATTCTCAAAGGTACTAATATTTTCCATCTATATTTACCTCTATCCACCTACATCTATAAGTATCTATATACCTTGATATCATACTGGTTTGGGGAATATTTTGAATTAAATTTCCTATAGTATATTCTACTCATAAAATTATATATGCTCACATAAGAGATGTCCTCATTGCACGTATAGGTTTACCTAGCCCTCACTGAGCCAAATCCTTATTGGCTAGGAAATTTAGAGCACACTTGTTTAATTACTATGATAGCTAATCTTATTGGACGAACAGTTAAACCAGTATGGTAGATATGTCTAAATTCTGGGTTTTCAGAAGTATAAAGGTAAAATAATAACAACAAGGTATTCCAGGAATACCAAAAATGTAGTGATCTTACTAAGAGCTCAATACCAAAATGAGGTTTGGCCACAGAAGAAGATTGTCTGCTGCGTTCCGTGGGAACTGCTCTTTTCTTTTCACTTCACGTTTCTGTCTTTTTGTCCCTTCTCATGTCCTGGCACTGAATTGATCAATACTGAGACTTTCAGTGACTCCTCTGATTCTGTTTTGGTTTTCCTGTGGCAATTACTGGAATAATTCTTTCTTCTGAAGGCACAGAAAACAAGCGCACCTTTTGCACCAGTCTTGAAATATTTGAGAGTGATCAGGCTTTCTCTGGTGGCTCAGTGGCTTAAAGCACTGTGCTAGGAAGCTCTCTGAAACCATTGCAGCATGAGTTCAGTTCCCAACCAGAGAGCTGACCCACATGGCAATGCAGACTTCTCCTGACCCACCCACTGCTCCCCTCTGCAGTGTATTTCAGTAGGTCTGCCTATTCTGCTCCCCACTCTGTCTCTAGTGAATCCTCTTGCCCACCACATTTCTGGCCTGTACCCCAGTTCTGTAAGCATAAATAAATAAATCTTAAGAAAAATAGTTGAGGATGATGGCCAGCGTTCCCTGTTGGTTTTCTTCTCTATTAGAGAACACTTCAGGCCCTTGATTGGTTTACTGGATGCTCTAGTTTCTCACTGTTAATTATTTGACATTGTAGGTAGCTGCATCATTGTTAATAGCAATTGGGGGTCATGAGCACATCCACAATGAGACATTGCAAAGAATATATCCTCTTCCAAATGAATATGAAAATGGAGCTATCATTTTCTATTGACATAACCTTTTGATGTTGCCAAGAGGAGTTGAAATTTAATATTAGAATCACATCAGTTTTATTCAGAAAACCTACACAATTGTGTAGACTCTTGGTTACTGGATACTTGTCTACTGATGGAGTCTAGTACAAGGTCAACAGCTCACAATCCTTATAGGATAACATTCCTCTCATTCTCCTTTACTTAATATGCTACCTACAAAAACTCTACTCCTTAGTGATATAATCATGTACAGATAAATTCCTAACTTGGTTGAAATTATCTTTATTGCTTAAAAAAAAACCTTTTGTGTTTCTTTCTCTGTCCTGCAATCCCATCTCGAGAGTATTGTCTAGACAAAAGATCAAAACTTTTATGATGGGGCCTTTCTGGTGGCAAAAGGGGTTAAGTCTCAGAACTATGAAGCTATTGGCAACCACTGTAGCATGAGTTCCACACTGGCTGGCCCCGGAGCTGACCCACATGGCACAGCAGACCTCTCCTGTCTCACCTGGGGCTCCCCTCAGCAGTGTATTTCAGTAGATTCTTCTTTTTTTCCCCACTCTGTCTCTGGTGAATTCTGCCCCCTTCCCCCTGCACCTCTGGCCTATACTTAAGCTCCTGAAGGCATAAATAAATAAGCCCTTAAAAACCAAATTATCAGCTGTAACCTCTATAAATGTACCAAAGATCAGCTTGATCGAAGTCGTGATGGGGTGACCTGACATTCCCACTCTCCCCATCCCAACAGAAGGTAGGCAGAAGCAGACTATAACAGAGAATAAGTCTGCAAAGATGGATGCAAAATATAGGTGAGGTTTAACGTTCAGTGTGCTTCCACATAAATACATATATAAACATAGCAACGAAGTAAAATGGCTAAAAGCATGTCATATCAACTGTAGTTATATTGGAATAATACTATAGTTATGTTGGAATGATAGGGGTAGATATAACTGATCTTTTTCATGATGTACTTTAAGAAGTAGATCCTCTGTGTAGTGTTAAATTATTTGTTACACATGGGCCCTCCCTGGTGGCGCAGTGGGTTAAAGCACTGCACTAAGAAGCTTAAGCTACCTCCACATGAGTTCGATCCCGACCTGCCCCGGAGGTGACCACATGGCGCCGCAGACCTCTCCTGACCTACCTGGGGCTCCCCTTAGCAGTGTACTTCATCGATCTGCCTGTTCTGCTCCCCACACTGTCTCTGGTGAATCCTCTCACTCTCCGCATCTCTGGCCTGTACCCCAGTTCTGTATGAATAAAAAAAAATATTTTTTTTACACATAAAGATCCATATGTTAATGAGTTTGAAGAAATTATAAGCTGCACAAGCGGAAGTTTCCTTTAATTATTTAGTCTATATCTCATGACAATCAGGATTCTCCAGGGTCTGTGTCTCCTAGGTCAGGCATTTACATAAAACAAACAAAACAGTAATGAAATCTATTTCTCTGTCTCTTCTTTGAAGACTTCCCTATGTTGCTTCTAAAATCTCTTGACAGTTGCAAATATGTTATTTATTGGTATCTTTATTATTTATTTTGTAAGAGTCATCACCTATCTAGTTAAAGAACTACAAAAACTTTAGACAACAATTTCAGTATTGAGACAAGATGATGTATGTAGCTTATTAATACTAGCAAGAAAGACTTCAGTAAGACATGTCAGGAAACCTGTGCTTAGGTGAGTTGAGTAAACCTATGTTCATGTTTTCATCCTGATGTAAGGAATATTGGAATCCAGCACATTTTGGCAGAGGAAAACCTATATCAGCTGCTTAACAGTCATGTCTGCTTAGTTAATGGCTTATATTCAACAATCTAAGTGCTTCTTTTGTTAATTCCAGGGCCACTGTACTGAAAACATGTCTCTAACTGCTGTGTTAAACACAGTAGGGGATATTAAAGATTTATCCTAAAGAAATGAAATTATTTAGGTAAAAAAATTAAAGCACACATGCATACACACACAACAGCAAAATGTGACTGATGATGCACAAATGTGCTAATATGAATAGGAAGGAAATAGTGTAAAAGGGAAAATATTTAGATGACCAGTTTTCTTGATCAAATTCTATAGTAACTCTTGTAATGGTGATACTTTGTGTAAGAGCACGGGGGGAGAGGGGTGTTTTTTGAGGATTTTGCGGTGTGGAACTCTGTTTTGTCTGGGTTTTTTGGTTTTCTTTTTTTTTTTTTTTGTTTTCTCTTCTTTTTTTGGTCGTTTTTTTGTTCGTGTGTTGTGTGTTTGTCTATTTTTTTTTTTTTGGGTTGTATAGGTGTAGTTTTTTGAGTTTGGTTTTTTTTGGTTTTTTCTAATGTGTTTTTCTTTTTGTGCGCTTTTTTTCCCGATTTGGTTTTTGTCCAGAGGAGTGTTTTTTGTTGTTTTTTTTGTGGTTTGTTTTTTTTTTTTTTTTTTTCTTTTTTTTTTTTTTTTGTTTTTTGTTTTTTTTTGTCTTTTTTTTTTTCTTTTTTTTTTTTTTTTGTTTTTTCTTTTTTTGTTTTTTTTTTTTTGTGTTTTTTTTTGTTGTTTTTTTTTTTTTTTTTGTGTTTTATTATTGTCGTTGCTTTTTTGCCCGTTTTTTGTTTTTTTTTTGTGTTCTGGTTTTTTCTGTTGTGTCTCGACAATGTGAGTCTTGTAAGATTCTCCAAAACACTTCCTCAGAAGATGGTGTTAAGTCACTGAGCATTTTGAATTTTGTAAAGACCACTTGGTAGGTGTATAATTGAGAGAACATAGTTATCAGTGGAGTTTTTGGTCAGGACTCCTAAAGATCCTTTTAAGCAATGATCTTAATGTATCGATACAAAATTGTCTGATAATACATTTTTTCCCCAAAGAAATTTATTTTTACCTATTTACACCTAAAAAGTAATCAACATTCCGGGACTGGCTACAACAGACCACCGCAATCCACTTGTATTTCTGATTTTGTTCTATATCTCCTTGGTGCTCATGTAATCATATTTTGCCATAATGTTCTAAGTATCACATATGTTCATACAAAATAGTGCTATTGTAAGAACATTGCTTTTCTTGTTTTCCAGATGAGGATACTAAAGTTGTGAAGGAAAAAGCTAATGGCCCACAACCATAAAGCCAGAACTGTTAATGAGACTCCAGAGTGAAGCAGAATATTCAGGATATCAGACTGATGTATTAACACCCTTCGATAGTTCACATTCAGCTGTTCTAAGTGCCTCTGAGCTCACACTCCCCATTCCGCTGCTCAGCTGTCATGCATTTTCCTTTACTTACTTTTGTATATCAAGAGCCATGGTACTGGATGAGCGAAATCAGAGCTCAGTGACGCAGTTCATCCTCCTTGGCTTCTCAGAATACCCACACCTGCAGGCACCCCTCTTCCTGGTGTTCCTGGCCATCTACACAGTCACTGTGGTGGGAAACCTGGGCATAATTCTGGTTGTTAGGATCAACCCCAAGCTCCAAACACCCATGTACTTCTTCCTCAGCCATCTTTCCTTTTTGGACATCTGTTATTCCAGTGTATTTACACCCAAACTGTTAGAAATCTTGGTTGTAGAAGATAGATACATCTCCTTCAAGGGATGCATGGTACAATTTTTCTTTATCTGTGCATTTGTGATTACAGAAATGTTCATGTTGGCGGTGATGGCTTATGACCGGTTTGTGGCCGTTTGTAACCCTCTGCTCTATACAGTAGCCATGTCTCGAAGGCTCTGTGCGCTCCTTGTAGCTGGAACCTACACGTGGGGTGGACTGTGTTCCTTAACAATCACATACTCTCTTTTGGTACAATCCTACTGTGGCCCTAACCTCATAAATCACTTTGGCTGAGAGTACTCGGCCATCCTCTCTCTCTTCTGTTCTGACCCCTCCTTCAGTCAGATAACATGCTTCATCATATCTGCATTCAATGAGACCTGCAGCCTCCTGATAATCCTCACCTCCTATGTCTTCATCGTTGTCACAATCATCAAGATGCCTTCCACAGGTGGACTCCGAAAAGCCTTCTCTACCTGTGCTTCCCACCTGACAGCCATCACCATTTTCCATGGGATCATCCTTCTTCTGTATTGTGTACCCAATTCCAAAAGCTCATGGCTCTTCATCAAAGTGGCCACTGTGTTTTTTACTGTCATGATCCCTATGCTCAACCCCCTTCTCTATAGCTTGAGAAACAAAGATGTGAAAGAGACGGTCAGGGGTTCATCAACTCCAAACCGCTAGCTCAGTCAAGATGATTCAAGTAAGTAAATGTATTTATGTTGTAATTGTGTGTCCAGTAATTTCTATTTATCTTGCTGATGATGGTTTACCTTTATTTTAGTAAATATACTTTAATTTATTTACATTTATCACATTCTATGTTTTATGATTCTTTATGGATTAATAGAGAAATAATACTTTCTAAATTACTTCATCTTAACTAACTTTGGAAAGAAATTCATCTCAAAATCTCCCAGTTATATATTAAGGAAAAATAAATACATATATGTATAAAACTGACCATTAATTTTGAAGTATGCTGCAAACATAGATGACAATTGCCTTTGCCTGATGTGCATTCGTGTTCTCTGATACTTCTAAGAAGGTTCTAGGAAATAATAGCTGTGTTCCTCTTAAAGCTTTATTTCCTTTCCAGTAAAATGATAATCTTACAATGTGCACTATGAAAAATTTTATCTGACTTTAGGCAGCTAGATGCTGAAAAAATTAACTAAGTTTTCGTGCATCACTCTTTTTTTGAGTATTGTTGTAATATATTCTAGTTCAAAAACAGGTGTTGAAAATAATTCTGTATACAAAGAAACAGGTAACTTTATTTCTACCAAAACATTTCCTTTACTCAGTAAAACAAGCACCAGGTGCAATAAGTGTCCTTTCAAAGTAAAAGTGAGCCTTTCATTGACATAAAAATAGAGCAGTTATACTATTTAATTGTCCAGGATCCAATTAAATGAAAATAAGGTAATGCTAGCAATTACATTAGATGAGGCTGCATTAGAAAACTAAGCAATAAAAGTCATAAAATTATAATCTAAACAAACATAATATCAATCAAGTTATGAGTCAAGCTGGAAAGCAACAAGTCAAATGTCCTTTCTCTGAGAGAGATTGAGAGAATGTTCGTTTTCCCAGGTTGCGGGTGCTCAGAACCCGCCCCTGTGAACGTTGAACGGAATCTTGCAGTGACCCGCCATCTTTGGGGTCTCCCAGAGGGAGGGTTGTTCCTTCTTCTCCGGAACCTGGGGATCGCGGAACCTCCTGGTGCTTCCCTACCTCTGCGGTCTATGTGTGGAGTAGCAGCAGCAAAAGCTGCCCGTCAGCAAGACTGGAAGGTGAACTGGATGTTAAGCAGCGTTCGTCTGATGTGGTTATTTTTCTTCAAGATGAAGAAAAGCTTTCCCAGCTTTCCCTGGGAAAGGCAGCCATCCTTCTTTCCTGAACTTGTTTTTCATAGAAGACTTTTTTCTTTTTTGAAGGAGGGGGCGTTTCTCTCCAATCCCATGCCATTGGCCAACTCCTTGTAGAGGGTGAAGCCCTAGCCTACGCTGCTCCCGATTCCTTCCAGAATGATCTTTCTGGTTCACGCTGGGTGACAGCTCCTTCTCTGCCATGTTCTAAGCCTCAGCCTTAACAAACTTCTGCTGTAACACCGTCACCAGTGGGGTGCCCCCAGAAACGTTTGAATCTCACTTCTGAGCTGAGAATTTTCAGACTCCAAAGATGCCTGCTCCATTTTGAGGCTTTCTATTTGGTAGACGCCATTTGATTTTCCTTACCCAGATTTCCGGATAGTTCTCTTTTTTTCTCCTGCTTGCCTCTTAAAAGACACTTGTAAATGCATAGCACAAAGAAGCAGCTCCACCCTCCCTCAGACAGGGGGCCAGGGTTTGTGTGTCTCCTACTTTTCTTCTCTTTGCAAGGAGCCAGACCTCCGTGTGCCCCTCCCTTCAGAGAGGGGGCTGCCCAACGGTCTTCAGCACGACATGGACCAGGCACTGTCACTGGCTCACTTGGTGTTTCAGCATCTGCTCCATCCCTGCGTGGGCGTGCTCCCGAAAACCCCCTGCTTCCTGCAGTTTCCCGAATCTCTTCCTCCACCCCTTCCTTCTTGACATAGACTTTCACACCTTGGTGAAGATGAATGATCGTTTTCATTCACACCAGCCATTAATTTCTTCTGAAGTTGTCGTCCGTGGTCCTGATGTGTTTTCAGTGTGGTCAGGTGGGAAGGGGGTTGTTCTGCTTCTTCAAGAGGCTACATGTGGACACAGACCTGCAGCCACTGGGAAATGAAAGCCAAGGGACTCGCTTTTCTATCCTTTGTCAAGGTCGCCTGTCATGTGACGACCTGTTTAGATTTGATTTAGTGCCACTGAGCACACAGACTTACAACATGGGCAGCAAGCCTGTATCCCAACCCCCCAGGCTTATGTCACTGGTCCATTCTCACCCTCGACTTTTTGACAGACTTCTACGGCCCCATCTTTTGGTTCGTGTTTTTCCTGTTCATGTCATCAGTCTCTTCACTACAAAAGCCACCAGCACTGTACAGAGCAGGAACTCCCAGAGATACCCCAGACTTGTCTCAAGGCTTTGACTCCGCCCACAGGACCCTCCACAGCTGCTCCAGGATCTGCCGGGAGGAAAGCAGGGTCAGTCAGCAGGCTCTCCCTTGCTTTAGAAGGCCCAGCGATCTGCCTCAGACACCAATGACCTGGAGAACTACTCCTGACTGCCGGGAAACTCCTAGAATTCTTGGTCTTCAAAATAATCCAGTGCAGCCACAGGGTAAACCATCATTAAGTGGGGGTGGGGAAGATTGTGGAATACAGCACTCTGATATTACCTATACAGGGCAGGTACAGGTAGGGACATGGAGAAGGCTGGGTGCAGCCTGGAGTTTTGGCCTCTCCAGGATCCACCTGGTCATGCCGCAAGGCAGAAGTTCAATACCATGCCCTGCTGGGGTGGTCTCAGGTATTAGGGAGGGGAGGTGAAGAAGCCTACACCCAAGGTAAGGCTCAGTCTCCTGACTGAAGTTTCCTTCAGCCGTGGGAAGCTTGGGTCTGTTTACAAAGGGCCTGGAGTGCTCTCTACCAGAGATGACTCCTGTCTTGGTATTTATCTAATGCAGAGGACAGGACAGTTCCCACTGACCAAGAAGCTCTCCCCAATTGACTGAGAGACCCAGCTTCTAAATGTATTAGCTAGGGGACATCAGTCACAAGCAGCAAGTCTAGAAGTTGATTTCAGGGCTCAAAGGGAGATAAATGTGGTTGTAGTGGTTGTTGACAAAAGTGGCCTGAAGCTCAGGCTCTGCGATCTCCTGAATGTGAATCTGGTAGCATCTGAACTGTCTCTTCCTCTCTAACCAGCTCTCTACAAAGGATCTCCTGGCCTGTAGAATGCATGTCTTCACAGAATTCAGTCCCCCACTTACCCACTGAAAGTCTGAGAGGGGCTAGGAAGGAGGATAATGGGAAGGGACATTGTTCCAGGACTAATTAGCTTGACTCTCTTGGGTCTCCGTTCCTATAGAAAACTCACTGGACCAAGATCTTAGATTTTGTAAGTCTCCTGAGTGAATGTGAATTCCTTACTTGAATTGGTTACATAATGTTTATGTTACAAATTTTTAAAAATGTGAAATATGAGATAGTTTATGAAACTGTTTATACTCCACCAGTGCTCAGTCTAAATCAGATTATCATTTTCTGGTGTATCCTTCCAGAACAATCATTTTTATGCATAAGAAAAATACATAAATAAAGCCTTAAAAATGATGAGTAGCTTGGCAGCACTTTGACTTGCTTTTTTACTCACCTGCATAGAATAAATCAGCTTATTGATAAATGCTTCTTCTTTCTTTCTTTCTTTTTTTTTTTTTTTGGTGTCTACATTTTTGTTCTTTCATATATACCCACCCCATGTTCCACTCAGCCTACACCAAATTACCCTTGAAATATTCCCTTAACCTTTCTCCCCTACTCCTATCTCCTTCCCCTTTGTTTCTCTGGTAACTCTTCTTTGAGTTCAAGATTTATTGCTACTACATTTTGCCTATATAAGTTTTTTTTTGTTGTTGTTATTCTATAAATGAGTGGATACATCTACAGGGTGAAGCCATCTATAGCCAAGGTAACATAGTTACCTTGAAGTTCATCCATTTTGTTCCAAATACCACTGCTTCACCTTTGTCACAACTGTGTAATAGTCCACTGAATATGAATTCCACATTTTCTTTACCCATATATTTATTGAAGGGCACTTAAGTTGGTTCCATAAAAGCATCCGTTTTTGCATTAGAGTTTTGAAATTATTTGGATAAATACCTAATCGTTTTATTATCCGATCATATGAATTTCCATTTTTATTTTCTTAAAAATTCTCCATAAAGGGGATGGAATGGGGAATGGGATCAAAAAACGGTGGTTGGAGGGAAATTCACTATGGTGGACTGTGGTGATGGCACACAGGTGATTTGATGATGGATAGCCCATGGGTATTACAACTGAGGTGGAAAAAGGACCAAAAGAATGTAAAAATAAACTATTAAAAAAATTCTCCAAATTTCATTAACACCAACAATGGATTAAAGTTCTTTTCACCACAACTGTGGTGGGGTTTGTTGATTTCATTTTTTTTTCTATGGGTTGTAGGTTTTATATGTGCATGGGTTTTTGTTTTCATTCTTTTTCCTATGGGTTGTAGGTTTTATACATTCATGGGTTTTTGTTTTATTTTAAGAAGTATATGTATAAGGAATTTTATAAATATTCTTTAAATTTATTTGTCTCTGTTCTTTGAAAATTTTCTTTTATGCTATGGAGATAGTCATTTTGCCAGTCATATATCTTGAGAATAATTTTTCATTTTGGTTTTATATTTTACCCATGCTTTGATAAAGCACAAATTAAACTTTAACTTAGTCATCAAATGTATGAATTTTGTAAATTTTAAGGTTATACTTATATAATTTTGAGGCCATGAAGATATTTGTCTATGCTCTATTCACCAAGGAAAGAATGTTTGTTGATGGAGCAGAAGTTGCTAAATAATTTGATCAATAATTAATCTATGTCGGTATCTTAAGAATATTGTTTTCCATTTAGTATTTGTCATTACTACATATCCTTAATTATTATAGCTTTGAAATCTTGATATTCATTAGACAACTTCTGTTATCTTTTCCTTTTCAAAATAAATTGAAAATGAGGTAATCTCTAGCATCAAATACTGCCTAACCTGGCAAATTAAAAATACTAAAATTCTCTAATATTAGTAACTCATGCTTGCTTGAATAACATGTAATTAATGCCTGGATAAAGTTCCAATGAAATATAATGGAATAAATTAATTTCTAGATGTTTTACTAACAGAGAAAAAAATAACACAGGGAAAATGTTATACAGGCTTAATAAAGTTCTTTAGAATTTGATATTTATTTTTTAAATTGTATGATTTTTTTTTAAAGATTTATTTATTTGTGCATACAGAACTGGGGTACAGGCCAGAGATGCGGAGGGTGGCAGGAGCCACCATGGACAGAGTGGGGAGCAGAACAGGCAGATCAAC
>NW_004567116.1:7109469-7118582 GCF_000260355.1 Condylura cristata | reverse complement strand
GCTGAGGGGAGCAGCAGGCGGGTCAGGAGAGGTCTGCCATGCCATGTGGTCACCTCCAGGGTAGGTGGGAATCGAACTCATGTGGCAGTGGCTTTAGCTTCTTAGTGCAGTGCTTTAACCCTCTGAGCCACCAGGGAGGGCCGGAATCCTTGTTTTTAAAAATAAAAAGAATATGAGATTGAAAGGGGGAAACACTTCACTATAGGCAATTCTGTGATGGATTGACTTTACAAAGTCATTACAGACTGAAGAGAATTTCAAAACACAGTAATCACATATCTCCATGGAATTTTTAAAATGTTCTCTATATCCAAGGGCACAAGCCACAGACAGTATTTTTTTTTAAGTGTTTACTTTTATTTTATATGTATAAGAACTGGGATGTAGGCTAGTGGTTGGGGTTGAAAGGATTCACTGGAGAACAGGCAAATCTATTGAAATACACTGCTGTAGGGAGCAACAGGCAGATCAGGAGATATCTGCTGTGCCATATGGGTCAGCTCCTTGGCCAAGAATCAAATTCATGCTGCAGTGGCTGGCAATAGCTTGATATCACTGACTTAACCCCTGCACCACAGCGAGGCCCACTATTTTTAATTCTACAGGGCACCATTATGAATTTAGAAAAGGAGCAGACCTGGGAGAGATCCCTCTAGTGACCCCACCCTCCTATTCAATGTCCAGTGGCAGTAAGTAAGAGTAAGACATCCCAATACCTTCCACATAGTCAAGAGGGCAGAAACAAAAGCAGCATATGATGTCATCTTCCCAGTGATTCTGTGTGGCTGTAGGCAAGTTACACCTGTATGTGCTTCAGTCACTTCATTTGAAAGTGTGTAGCTACAGCTCTCATCTTTTATGTAGATCAAATACTAGTAATTGTATTCAGGACCATATTTAGCACATAGGGAATCATTACAAATAGAGAAAATTATTTTTTTTCTCAGTAAAGGAGGTTCATAATTTCACCCATTTGCCATGTTCACCAGGAAGAATTTTTGAGCATAAAGCAAGCAAATTTTACATGCCCGATTCAAATATTTTGGAGTGACAATGTAACCCCTAATTTGTAGAGCAAAGCTGGGGTGCAACATACAATAATTTCTAATTCATCAGGGTCTCTGGAAGGAATTGTTCTAATGTACCACGTAGGGTGGGTTTCTCCCCTATAATAAATAGTCATTAATGTTGGAATCCCAAGATGGTGATGTTTTCTTGATACCTTACTGATTGATTCCCCACAGAGATCAATGATTACTTTGGGAACTTAAAGCTTAAGGAACATGGGCCCTGGGGATACACACTGACAAAAACAAAGTCTCTAACATTTCCCATCACAGCACCTTTAGAGACAAAGGAAGCAATGACTGTCTCACAACTCGCTTAATCGAACTGCACTCTGGATTTTGGGAATGTATATAAATGATTTTATCAGAGATCTGAAAGCTTGTTCATTGTTTTTATTACAAAGATAATTTCTAATAGTCATTTAAGAGCAGGAGGAAATTGATTCAAGGGCAGTAGAACTAGACATTTTAGGAAATCTACGTAAGTCATCTCTTAATTGGATAATGCTTTAAGAAATGTCTTGGGTTGAACATCCTTTTATGAAAGTATTTTCCTTCTGTGTGTTGAGAAATAATCTCAGTGAGAAATGGGAATGCATTAATCTTCAGAATCAAATAGACAGTTATAGATATTATTATTGTTATTAATTTCACATTCACATCTTTGATTAATTATTGAAATAATTAAAATCAGTGAAGTTATTTGTCAAATGTATGATAAATCTTCGAGTCATAGTTACAGGAAGTTTGAATCCTTATATAAGCTACTTGAACAATGAATGGTTGGTATTGAAGAATATAATCAACGAAGTCATTATGCTAAACTTATTTTCAAGATGATAATATAGATTATAAAAGATACTCTATTTAAAATTTATTGGTAAAAATGAACATTGGTGGATTAACATAGAAGGGTGCTTTTTTTTATTTATTCATCAGAAAATATTTATTTTGAAGAATTGCCCATGTACCAAAAACATACAATACAAAATAACTGTTATCACTTGTGAATAAAGAAAATGATCAATTATAATATTGCATGACCTACAGAAACAGTCACAAATGAAGAACTAAGAATGAAGAAATATTTCCTAGGAATTCAGATTTCAAAAAACAAATCTCTAATGCAATCTTTCATAATCTATTTGCAATGATTAAGAGCCAAACCCTAAACTGTGTAGGACTGGGATGTGTAATCATGGATGTTCTTATGGATGAAGTGATGTTGTATGATCAGAGATCTGAACTGGAAGCTCTCTGCATACGTGCATGGCAATGTCTGAACTTCTCTTAAACTTCACTAAAGTAGTGTTTTATTTCTTAACGACTTATTTTCATTTCTTTTTTAGTGGACAATCAAAATTAAATTTAGGATCATGTAATGAAGCATAAATATTAAAATTTTTCCCCAGCTCCAGCAAAGCAGAGCTATGGGAAGGGAAAACTGTTCTGCTGTGACCGAGTTCATTCTCCTTGGATTCTCGGATGCCCCTGAGTTGAGCGTTTTGTTCTTCTTAGTGTTTCTGCTCATCTATGGAGTCACAGTTTCGGGCAACCTAGGCATGATTGTTCTGATTCGGGTCAGTTCTCGACTTCACACCCCCATGTACTTTTTCCTCAGCCACTTGTCTTTTGTGGATTTCTGTTACTCCACAGTCATAGTGCCAAAGATGCTGGCTAACATCTTAACCGAAGACAAGACCATCTCCTTCCTGGGATGCTCTGTGCAATTCTACTTGTTCTGCACATGCGTGGTGACTGAGGTAATCTTGCTGGCTGTAATGGCCTATGACCGCTTTGTGGCCATCTGCAACCCGCTGTTGTATACAGTTGCCATGTCCCAGGACCTCTGCACGGGGCTTGTGTCTTGTTGCTACTTCTGTGCAACGGTGTGTTCTCTGATTCACTTGTGTTTAGCACTTAAGATCCCATCCTACAAGTCTAATGTGATTAACCACTTCTTTTGTGATCTCCCCCCTCTCTTATCTCTTGCTTGCTCTGATATCAGTACAAATGAGCTGCTGTTATACAGTGTGGCCACATTCAATGAGATGACCACCATTGTGGTCATCCTCACCTCCTACCTGTTTATTCTCGTCACCATCCTGAGGATGCGCTCTGCAGAGGGAAGGCGCAAAGCCTTTTCCACCTGTGCCTCCCACCTCACAGCCATCATTGTCTTCCATGGTACAATCCTTTTTATCTACTGCCGGCCCAGTTCTGGCAACACTACCAATACTGACAAAGTGGCCACGGTGTTCTATACCGTAGTGATTCCCATGCTGAACCCCCTGATCTATAGTCTGAGGAACAAGGATGTGAAAGAAGCGCTCAAAAAAGTGGTGAGCTTCAAAAGAGTTTCCTAGAGATTATTTTCCCAGCTGAACACAACATCCCAAAGAAGCGACAGGTGGAGGTGACATGTTAAAATAGCAAGAATAGCCAAGCAGTAGGAAATATGAGCATTTTTGATTCATTTGCATGTGTTCCTTTGCAAACCAAGGGTAGGATTGAGTGTATACCAGATTGGCTGGTTACTTCTTTGCTTTTATTTACTACATATCTTTCATAATGCATATAAGGAATGGGATCAAGAAACATATTGAATTTGTTGTTAAATCTTCATAAGCTTGATGAGAAATATTGTGAAGCACATTTTCAGTGCCCACTAAGGAAACTGATCCACTTCAAAATGGAATTCTTACTGTTTTACAATGAATAACAAACTTTCTCAGGCTTTTCATGTTCAAATTTTTATTTCCATATAGTATATACATTTTCAATATTTTTGTTTTCAGATTATTGCTAATTTCATGTTTTCTTTATTACTTTTGTGGTTGTAGTGCTTGATGTTTTTGGAACTTCAGAAAATGTGGCACTGAATGGCTTTTCTCTCTCATATGGTATTTTACTACTTGCACTGTTTATGTCTGTCTCAAACACACGCATTTGGAATGGGCATCACAGGGAGCTACGGCATTTGTGAAAGAGGTCTCTTCTCTCATTTTTCCTTTTTAACTTCTTTTAACCTCATGCTAATTTTGCTATGTGGATAAAATGCTGAATCCTAGCCCAACTGCAGAACACAAACATTTAATTCTCAGAAGTGTGTGCACTTCTTATCCTTTGGCCCCTCTTAGGTTAAGGACTGACTTCTACTTGATATTCCGGTCTATGACCACTTTGTGGCCATTTGCACCCTCTGCTCTACAGTTACCAGGCCAGAAACTCTGTGCTGCGTCAGTGGTGGGGCTGTGAGTGGGAGCATATGTTCTTCGATGTTCCCAAGTTCCACTGTTAAATCATCTTTCTGGAGCCCACACAATCCATCACTTCTGTGATTTCCTCTCCAGATCCCCCTCTTGCTCCGACTATTGTCTCTGTCAGTTGCCCCTTGTCACTGCTGGCACCTGTAGTTGAGGGGGTACTGCCATCATTCTCAAGTCTCATGTGTTCAGTGACCACCCTGAGGAGTCATGCAGCTGGAGGACACCCACAAACCCTTCTCCGTGTCTCCTACCGGACCACTGCCACCGTTTCCATATAACCATCTTTTTTTGCACCCAATTTCAGAAAGGCACACAAGGATCATCTCTCTTTTACACAGTGGTGATGCCAGTGATGAATCCCTTATCTACAGCCTGACAAATAAGGAAGTCAAGAAACAACAAGATGACAAAGACACCTTTTCTCATTGAACGAATGTGATGTTAAAGATTTTAGTTGCTGCCAAACAATTTTTTCTTTGGAAATGAACTGTTTGCTTAGTTTATTTTATAGAAGCAACACTTGTTTACAATGCCATATATGATTGAGAGGTAGATTATCACAACCTTCAGGCATGTGTTACTAGACTACACCAATAAATAAGGCATCTATAATCACTAACCATTATCATTTAAAACCCTCTCAACTTTCATTGTGAATAAGTATTTTAGTGTTAGGCCCAATCGTTTATATTGTTATTGATTTTCTTGCTGATATAGATAAAACTTCAAAGATATCACTGAAGTCTCAGTCACAGAATATTGTCCTAGCTTGTGTGTAATTTTATGATTAAAGGTCTTATATCCAAGTCAATGAATATTTTAATAATTTATTATCATAATTATATCCATGCAGTTTATATTTTGGTTCACCTAATAATCTTCTCAAATTCAATTACTATGCAGTCTTTGGAGAATGGTGTTGTCAGTTCTGAGAATGTTATAGAAAAGACTTTAGTATGATTAAGAAAATGACAACTGAAATACGTTATCATATCACCTAGTAGAATTTTCTTTAAGTCAGTGATATCATGCTTCTAGTGTAAGGACAGGGGTTACAATTCTGGAAAGATAGTTGCCCCTATAGAGCATAAGAATTGAGATATTGAAATTTTAAGCTTTTCTAAACCCACAGGATAGCTAAGATCTCTAGGCAGCCAACACACAAGCACAGAGTTGCCACATAGAGTTCCCATGCATGAATCATGGAAGAAAATAAATTAAAAAGAAAACATTTAGTGTAAGAAATATTATATGTTGAGTGGAACTTCTCAACCTCAACAGTACTGATATTTTGCACTGGATACTTTTTGCTGTGGGACACTATCCAGTGCTTACAGTTTGTTCATTCCCTAGGGGCATTACAAATAGATGTCAGCAGTAGCCTTTGCACTTATGACAATCAGGATGGCCTCACGTACATGCGGAATATGGAAAACATACAAAGAGTCAGTCAAAACCAAACCGACCCTAATCAAAAACATCTGATTGTATAACTGAGGCAAGCATAGTGAAGGATTATGGGGTGGGAGTTTTGATGGAAGGCGCCAGTAGAACATGGTGGAAGATGGTGTGCACCAAGGGTGGGCAGTGTTGAATGTACACTTTTGCAGAAATCTGAACCATAACCCCTGGGGCAGGTACAATGATTTAAAACCCTTTTAATATCAATAAAGTTTAAGTTCAATAATAATAATAACTCATTTGTACTTTGGGGGTTATTATCATTTTATTTTCACACAGCAAGTCTCCATCTTCCTTAGATTGAATAGCTTAGGAGAAAAGGCAATGACTGGGATCAAATTAATGGCTTTTGAGACTAATTGCAGGAAGAAATTCAAGTCATAACATCCATTCTGAGCTGCTTGCTCTTTATCTCCTCCTCCATCTATTTAATTTGCTCATCTTGTACTGCAGAAAATTAACCCCTGTTCCTATATTCCTTTAAAAAATAGAATTATAGGGCCCTCCCTGGTGGCACAATGGGTTAGGATGCAGCCCAGCAAGTTGACCACAGCAGCTTCAGTGTGAGTTCGATCCTTTGCCCCAAGGTGATCCAAATGGTGCCACAGACCTCTCCTATCTCACCCTGCTCCCCTCAGCAGTGAACTTATAGATCTGTCTGTTCTTCTGCCCACTCTGTCTCAACTGAATCCTCTCACTGCTCCTGGACCGCTGGCCTGTACACCAACCAGTTCTGTATGCATAAATAAGTAAATCTTAAAAAAATAGAATTATATTTTTATCTGTTGGTTATGAAAATCAAATATGATGACTGTATAATATTGTAATGTTTAGATTAGATTCTAAAAAATAACAAGTACCCAATAAAGACAAACTCATCTATGGTTTTCTGACCACTGAGTTTATTTTCACCCTGGTATTTGAAAGAATTCTTGCGTGGCTATTGTCATTGTATCCTGCAAAAATTTAGATAACTTTGTAATGACATCAGTCATAAGAAACACTCATGTTATTTCTGAAAGTCACTATGAGGTATGGCTCACAGAGATGGTATCAGAATGTCTTGTATCATAATGTTCAATGAAATGTACACATAGTTATGTTTGATTCGAAATAACTGCTTTACAGATTCAAGGTATTAAAAATAAGGTGCATTCCACAGAGATTAATTATTGTTTGTGTTTTATATCACATGTAGTATTTATTTAATTTCAAAGTGTTTTTATTCCATAGAGAGTGAAGATGAATTTGAGACATGAGGGACCCAGTTCCCAAGAGCTGACACCACAATATTAGTCTGTGAGAGCATCAGCACATACCTCACATCCCAGCACCAGAGAAGAGATGTTTGTTGCTCAGGTTGGTTAGTCAGATCTGGGCTTATGTTACTTAAAAATGTAAGTGAATATTTTTCCTACAAAATAAACAAGTATTTTCAGATATGCCTAACTCATCTGTTTTCAAAATAGAGAATGCTTTTTACAGAATTCATATTCCCTTGCTTTACTGTTTAAAATGCCTTTGTCTTTTAGTATTTAGAAGTAGTTAAAATTTGGACAATTTCCTCTATGGTATCAAATTTTAACAATGATGTAAGAACAGTCTTTAATGCTTGATACTCTGTCTTTTTTCTCTCTCTTTTCTCTGGCTCTGGCTCTGTCTCTCTCTCTCTCTCTCTCATATACACACACACACACACCCACCCCTCTACTTTTCCACATTTTCCACTTGATTACTATCAGAGTATATAATGTGTATAAGCTCTATAAGTGTTGCTTTAATTCTGAGAGTTGAATTAAAAATCCCATCAGTTCATGGATAATTGGAAAATGTGAACTATTTCTGATTAGTAAATGATGTAAATTTTTGTATTTGTTGTGGGTTTACAATATAATGGTTTCTTACGATCATCCAAGATCATTATGAAGAACATAAATATTAGATATAATGCTGAAATAAGTCTCAAACACTGGCTTCACAATTTCATCAATTTAGTTAAGTAACTGCTATACAAGTTTACTAAGGATAAAGTCCTTCACAAAAGTATCATACAACTTTTACTGTTGTAAAGGTTAACATCTTAGATCTATGTTGCTATTTTTCTTTCAGAAAAAATTACATAGGAGTTGTATCTTTCTGCATTATTATTGGCACAAACTTTCTGCATCATTATTGACATTATTAATCACTAACATTACAATTGGCTTTGTTGATTTGGTGAGTGAAAATTAGGACAGTTTTCAATATGTATACTCATTGTGCACATTTTCAAATGGAAGTTGATATAAATGATTAATATTAAAGGAATTATTTGCATTTTCCCTGAAAGGTGTGATACAGGACCTGATCTGCTGAGGATTTATACAATTGAGACTAACTAGAAAGTTAGCGCATGTTGTTAAGGTCATGACTGTGGTTACCTTATATGGACAATGTATTGCCTTTTCAGGGCTCAGAGTAACTCTCCATGTGACATTCCTGCATATGATCTTATCTATTCCAAACTCTTTCAAAACATCTATGTTTAATTTACCCACTGAGTGCTTTGTGATGGATAAAATTTGGGAAATCAAGAAGGTTTCCACAGGCACTTAAATTAATTTTGGTCAGTAGGATCCACTGATATGTTCAACATTTTAATTATTTCATAATTGCATTTCAAACACAATTTTATATTTTTCTACAGTTAGCATAACTGTGTTGTTTTTCCTCTTCTTTCCAGACGGAATTTAAACCACCTTCCTTTGATTTACCAAACCTGACTTATGATGGAAATGGAGGAGAACTGTACTGCTGTGACTGAGTTCATTCTCCTTGGATTATCAGATGCACCTGAGTTGAGGGTTTTTCTTCCTCTGCTGTTCCTTTTCATCTATGGATGTACAGTCTTGGGCAATCTGGGCATGATTGCATTAATTCGAGTGAGCTCTCGACTTCACACCCCCATGTACTTTTTCCTCAGTCACTTGTCCTTTGTGGATTTTTGCTACTCCACAATAATTGTGCCAAAGATGCTGGCTAGTATCTTAAGCAAGGAAAAGGCTATCTCCTTCCCGGGATGCATGGTGCAATTTTATTTGTTTTGTACATTTGCAATCACTGAGGTCTTTCTGTTGTCCGTAATGGCTTATGACCGCTTCTTGGCCATCTGCAGCCCATTGCTATACATGGTCTCCATGTCCCAGAAACTCTCTGTGGGGCTAGCTTCTGGCTGCTACCTTTATGGGAATATTTGTTCTCTGATACACTTGTGTTTAGCTCTTAAGATCCCATCCTATAGGTCAAATGTAATTAACCACTTCTTTTGTGATCTACC
>NW_004567116.1:7062869-7108229 GCF_000260355.1 Condylura cristata | reverse complement strand
TTACCAGGCCAGAAACTCTGTGCTGCGTCAGTGGTGGGGCTGTGAGTGGGAGCATATGTTCTTCGATGTTCCCAAGTTCCACTGTTAAATCATCTTTCTGGAGCCCACACAATCCATCACTTCTGTGATTTCCTCTCCAGATCCCCCTCTTGCTCCGACTATTGTCTCTGTCAGTTGCCCCTTGTCACTGCTGGCACCTGTAGTTGAGGGGGTACTGCCATCATTCTCAAGTCTCATGTGTTCAGTGACCACCCTGAGGATTCATGCAGCTGGAGGACACCCACAAACCCTTCTCCGTGTCTCCTACCGGACCACTGCCACCGTTTCCATATTACCATCTTCTTTGCACCCAATTTCAGAAAGGCACACGAGGATCATCTCTCTTTTACACAATGGTGATGCCAGTGATGAATCCCTTTATCTACAGCCTGACAAATAAGGAAGTCAAGAAACAACAAGATGACAAAGACACCTTTTCTCATTGAATGAATGTGATGTTAAAGATTTTGGTCACTGCCAAACATTTTTCTGCTTTGGATATGAACTGTTTACTTAGTTTATTTATTTTATAGAAGCAACATTTGTTTACAATGCTGTATATGATTGAGAAGTAGATTCCATCCTTCAGTTGTGTACTATTGTACTATACCAATAAACAAGACACCGATAATCATTAGCCATAGTCAATTGTTACCCCCTCAGCTTTAACTGTGAAGAAACATTTTATTTTGCTTTTATTGTTTATATTATATTTTGCTTTTCTTGCTTATATATATGAATCTACAAAGATATCACTGAAGTCTTTGTCATGGGACAATTTTTCTATATTTTCTTGTGTATAACTTGATGATTAAAGGTCTTATGTCCAAGTTAATGAATATTTTAATAATTTAGTAATGTAATTATATCCGTGCAATTTATACTTTGGTTCACCTAATAATCTTCTTCTCAAATTCAATTATTATGCAGTCTTTGGAGAATGGTGTTGTTAGTTCTGAGAACATTATTGAAAAGCCTTTAGTATAATTAAGAAAATGACAGCTATCATATCACTTAGTAGAATATTCATCAAGCCAGTGATATCAGGCTTCTAGTATAAGGTCAGGGGCTACAATACTGGAAAAGACAGTTGCCCCAATAGATCATAATAATTGAGATATTCTGGAAACTTTAAAATTTTCTAAAGCCAGAGGATGGCTGAGATCTCCAAGCAGCCAAACACAAGCACAAAGTTGCCAGACATGGAGTTCCAGTACATGAAGCATGGAAGAAAATAAATTAAAAAGAAAACATTCAATGTAAGAAACATTATATATTGAATGGAACTTTCCAACCTCTACACTGCTGATATTTTGCACTGGATAATTTTTTTGCTATGGACACTATCCAGCGCTTACAGGTTCTTTAGCATTACCAATGGGCTTCACAAACAGATGTCAGCAGTAGTCTTTGCACTTATGATAACCAGATAACCAGGATGGCCTCATGTACATGTGGAATGTAGAGAAAGAGAACAATGGGTCAGTCAAAACCAAACGAATAATAACCAATCAACATCTGATCGTAAAATTGAGAAAAGCATAGTAGAGGATTATGGGGTGGGATTTAGGGAGGAGGGGACCCAGTAGAACATGGTGGAGGATGGTGAGGCACCAAGGGTGGGCAGGGTTGAATATATACTTCTGCAGAAATTTGAACCATACCCCCTTGGGCAGGTACAGTGATTTAAAACCCTTTTAATATCAATAAAGTTAAAGTTCAATAATAATAACTCATTTGCTTTGGGGGGGTTGTTATCATTTTATCTTCACATACCAAGTCTCCATCTTTCTTAGATTGAATAGCTTAGGAGAAAAGGCAATGACTGGGATCAAATTAATGGCTTTTGAGAAAGTAATTGCAAGAAGAAATTCAAGTCACAACTTCCATTGTGAGCTGCTTGCTCTTCTTCTCCTCCACTAATTTAATGTGTTCATCTTTTTTGCAGAAAATTAATTTCCTTCCTATATTCACTTAAAAATAGTTATTCTCTTAGCTTTTAATTGTGGAAATCAAATGCAATATTGTTTATATATACTTAGATTATTGTTAACACAGGTATCCCAATAATTATAAACTCTTTTATGGTTTTCTGACCATTGAGTTTATTTTCTTCCCCTTATTTGAAAGAATTCTGGTGTGGCTCTAGTCACTGTATCTTGCAAAATATTAGGTAACTCTGTTAATGACATTAGTCATAAGAAACATTTATGTTATTTCTGAAAGTCACTATGAGGTATGGCTCACAGAGATGGCATCAGAATGTCATCATAATGCTCAATGAAATGTACAAGTAAGTAGGCTTGATTCTAAATAACTGCTTTACAGATTCAGGGTATTAAAAACTAAGGTGCATTCCATAGAGATCAATTAGTGTTTGTGTTTTATATCACATGGAGTATCTATTTAATTTCAAAGTGTTTTAAATCCATAGAGAGTAAAGATGAATTTGAGACATGAGGGACCCAGTTCCCAAGAGCTTACACCACAGTACAAGTCTCTGAGAGCATCAGTGCAGACCTAATATTCCAGCACCAGAGAAGAGATGTGTATTGCTCAGGTTTGTTAGCGAGAACTGGGCCTAGGTTATTTTAAAGTAAAAGTGAATATTTTTCCCCACTAAGCAGTTATTTTAAAGATATACCTAATTTATCTGTTTTCCAATAGGGGATATTTTCACAGAACTTGTATTCCCTTTCATTTACTGTTTCATATGCTTTTTTTTTTTTTTTGTCTTTTAGTATTTAGAAAGAGTTGATAAATTGGAGTTAGAGCAAGTTTCTTTATAATATTATAGAGGCTTGCATCCATACCTCTTCTATCTTTTTACATCGATTACAGTCTAAATCAATGTGTATGATTGTATGGGATATATAAGTGTTTTCTAATTTGGAGAGTTGAATTCATATGTTTCTCAACAGTTCATAGAGATTTGTAACATGTGAACTATTTTTGCTCAATAATTTATGCTAAGTTGTTGGAATTTATATTGTGTTTACCATAAACTGGTTTCTTATTATCATCCTAGAATAATACAGAGAACATCTGAGTTGATTTTCCTGTTGTAACTCTGAATTAGAAAAACTTCTATTTTTTTTTTTAAGATTTATTTATTTATTTGTACAGAACTGGGGTACAGGCCAGAGATGCGGAGGGTGAGAGGATTCACCAGGGACAGAGTGGGGAGCAGAACAGGCAGATCGATGAAGTACACTGCTGAGGAGAGCAGTGGGCGGGTCAGGAGAGGTCTGCCTTGCCATGTGGTCACCTCCGGGGCAGGCGGGGATCGAACTCATGCGGAAGTGGCTTAAGCAACTTAGTGCAGTGCTTTAACCCGCTGCGCCATCAGGGAGGGCCAAAACTAATATTTTTTTTAACAGAAAATGAAAAATTAATAATTTTAGGAAAACAAAATTTCCATTTAAAAATATTTAAGATATGGAAAAATATTTGTCAATTTTTCCAGTTCATAATGACTCTACTCAATTTACATTACACATGCCATATGACGTCATGGGTATATTTTTCCTGCTGAACAGGAAGGCGGATAAAATACCTCAACTTTCATTTACCTTTTTTTTTTTAAGATTTTATTTATTTATTCATACAGAACTGGGGTACAGGCCAGAGATGTGGACGGTGAGAGGATTCACCAGAGACAGAGCGGGGAGCAGAACAGGCAGATGATCAAAGTACACTGCTGAGGGGAGCAGCGGGCAGGTCAGGAGAGGTCTGCCATGCCCTGTGGATCTCCTCCTGGGCAGGCGGGGATCGAACTCATGTGGAAGTGACTTAAGCTTCTTAGTGCTGTGCTTTAACCTGCTGCGCCACCAGGGAGGGCCACATTTACCTTTTCTTTAAGGACAAGTCTGAATGGTTGATCCCACTTCTTTATAATTCACAAAGTAATTACCTTTCCAAGCAACAATTTGAGGCAACTCTGTAAAGCTTCAATCTGCATCCTTTAAAATATGAATGAAATATTTAATTTTTATAATTGTAACCAAATCAAAGTGATATTGCATTCCACTATCATGCATCATGTGTCTAAATATACATCTTCATTAATCTATCTATCTATCTACCTATCTATCGTATTTACCAGAATAACAATAGGTATCCTTTTAAAACAAACATCTCCAAAATGTAATTTCAAACTGCATGATACAATACTATTTTATATATGATGCACTATAGTTTAACAATTACTCTATTTTTGACTGTTTTTTTTGTTGTCAGTAGTATAAATAATGCTGCAATATAATTTCACCCACTGCCTTCTCAATTTTATCAATGTAGTTAAAAATCCCTATAAAAGTTTTGTAAGAATAATCTTTTGTAAAATTATCATACAGCTTTTACTGTTGGTTTTATGTTGCTTAATTGCTTTCCAGAAAAAGTGAATAAAAGTTGTATCTTTCCACTTCACTAACATTATAATTACATTAGTTTGTTAATGTGATATGTGAAAATTAGGATCATTTTCAGTATACATTATATATATATTTTAATCATTCTGTATATTTTCAAATGGGAAGTTGATATAAACCATTAATATCAAAGAAACTAGTTGCATTTTCCCAGAAATGTATGGTACAGGACCTCATCTGCTAAGGATTTATGCTTTTGAGAGAATTTATGCAGATTGAGAGGACTAGAAAGTACATGTTGTTAGGGTCATGCTTACTGTTACTGTAAGTGGACAGAACCTACCGCCTTTTTCAGGGCTAGGAGAGACTTCCATGTGGCATTATTGAATATTATTTTATCAATTTTAAAGTCCTTCAAAACATCTATGTTGAATTTACCCACTGAGTTCTTTGTGGTGGATATAATTTGAGAAATCAAGTAGGTTTTCACAAGCACTTAAATTATCTTTGATCACTGGGATCCTCTGAAATATTGAACATTTTAATTATTTCATAATTGCAATTTAAATACAGTGTTTCTGGTATCAATTTTACATATTTTCCTGAAGTTAACATAAATGTGTTGTTTTTTCTCTTCTTCCCAGACGGAATATAAAGCACCTTCGTTTGGATTACCAGACCTGACTTATGATGGAAATTGAGGAGAACTGTACTGCTGTGACTGAGTTCATTCTCCTTGGATTATCAGATGCACCTGAGTTCAGGGTTTTTCTTCCTCTTCTGTTTCTTTTCATCTATGGATGTACAGTCTTGGGCAATCTGGGCATGATTGCATTAATTCGAGTGAGCTCTCGACTTCACACCCCCATGTACTTTTTCCTCAGTCACTTGTCCTTTGTGGATTTTTGCTACTCCACAACAATTGTGCCAAAGATGCTGGCTAGTATCTTAAGCAAGGAAAAAGCCATCTCCTTCCCGGGATGCATGGTGCAATTTTATTTATTTTGTACATGTGTAATCACTGAAGTCTTTCTGTTGTCCGTGATGGCTTATGACCGCTTCTTGGCCATCTGCAGCCCATTGCTATACATGGTCTCCATGTCCCAGAAACTCTCTGTGGGGCTAGCTTCTGGCTGCTACCTTTATGGGAATATTTGTTCTCTGATACACTTGTGTTTAGCTCTTAAGATCCCATCCTATAGGTCAAATGTAATTAACCACTTCTTTTGTGATCTACCACCCATCTTTACTCTTGCCTGCCATGACGTCTCTCTAAATGAGCTCGTGGTGTTCATAGTGGCCACATTCAATGAGATCATCAGCATTGTGGTCATCCTCACCTCCTACCTGTTTATTCTCGTCACCATCCTGAGGATGCGCTCTGCAGAGGGAAGGCGCAAAGCCTTTTCCACCTGTGCCTCCCACCTCACAGCCATCGTTGTCTTCCAGGGAACAATCCTTTTCATCTACTGCCGGCCCAGTACTGACAACAACCCAGATACTGACAAAGTGGCCACGGTGTTCTATACCGTAGTGATTCCCATGCTCAACCCCCTGATCTATAGTCTGAGGAACAAGGATGTGAAAGAAGCGCTCAAAAAAGTGGTGAGCTCCAAAAGGGTTTCCCAGAGATCATTTTCTTAGCGATTCTCAGAGTTTCATAAGAGACTTTTGTGAGGACTTTGTTTTAGGAGGATATAAATGGAAAGTAAAATAGGGAAGGATTTTATGATTTGGTAACTATATATGTTTTCCACTTGCTTCTCTTATTAAGCCATAGCTTGCGCTTTTTATTAGTTAGCTGAACTGCATCAAGTACTTTTACTTCTCTTATCCAATCTCTAACTGCTTTGAGTAGGTTTTGGGAGTGGTATTGATAGACTTTATTTTCTTGGCTTGAGATACCATCAATATATTTCTAGCAATACAATTTTTTGCATCATTCTTAATGCATACATTCCTTATTTTTAAACAGATTCCATTTTCTTAAGTGTAGAAAAAAAGTTTTCGTGGTTTTTACTTTTCATGAATATATGGAGTGAATTTCTTATGTGTTTATGTTTAAATCTTAGTATTATTTTAGTCAGTTTGGTTCCATTTTATTATTTTTATATTGTTTTTAAATAAAAAAAGTTTTAAATGGAGATGATAATGCTGTACTTTTTAAATAAACTTTTATCAAAAATTAAGTAGTGTATCTCAAGTTCTTAACACAATACATATTATAATTGATGAATCAATTATCTGCTTTTATTGCTATTTTCTAAATTTTTCTTTATTATATAATGACTCTTTATTGAACAAATATATCATGTACTTTATACTGTATTTTTTTAAATGTCCATCTTGTTAAAAATTTTATTACCCTGCCTGATATTATTTTACCTCCCCATGCCTTTTGATATAAGCTATTACAAATTTAGTGACCTAAAACAATATGCCTCATTCTCTAGAGTGCTGGAGGTGAAGCATTTTTAATCAAAATCATGAGTTTAAAACCCAGGTGTCAACAGGACCAAACTCCTTCAGGTCCAGGGGACATCTTTCCTACTTCTTCCAGCTTCTGATGAATGTTGGCTTTTCTTGGCTCATTGTCATATCACAGCTACCTTCAGGGCTGGCATCTTTCAACATCCTTCCTCTCCATCTTTATTATGTGTGTGAGTGTGTGTGAAAAGAGAGAAATGGTCTCCTGCCTCTGTCTCAGAGGAGTCTTGTGTGGACTTTCCAGTCTACCCAGTTAACCCAAGGAAATGCTCTCATCTCAAAAGCATTAAGATAACCATGTCTGCAAATAATCTTCCTGAATAAACTAGTGTTTATATATCCCAGACTATTAGAATCTGATGTATACAAAGCTCCATTTTCTAGCTTAAACACCCATTTTTAAAAGATGGAATCATTATTTATCTTTCTTACGTTCCTACAGGTTAACATTTCATTTGGCTTCCTCTTTGCTTAAAATTTGGTTTCATGTTTGTTATTGTCTACATTTTAAAGAATCATGTTAATGGCTACTTAAATGTGGCAAGATTAAATATCTGGTTATGTTCAAGCTAATGAGTGTGTTTTTTTTTCTTTTTGAGAAAAAATGCTTAAACTTGCTTAAAACAGGTGTCTCAAATATAACTGGCATAACTGGCAGTCTCAGACTATTTTTGTTGGACTCAAACATAAGAAAAAACTGCAATGATCTGGCTCTCATTATGAAGTCATACTGATGCTTTTAAAAAATAAATCCTTGAAGGTAATGACCATTTGTATATATCCCAGTATTCCTGGAAAAGCCAGGTATTCATTGTTTCTATAAATAAATAGCAATGATGAAAACAATGGGGTTGTGTTGTGTTTATAAGGAAAATGGAGCTCTGTATTGGTTGTCCAATATTTTCAATGATGTGAGATTGCCCACATCACCTACAAGACTATGACTCTCTTATATAAGAGAAACACCTTTACACCTTTGGTCCTCCAAACAGAACATAGTTTCCCAACCTTAGCACTAGTACTGTTTTGGACTCACTATGGGACTGTCCTGAGCATGAAAGAATGTTCAGCAGCATCCCTAGTTTCTAGCCAGTGGTGTCTTCATCCTCCTCCCTGGGAACCCTCCCACTGCGACAAGTGGCAAATGTCTCCAAACATTAACTCTGGTTAAATCAAGTTTAGGTAGTGAATACCATCACCTAGTATATGGACAGTGCCCTGACAAATTCATAAAATAAGTAGAATTTAAAGATAAATAAATGAGGTACACTGGAGTTAATTATAGGAATCAATTTCTTGGCCATGTAGGGCGTGGGACTTAGACCAGCAGCAGCTTGAAGGTGTCTGGGCTGGTTCAGGAGACTGGGCATTTTGTGGCCAGCATGGGGAGATAAAGAAACCTCTGCTCATTTCTAAACAAGAATGAAGACTAGGTCAGGAAAAGCAGAGATGGGGGGATGGGCAGAGAGCTAGACACAGGGCCTGAGGGTCTTGTTCCTATGTGCATCGGCACTGACAGCTGGCTGAGAAGAGGAAAAGATGAATCCCCTTTTGACGTGACACCATAAAGAAGCCCTGTTTATTCAGAAGGAAGGGTCAAGTCTTTGACAGGGAATTATTGGCTAAAGTCACACAGATAAGTAAATATTACTTATTAGCTTTGAAAGAAATGTTATCTTACTTCAACACTTAGCTCTGATCTTAAGCACTCTCAATCATTTTCTTAAAATGAATGTGATAGAAAGCCTTGATTTTTTGATAATGTGTTAAAAATATTAGCCCAGTGCTTTTAAAGGTAAGAAGGTAAAAATGTAGTGAGGACTGTCTTAGTTTTCCTTTAAACATATATGGAAAAGATGTCCAGAGGTTCCAATTTTATGAAACATCAATAATTTCAGTTTTTATAAATGTGAATACATTGAATATGTCTTTAAGAAAGTATACTAACTTGGGAAGAAGTTTCAATAGTGGTTGAAAGATTCTGACAGGCAATATGTTCTATGAAAACAAATTACTTAATATTATTAAACAAAATAATTGAGGTAATAAAATATCTGTTCACTCAGTAAAGCAAGACAAACAATCTAAAAGCTACATGTTTCTAATATTTTGTTTCATTCTTATAATGTTTTAAGTACAAAGTACACAGCACATTTTTGCAGTAAAGATATCTATAAAACTAAGGGAGAATATTTAAAGGAAAAATTTGGTAATATCCATCATTTTGTCCTGTGGAACAACCAAAAAGTTGCTCCATCTTTTACCATGACAACATAAATTAAAATAAATACCCCTGAGCACATGAAATCACATGATTTTTATAACTGGGTTAATTCCTAGTTGATTAATGGAAAAAGCAGTGAAGTTTTTGAAATAGTTTACAGGATAGTTTAATAGAAAATCCTTGCACCCAACCATTCTGCCATCACCATTATCCAAATTTGATTGATAAAATGGTTCTAATTTATTTTAGAGATATACACAGAGCAAATATGTATCATTGTAACAGGAAAACTAATAAAAATATTAGGACTTTTTTTTTCCCTATGAATAAATGCTCATGTGAATAACACTTTCTTTACAATATAAATTGTATCACTGGGGCATTTCAGAGGTGGTATTTCAGTTTTTGCTACTGTGGTGCCATGAATACATCACAGGGCATGGGATCCTCTTTTGAATGGGCCTTTGGGGAATGTTCAGGAATTTACTTCCAATTTTCACTGCACTGTCAGGACAAGTGCCCAAAGCAGAAGTAGGGGCAAGGAAAATCCACATGCTGATGCAAGACAATGAAGGGTATTTCAGATTGAGAGGTGCTTGTGGAAGACGTGTTCCCATGGGCCAAAGCGGTGGAAGAGAGATTTTTACATCCAAATATTCCTCTGTCTAAACCAAATGACCAGAAGTGCAGATGATTTCATCTATGATGAACATACTGGAATATAATTTAAATGACAGTTTTCTTCTTTTGGTAATACACAAACTCATGTCTGCATCTGCTTTTTAAACTATATTCATTGATATATTTAACCCATATTTTTGAATGACATATTGTACTGAATATTATGAATAGCACAACAAAGAATTATTACAGTGGCACAAACTTTACATTTATGGAACCGTAACTGTAGCACTGAATATCTCCTATTTATTCTTATCTATATTAACATATACTTCTCAGTATAAATTTCAATAATTACTGCAACCTGAATCAACTTAGATACAATCTACAATCATAATGGGAAATATCTAGAAGGATGGATGAGGCAGCAAAACTATGCCAAACCACCTGAACTGTAGACCTCAGAATATTTTAATACTTTTGGGTGAAAAAAAAAGTCTCACCCAGAATTTAATTCAGTGCCAATTGCTTTCTTCAGGGCACCCTTCACATCTTTATTCCTTAGGCTGTAGATGAGTGGGTTTAACATGGGGATGATAACTGTGTAGAAGACAGAGGCCATTTTGTCTGTGTCCATGGAGTAACTCGAGCTGGGTCGAAAATACATGAACAGGAGCGTGCCATGGAATATCGCTACAGCCATCAAGTGCGAGGCGCATGTGGAGAAGGCTTTGCGTCTCCCCTCCGCTGAATTCATTCTCAGGATGGTGACGATGATGTAGCTGTAGGAGAGGAGGACGGTGATGATGCTGGACCCCACGACACAGCCAATGAGGGTGAACATCACTATCTCATTAATTGATGTATCTGAGGTGGAGAGGGCTAGAATGGGTGGGATGTCACAGAAAAAATGATTGATGATATTGGAAGTACAGAATGACAATCGAAACGCCAAACAGGTGTGGACTGCTGAATCCACCAAGCCCACCGTGTAGGAAATGAGAACTAACTGGGTGCAGAGCCGCCTGGACATGGCGACTGTGTACAGAAGTGGGTTGCAAATGGCTACATACCGGTCATAAGCCATGACAGCCAGCATGAGGCACTCCACATCTGCAAAGGCACCAAAAATATACATCTGAATGGGACATAAATTATATGGGATCCTCTTTTGCTCAGATAAGAAATCAACCAGCATCTTGGGAGAGACAGAGGAGGAGTAGCAGATATCACAGAAAGACAGATTACTCAGGAAGTAATACATGGGCGTTTGAAGTCTGGGGTCCACCTTGATCAGCAGGATCATCCCTAGGTTGGCCACCACGGTGATGCCATAAACCAGTAGAAAGAACACGAAGAGCCCCTGTTGTACATCCTGTCTTCCAGAAAGTCCTACAAAGATGAACTCAGCAAACACTGTGCAGTTCTCAGCAGCCATCCGCCAGATCTGGAAATATCTGGTTGTGACAGAAGAAAATGCAGGTGGAAGGTTACGACCTCTTCTATCCTACTAGATAAATTCCTTGATCTATTTTTCTGCGATGAGATAAAAGAGTTTAGCAAGGCTGGTAACAATTGAAGAAACTGAATCTACTGGGAATGTATCTAATAATATGGATCAATATTTGGTGATGATATCACTTTCATTTGGTTAGCATTATACAGAGGTCACAGTACACTTTAATTCAATTTAAATCTCACTATTTCCACAAGAAGTTATGCAATATGCATCATATTCTTACTACTTCTATATCATAGAAGCTTGAGCCAGCGTTTAATAACATTTGACAAAGTACTCATTTGTCAGAGTCTCAGGCCTCAGAGAAGGTCATGAACGAACTATCCCAATTCCCTACATTTTTAATTTTGTTTTACACATTCTTGATCCCTACTTCAACTGAATATCAATGAAATATTTTCATATTTTGGTTTAAAAGCCTTGGTGGCCCTTGGGAGTTTAATTGAATTCTATTTGTTACATTTTATTCAAACAAACTATGGCTGTATGTGTATGTGTACATATACATACTTACCAATATAAACACATATATAACAAATATCATACATGACTCCCTCTGTTCTGTGAGAAAATATGAACAGTTGTTTTCATGGTAATTGAAGAAAAAAATATCAGATAGTGACTTAAAAATCAGTGTGCAGCCAACCTCTTTGCTTCAATTAATTTAAATAGTTTTTCTGTGTACAAATCTTTTAAAATTTTATCTCTTTTAAAATTTTAGCTCTGAGAAGCTTTTTAAAATATTAAACAATGAATTATTGCCTAACCACCTCCACAAACTATGCTTTATTCATCTTATTTTGTATATTTTTTGAGATGGATTATTAAATGTCATTAAAATTGTATAACATCAATACTTTATAGTCTCTTTTTGTCTTGATAACAATCTAGCAAAAATGCATGAAAGCTTTAAAACAGGGGCCTCCCTGGTGGTACAGGGGTTAAATCTCAGCTGTCAAGCGATCCTCAGCCACTGCAACATGAGTTTGATCCCCCTGCTAAGAAGCTGACCCACATGGCGCAGCAGACCTCTCCTATCTCCTCCAGTGCTCCCCTCTACAGTGTATTCCAATCTGCCTGTTCTGCTCCCCACTATCTCTGGTGAAGCCTCTCACACCCTGCACCTCTGACCTATATCCCAGATTTTACATGCATAAATAAAGAAAATTAAATCTTAAAAAATCAGCTCTAAAACATATTAAAATATAAATCAGTAAACAACAAATATTTAATAATACCTGACCCAGAATTGATGAGTTCCTCATGCACACAGCGCTGTTTGCAGGGTGGCTCAGCATTGTCTGATTGATTTATATAAGCATTCTGAGTGTGGTCCCTCGATACGCAACATGGTCTCTCATGAATATGAACAGAAATAATGAGATATAATGAGGTTTATCATGATATGGATTACAGATAGGTGATTGAGGAAAAAAATACAGAACATTTTAAATATTGTAGTTCCCCTCTGTCTTATCGTACAATATTTAATGTGTTTAGCAATAATAGGAATTGTCTCCAGTAAACAAGCATTTTTTATTTCCAGCCCCCAATATCAGTACGGAGCATTTGCCTTAATTCCATAATTTACAAAATAAACACACACCTGCTAAAGTTTCCACATATCTGCAATCACACACAAATAGTCTTCTACTGAACACATGTTCGATGTTAAGGATAATTACAAAAATTTAAAAAAATATATCATTCATTCACTGTGCAGGGATATCTAGATTTTGTTGTGTATATACTGGAGTTTAAATTTTCAAAAGTGATGTCAGAATAAACATACTATATACATATTCTAGAATCAAGGCAACTCATCCCTTTCTATTCATTTGCCTAAACTCGCTTGTGCTAATGAACACTCTTTGTGCCCAGCTCTTTATATCATAAAATCCCTGTTGCAAATAAAATTATACATAAATCTGGATATTTCATTAAAACAAAGTAGAAGTAAAGTTACTTAACAGCCAATAGATGTCAATCTGAAATAAGACAATTTTAACTTTTAACATAGTCAAATATTATATATCGTTATCAGTACACATTATTATTACACATTTAATATATTGATCTGTATCCTGAGTTGTGTCAAACAGCTTCCTTTTATGTTGCCGAAAGCTACAGGTGATGCATTTCTAGTACATCATAGAGGTTATGTCACTGAATTCATAGAATAGGTCAAAAATATTCCTAGATACAGTGAAAGAAAAAAAATTAAAAGATGACGTCATGGCCCTCCCTGGTGACACAATGGGTTAGGACGCAGCACTGCAAGCTGGCCACAGCCACTTCAGTGCGAGCTTGATCCCCAGCCCCAGAGGTGACCCACTTGGCACAGCAGACCTCTCCTGACCAGCCCGCTGCTCCCCTCAGTAGTGTACTTTGTTGATCGGCCTGTTCTGCTCCCTGCTCTGTCTCTGGTGAAGCCTCTCAGCCCCTCCTGCAGCTCTGGCTGGGACCCTAGTTTATATGCATAAATAAATCTTTAAAAAATGACTTTACTACTCTCTTATAATGTTATCATATGTTTATGTTAAAGGGACATTTGCAGAATTTTGTGAAAATTCATAAAATCATGATTCATAGACTCCTAGATTTCCAAGGGAACCACGAGACCTTTCAAACCAAATTTCTTTGTCAAGGTAGATTTATATCTCTATCTAATTTCTATATCAGGTAGATTGCTACCCCCTGTGAGTGGTGGCAGAAATGAGCACATGGGGAGGGCAGTCACCTTGGAAGGCAACCTGTATTATTGATACCAACTGGATATTTGAGCATTATTATTAATGATGTGAAGAGACAGTGACGGAGTGAGTGTGTTGCAGAATTTCAGGAAGCAAGTACAACTTAGAGACACGTGTGTCCACTGAACAGGTGATACCGCTAGGCTTTGGGTTTACAAAGTCTGTATTGCCCATTTTTCGAGGAACATTTTGTCATGTGTGTGAATCATAGTATACACCCACAAGTAGAAGTGGTTTTGAATTCTTAAAATGCCTGCTGCTCATTAATAGTCCAAGAAAAATGTACATATGCATTATAGCTGTTTATCTTAGGCTGGAATGAAATAAATGCAATTGTGGTGAAGCATAGACATGCACAATTTGTGTAAACACCAATAGAAATAACAAGATCTGAAAGGCACCAGAAGTTTATATATCTAGTATTCCCGATATTGCTTTTTCTGTAACTTCCCTTGGATTAAACATAAATATTGAATTACCACATTTTCCATTCTTTTTTTGTTTGTCTTTATTGTTATGGAATGTTATTTTACTTCTAGAAAGAGAGTATTTCTCATTCAGATTTAATAAGTTCATATGTTTTTATTGAAGAAATGTGTTTTTGGTGACAATTAGTGTTTTTCCTTAACATGACAATTTTTTCTTTGGTGATCCCAGGAAAGGTAAGTTAAGGAAATTTCAAACCATCTAAGTAATAGCCAATATAATGTCCCACCCAGAAAATTATATATGTCTGTTACCTATGAGCTTTATTACCATTCTCTTTGCCTGGTCCATGTTTGGAAGGACAGACTTCTCCCTGGTCACTTCTGATTCCTCTCCATGCTTATTTTCCCTCAGGGCTGCCCTCTCTCCAGGGACACCAGGTACCCAGAGTCACTCTGCTGAGGCAGAATCCTAACAATCCCCTAATCACGGTCTGTCCCTCCAGACCGTGTCATCTAAACCCCACTCCCCATTAAATCCAGAGCATGGACAATGTATTGCAGAAAATTGCATAATCTAAATTTGTTCCCACAAGATTCTATGAATACAGAATAGCTTCCTTTAGTGTGTGTGTGGGGGTGGGGAGGGGAGAGCCTATGGTACATATTAACACATCAGAGACAAATAGCAAAACAATGTCTGGGAGATTTTCCTACTATCACTGGTTCCCTAAATATAATACTGTGTAGGTAACAGTCTATCCCTTGCTGTAGTCACAACATTGACTCTGATGTGCCAAAATTGGGATAAAACGACAGAACTCTGCCCTTTATACACTAGTGAGCTGTATAGCTTCTGGATAAAGACCTTAATGAGAAATCTTGTTAACCTATAACTTTTCCTGGAACTTCTGTCCCTTGCCAGTGTAGAAATTGTCATGGCATAGTCTTCTTCTCTTTGGGAGTGGCTTTTTCCTTTGCGCAGTGGTTCATCGTTGTTGATTCTGAGTAATGGTAGTTTGAAAAGGACCAGCGATTCCACAGTGGCACTCAGTCTCCATATCCTCACCCCCAGGTTTGCATTCCATGATGTTCTCTACTGCACTCTGCCACCTGCTGGCATCTGATCTAGATGTTGGCACCTAAGGATCCTTTATTCCTATAACTGGGTTAAGGACTATGTTAATCGCTTCTACCTCCACTCCTCACATGAACTGGGTTTCTGGCCTTTGGATGCCTCCTGACCAACTTTCCTGCTCTTAGCCTCTATAAAAGCAAGGAAGTAAATTGACAGGATGATGAGCAGAGTTTCTACTGATACAGGTGGGGCAGAATGAGAAAAAAATAATGAACCTAAAAGTTTTCAATGTCAAAAGATCTCCCTCCACCAGAGGTCAAAAAAGAAAAACAGCTCAGATGGATTTCATCTATGAGAGACATACTCTGCTGAGATCAAATAAATTAAAGGAATCTGCTCATTAATTTATAAAACTTCCCTTTGCATCATTTTTTCAGGGTATGAAATCTTTTATTCCGTACATATTTTGAATGGCTTTCCAAGCATTGAAAATAGAAAAATAGAAATAGTGGTGAAGAAGATAACTTAGGACTTTGCATTTATGGAACTTTGAGTTAAAGCAGGAGACGTCTTACTGATTTCATTTATTCAATAGCATGTATTTCTGAGGATATGACAGTGTGTTTCTAAGCTGATATTGATACTGACATGTCAGGCTCTGAGGCCTAGTCTCCCAGCCAGGAATGGATCAAGCTGTAGAGGCAATACGCAGTCAGTCACTAGGCCACCAGGGGTTGGTATCTGGTGAAGCCACAGCAGGAACTTTGCCGGTGCTAAGACAAGCAAGGGAGGAGGAAAATTGGTTTAGAGAAAGAAAAAGTGTATTGAGGAGAAAAGGAACAGAATAAGGAGGGACCCCCAGGCGGTGGGTGGAACCAGGCCAGCGAGGGGCAAGAGAGTCTCAGTGGAGTCCTGCCGCGGGGAATCTATATATTAGGATTTAAATGTAGCTAAGCCTTTGCCTGCTTGGCTTTTAAGGTTTCTTTAGAATCATTCATACAAAACAAGTAAGTCTTATTATGGAGGGCAAAATCCATGAGAAAGTCCAGGACTGCTGAGGTGAGGGATTTTAGGAGTGTCACTGGCCTTTGGCTTGAAGGACACTGTGGTTTTATCAGGAAGATATGAGGTTCTTTTAATTGTTCCCTAGTAGCGGTGGCAAAGATACTTCAGCTTGGAACTGCAGCGTCCCAAACACCAGCAGGTACTGTAGCCAAAATGACAGAATCAGTGAGAACTGAGCTTCAGTACTAACTTTTGCAGCAGCTACAAGAGCTAAACGTGGCTGTGAAGACTTTTAGTTTGGAATTGCGTTACAATGACCTGTCCTAATAGAGGAAGTTAGGGAAGCAAGACTAAAACGGTTTAAACCTGTGGCCTTGTAGTGAGCCAGGTGGCAGCACTGTAAAGAGTCTGCTGAGGCAAGTTGGGGTGATGAGAGGCTTCAGGGACTTCATATTAGGACACAGGGAGAGAGCATCAACCTTAATTTAAGCAACTATACTACCTTCTTAGTAAGTTGATGAAAGCCATTGTTTTATTTTTTCCTAAAAATAAAATGGGATCTTATGGAGGCTACATTGAATTTACACTGCTCACCCTGGATAGCTTACTGGGACATAGCCATGAAGACAGAAGGGGACTGAGAAAGATTCTCTGCAAGCAGCAGAGAATGGATGATGACCCTTCTTAGTTTTAAAAGAGGACTGAAATCAATAATGACCTGTTCCTATATTAGAACAGAATCATGCAGACATATGAGAAGTACAGAAAATATCTAAAAAAGTGTATTAGTCACGTGACAGGAAGATATGCGAAAATAATTAAACCTTAGCTTCCAGGATACTTAAATAATTTGGGACAAGATGAAATGGCTTTACCTAAGACATAATTTAGAGTTAATCACTTTCTTCAGGGCACCCTTCACATCCTTATTCCTTAAGCTGTAGATGAGTGGGTTTAACATGGGGATGACGACTGTGTAGAAGACAGAGGTCATTTTGTCCGTGTCCATGGAATAACTCGAGCTGGGTCGAAAGTACATGTACAGCAGTGTGCCGTGAAACACAGCCACGGCCATCAAGTGCGAAGCACACGTGGAAAAGGCTTTGCGTCTCCCCTCCGCCGAGTTCATTCTCAGGATGGTGACGATGATGTAGCTGTAGGAGAGGAGGACGGTGATGATGCTGGACCCCAGAATAAAGCTACCAAAAGTAAACAACAGAATCTCATTGATCGACGTATCTGAAGTGGAGAGGGCCAGCAAGGGTGGGATATCACAGAAGAAGTGATTGATGACGTTGGAATTGCAGAATGTCAAGCGAAATGTCAAACAGGTGTGGACTGCAGAGTCCACCATCCCCGCTATGTAACTGATGGCCACTAACTGGGTGCAGAGCCGCCCGGGCATGGCGACTGTGTACAGAAGTGGGTTGCAAATGGCTACATACCGGTCATAAGCCATGACAGCCAGCATGAGGCATTCCACATCTGCAAAGGCTACCCAAAAATACATCTGCACAGCACATAAACTATATGGGATCCTCTTTTGCTCAGATAAGAAATCAACCAGCATCTTGGGAGAGACAGAAGAGGAGTAGCAGATATCACAGAAAGACAGATTGCTCAGGAAATAATACATGGGTGTGTGGAGTCTGGGGTCCACCTTGATCAGCAGGATCATCCCTAGGTTGGCAACCATGGTGATGCCATAAACCAGCAGAAAGAACATGAAGAGCCCTTCCTGGGTATCCTGTCTTGCAGAAAGTCCTACAAAGATGAACTCAGCAAACACCGTGCAATTTGCAGCAGCCATGCATCAAGTCTGGAAATCTCTGGGTGTAAAATAAGAAAATGGAAATGTCGCTTTAACTCAGCTTACTATTTTTTTTTTTAAGATTTATTATTTGTTTGTTTGTTTATACAGAACTGGGGTACAAGCCAGAGGTTAGGGGTAGCGAGAGGCTTCACCAGAGACAGAGTGGGGAGCAAAACAGGCTGACTGATGGAGTGCACTGCTTAAGGGAGCAGCTGGAATATCAGGAGAGGTCTGCCGCGCCATGTGGATCACTTCTGGGGCTGGGGGTCAAACTTGCACTGAAGCAGCCATGGCTTGCTTACAGGGCTGCATCCTAACCCACTGTGCCACCAGGGAGGGCCCTCATCTTACTATTTTTATAGAGAATTGGAATATGTCCATTACTATATAAATTAATAAAGGATGAAAATGTTTATATTTGTCAGACTAACCAGAGTTGGTAGCATAATTTCTTATGAATTATATTATATTAATGCTATTTCTGCACCCAGGTATGTTGAGTTCATGATAATATTTGCTATTTCCAGCTTATACATGAAGAAATTGATAGCTTCAGAGTTTGAGGCAAAAATTCTTTCAATTAACAAAAACCTATAACCCACATCTTTAGAAGATTGCTGATTTGTTTTTAATTTTGTGAGAATGAGTATAGGCTTAAACAGAGAAGCACAATTCAGTGAGAGGAGCAGATAATGAATATATGCCTTTGTTTTTTTTTGTTTTTTTTTTTTTAAGATTTATTTATTTGTACATACAGAACTGGGCTACAGGCCAGAGACTCAGGGGTGGCAAAAGACTTCACCAGAGACAGAGTAGGGAGCAGAACAGGCAGATTGACAAAGTACACTGCTGAGGGGAGCAGCGGGCTGGTCAGGAGAGGTCTGCCACGCCATGTGGTCACCTGCGGGGCAGGCAGGAATCGAACTCATGCGGAAGTGGTTTCACTTTCTTAGTGCAGTGCTTTAACCCGCTGCACCACCAGGGAGGGCCAATACCTTTGTTATCACTCAGCATCCTAGCTAGTACAGCAGGAATAGCTGAGCAGGTTCTTGGTAATAACCTCCACCTACTTTCTCTATCACAGCCCTTGGGGCCTCTCCAGTCTCAAAAAATAAGGGATAAAGCTAGTCTATGATTTGGGGCTCATGGTAGCAGGGGGTTGGAGGTTGCTGCAGGGTGGGGGTGAGGGGAGTGTGTTCTCCATGGGTGACAGACAGGAATACGCCAGGACTACACATGCTCTCCTCATAAGTTGATGTGGCTCAGGGGAGACTAGAACACTTGGGACCTAACCTTAGGGATGCTGGCTGCATAGGGCATCGTGAGGAAATGATAAGAATATTGTTATTATGTGTGTCACTCTCTGCCTTAGCAGAGTGGAAATTTGATCTAGTTACAAACTGGCCAGGCATGTAGCATACATGATAAAAATTACTCCTATGTCCATCATCCCATGCCTCAGAAAGTTACTGTCTGAACTCTGCTCCCTCATCCAGATTTCCTAGAAATTGCGATATTGTTTTATACATTTCTGTGCTCAATGCTTCAGTGGAACCACTGAAATCTACCTCTCTTTGGTTACAAAGAGTTCGTAGTCCTTGAGGCCCACTGAATTTTATTCCCCACACTTAAATTTAACTCAGACTCTTTATGTATTATTCATAATATTTTAAAAAAATCCTCTTTTTGTGAGAATCAATGGATTTGAAATCAAATGCAGAAAAGGGAAAAATATAAATTTGAATCATGATTTAATCATCAGTGGGCAGGTCTCCAAAACCTTTGTTAGTTCATTTAAGTATCAGTTCTCATAGACACATCTTTCTTTGAAATTCAGCTCTTTCAAAAATGAAATCACTTAAAATATGAGCAGCACAGATAAGTTAATAAAAGCGATAAAATGTGTTCAAGCACCTCCACCACCCAGACTTCCTTTTTTAATCTTCTGCTATATATTGCATATGTATTTACAGTAGATGGATTAGTAAAAATACATAATTATGCACATAACGTTTCATGGTTTCCTTTCATTTTCTACAATCTTCAGTTTAAAAAGGATAAAGAAACTATAAAACCCTGAAGTGTAAAGGAAAGAGGCAACAAAGGAAATAAATACCTGACCCAGGAGTGCCAGCTTTTTGTGCGTGGGGTTCGGAGCAGCTAAGCCTTGTCTCCTGGCTGCCTGGATTATATAGGCAGCAGGAGTCTGGTCCCTGGGTATTCAAGCCTCATCTCTCAGGAGTAAGTGATAGGTACAGTAATACGTTTTATCCATTCATATTCCACACAGGTAGCGTGACTGAGAAAGAAATACGACATCATTCAAACGCTGTTTCTTTGCCCCACTCTGTTTTACTGTTCAATGCTGTCCTTACTCAGCAAAAACAAAGGTCCCCAGCCAGTGAGCCCTCAAACCCCACACAGGCATTCCGGTTAATTCCTTAATTTAGAAACAAACACATACCTGCGCATGCTCTCACAGCTACGCAGGCCCACGTACCCAAACGGTCCATTCAACACACTCTCAAAATGGCAATTTTTATAACTAGGAAATATTGATCATAAGCACGTTGCCTAACTGAATTTGTTTTTACATTGATTATTATCATTTGGACTTAATATTTCTGTCTGTAGTAATAAAGACAGTAATAAAAGTAATATTTCTGTCTGTAATAATAAAGACAGTAATAAAGAAAGTAATAAAAATGATATCAGAATAAACATGTATAGTTCTTAAGAATAGAGGCAAAACATGCCTTCCCATAGTTTTACTTGTGGAGTTCTCTCTCACAAACTCAGTACAGAAGATGGAATTGAAACCCAGAGATGATAAGCCAACTTAATGTTTCGTGGACATATAGTTTCATTGACTCCGTTAGAAATCATTCACGATAGAATCCTAAACACCGTGCAATAAAACAAATTGATTTTGTTTGGAATACCTGCTCCCTTACCGGGTACTTCAATAAATCTGCCTTTTCTGTTCTCTGCTGTGTTCCTGTTGAGTTTTTCAGCCCAATATCTCCAGCCTTACTTCCCAACGCCCACTGCAGTTTTTAAGATAAAACTTAAATACTTTCAGAGGAATTGTGGTGTATTTATGTTAAAGTGACAGTTGACAATTCAGATGTATTTAAATACCCACTCAGAAACCTGAAATTCGTCAAGTCCCACTTCTCATTCAGCCAGGGTTTGGAAATGTATGTCTCTGTGCGCGTGTGCACACACACGTATGTACAATTTAAATTTAGTAAGTATTATAATGTCTTCCTAGCTGTCTACCAATTCAGTTTGCTAGCAGAAAGAATCCTGTGGCTTTTCTATATCTTCAACAGAAGCTATCTTGTCTATCATTTTAATTTTAGTCATCATATAGAGTACATTATTTCTCTGAAAACTAATATGGCAGAATGGACACTATCTGGCCCTCCCTGATGATGCAATGGGCTAAGGGGCAGCACTGAAAGCTAGCAGCCACTTTAGTGTGACTTCGATACCGGCCCCTGAGTGACCTCTCTGTTATGCCGGCTGCTCTCCTCAGCAGTGTACTTCCTCTATCATCCTGTTCTGCACCCCACTCTGTCTCTGGAGAATCCTCTCATCACCCCTGGCCTGCACCCCAGTTTTGTATGAATAAATAGATAAAATATTAAAAAAAATCTTTATTATTAAAAAAAAATAGGCACTTTTTTTCAGTATCTTAAGAGATACTGCGGTTATCTCTTAAAGTCAAATACAGGCTAGAACCTCCGTGAAGTGAAACTTTGCTGATGATATTGGGGACCTGCAGTCTGTGCTCTCTGTCATCATTCCATCACATTTTAAGTCAAATGAACAGCACTGTAAGACAGTCTCATATACAGATTTTTTTAAATTGCCTCAAATATAGAAATGAGTTATGCATTATGTATTCATATAATCATATCAGTATAAACACATATTCAGAAATTAAAAACTTTTTTTTTGGCCAGAGTAGAAATTGAGACCCAAAGAGGGAAAGTGATTTGTTGAAGGTGTAACTAGTGAGAATTGTTAGTAGGGACTTAGATCCAATTTGACTGCTGTTGTTTCTCCAGTTCGTAGCATATTTTCTCTAGAGAATTTCAAACTGGACTAAATTTGTTTCCTCTTTAACAAGAATCCACACTTAGAAACTATACTTTTTTTTTCTTTTTGTTCTTTTGTTTTAACAGATTTTGATAAACAGTTTTTCATCAATTTGAAGCTAATTGCTTGCATCATTATGCTTGCATGCTAATCTATTATCCAAGATTATGATTAAGGATGAAAGAGTCTGGGTCAGAAATAAGGAACTGCTATAAAGGAATAGATCTATAATAGTTGTTATCCAAGAGACAGACAGTAACAAGCAGAACTGAATTCATAAGAATACCTTTCAAGTTATTTAAAGTTGTTTAGATATGGGTAGGTACACTTTTGGGCCCAAGCTGGTGAAACCCTAAAGTCATATGTACTTGTGTGCTCATGGTGACTTAAAAATTACCTTAGTTATTATTAAAAGCAACTTACACACTGAAACCATTACCCAAGTGTCCCTTAGTCACCCTTGTCTGAATATGTCATCCATGAGAGGCATGCTCTGGACGTGAAACTACGCTGTTATTGCACATCACAACTCCCGACATTCCACCTTGCCAAAATAACCAATAACCCTATAAAAAGCTTGACTCCCTTCAGTAAGCCTAGAGGGGTCTTTGAGTGAGATCTCTAGGTCACTTTGCTTAACTCAAGTCCATGAAATTCTCTTTAAATGAACCTTCAACTTGGTCTGGACAGTTAGGGAATGCACGTAGTGAAAAGGAACCCTGAGTTCAGTAGCAAATTGACTCAGTCTGAACTATAGCTCCCAGGATACCATGAACCAGAGTTCCAGAATGGGGGTGGGCATTGAGGAGGAAGGAAGAAGGAGTGTGACAGATATATATTGGCATAGAACAAAGAGAAAGAGCAGTCAGTGGGGACTGCCCAAGGTTGGTGGACACTCTTCTCTGACCTCATGGTGTATTATCCCCTTACATGGTACATTGTGAATCTCAGGTCTCTCCTTCTGTCCCCACTCACTAGAACCTGCCTCACCCCTTGTTTGCAGTTCTGGGAAGGGGCCTGGGAACTTTTCTCCTGGTAACCTCATAGTCCTAGACCCTGCCTGACTAGCTGGCCATTTGCCTAGAAGGACAGATGCAAGGCTTTGTTGTCCTTTGTTCTTGAAGGTGGGAGACTCAGAAACCTAGATGTGAGCATGCCTCCCCGTGCTTGTCCCTGGCAGATGAACAATATAGACTGAATGTGTTTTGTTTTACCTTCATGACACTGGGGATTTAACTCTCTAAAGTTCCTGCCCTCACCCTTTAGCATTATGCAAACATGTGGCTAATTGGATTTCTAGTTCTTTATATTCCCATGTGTATGCTGCTACAACTTCAAGAAAGAGTGTATTGGAAATTATCCCAGACTTGCACCAAATTGCTGAGGCAAAATGATATTCATAGTGAGGATGGAGAGCAGATTAAAGGGTCCAACATGCCAAAGTAAAGGAGAACAGAAAGGCGCAAGAATTTTCATTATAAACCCGACTCTTAACATTATTGCCTTTTTCCAAGATGCTTTTCAGACCGTGTAGCTGCAGATAGGAAAGTCCATAAGAGCTGGCATTCCGGATCTACACGTTGGCTATTCATGACCAGAAATCCCTGACCAAAGTGGCCAAGATGTTTATAAACATGCTGAGATTTAAAAATAAATAAATAAATAAAATCAAGAAATGGATGTTTTTGTGTTACCTGGGATATTTGCTACCATTATTTCCTTCTCTGATGTACACTTGGAGATGTGCATTGCTCTCGATCTTTGTTCTATCGCCTTCCCCAGTTAAATGTCCCCTCATGTGCTCCCTCATCTTCAGCGAAGCAACCAGGGCCTAGATTTAGTAAATTTTAGACTTTTTTTTTATCTATTTGATGAAGACAACCTTTGTATACAAAACTGTATGTGATCCAGTAGGATAGGATCCCACCTCCTCAGGTATATGCTACCACACTACATCCACCTCCACGGTGCCCATGCCCATCCCCCTGGCACCCACTTGTGTCCCCTCCCCATTTTCTCTTCTCCCTCCCCCCATTTGTTTTCCTCTACTAGCCTCAGACTTACAGTCAGATTCCAAGATGTGTTTTGATTTGGTGATATCTAGGGCTATCCAGATCCTAGAGACTAAAACTTCTTTAATATCGTATTTTCCACGGTTTTTACCTTGGGTTTTTGCGTTGCCATTTTTATTAAAACTTTATTTTACTTTATTTCCCAAGGCCATTTTTTCGGATTGGGGTTTTTTCTTATTTGGGGAAAAAAATGATTTCAGGAGAAATGCTATACATCAGATTCAAATTAGAAAAAATATGTTTATAGTTCTGGGGGTTCTGTGGTGTATTTGTGACATTAAATAAATCGTATATAGGTAGTTGTATATCTAGAAGCGCACTTTCTGCCAAAAATGTTACTAGGAGAAAGGGATCATTATGTGATTACAGTACAGATACAGTACAGAAATGCTAGAATTGCCAGTGGGCTGATAAGGATATCTTGTTCTGGAAATAAAGCAGCACTTTTAATAACATGATGGTGAGCTATTCACTGCTTAATTTTACAAATGTGTTATACATAGGTGTTGTGTAGAAACTGGTTCTAACTTTGGATTTCTATTCACCCGACTTCATTCCTGCTCTCTAGTTGACACATACCATAACTGACAAGTCACTAGGTAAAACAGATCAGTCTTAAGATGTTGTAACTTACATCTATCAATAGGAGAACAGTTACACAAATTACGTAATTATGACTCTCAGTTTTACAGCAATCCAGACATACTCTATTTTCATGAATTTATATATTTCAAATTACATGTCCTTTACTGCTACTGTGCACATATTCTCTAGCTACCAGCATTTTCTCTCCATACTGGCATCTTTGCATACCATTTCCTCTCTGAACTTGTATCTTTTCCAATCTGAAAATCAGTATCTCCATTCAACAAAATACTTCTTTTGTAGTAGACTTAGACTTTTTATTTTACTTTGGGTATACTGTCCCTGTTTATTATGTGTCCCTTCACATAATGTAACTGAATTCCTTGGTCCGTAATGTTTGTTACTACCTCTGTAGGATTCATTAGTACAGAAGGGCTTAATGGAACAATGAATAAAAAACACTTAAATTTTTTAAAAAATCATCTAGTAAACACCTAGTAAATTTTGTGTCATTAATAAATATTTGAATGCAAAAAAAAAGAAACCAAAAAATATTTTTCCAAGTTAGAAAAGTTAAGTGAGATTTCAATAAACAGGAAGCACCAAATACAATTTCTGCACATATTAAATCCTTGAACAAATGCACCATTGTTGTATTGGGCTTTAAAACAAAGACTTATTTCATTAAATTCAAGCATTTCAGACATTGTTTCTCTTGCATTCTGCCATATAATTTTATGGAAACAACCACATGTTTGTGTGTACATAACACAAACCTTTAATGCCACGTTTTAGTTTTCAGTTTTACCAGGGCATCTTTCACATCCTTGTTCCGCAGACTGTAAATCAGGGGATTCAGCATGGGGATCACAAGGGTATAAAACAACGAGGCCATTTTGTCCTGGTCCAGCGAGTAGGCAGAACTCGGCCGGAAGTACATGAAGAGCATGGTGCCCTGGAAGATGGCCACGGCCGTCAGGTGGGAGGTACAGGTGGAGAACGCTTTGAACCTGCCCTCTGCAGACCGGATTTTCAAGACTGATAGGAAAATGTAACAGTAAGAGACAAGAACTCCCGAAATGGTACTCAGTTCAATGAAGCCAAAAACGGTGAATAAGGCTAGCTCATTGACTTCTATACTGGAACAGGAAATGACATAAAGTGGTGGTAAATCGCAGAAGAAGTGGTTCACCTCATTTGACCCACAGAAACATAAGCGGAAGGTTAAGGTCGTGTGTGTCAGAGCGTCTCCCAAGGCCACCGTGTAAACCACAGCCATGAGCCGGGAGCACACCCTGCCGGACATGTTGACTGTGTAGAGCAATGGGTTGCTGATGGCCTGATACCGGTCAAAGGCCATCACTGCCAGCAGCACACACTCTGAATCTATAAATATACAGAAAAAAAAGAATTGCAGACCACAGCCAATCAGGGAGATTGACCTGTTCTTGGCAACGAGGTCCAGCAGCATCTTGGGCCCAACCGCAGTAGAATAGCCCAGGTCAAAAAACGCGAGATGGCTGAGGAAAAAGTACATCGGTGTGTGCAGCTGGGAGTCCATTCGAATTAGAAGGATCATTCCAATATTTGCCAGGAAATTAATGAGATAAATGATTAGAAATACAGCAAATAGGATCACCTTGTTATCAGGATTATTAGTAATTCCCAAGAAAATGAAGTGTGTGACAGAGCAATTTCCTCTCTCCATTGTTCTTTGTTCTTGCCTATATTTTTAAGAAAAAGATAGAGAAATAAAAAGACATGATTAGCCTTTGTTGTCATTCTTTAAAAAAACTGCAAGGCTGAAAACAATTTCCTTTATCGATTGTCTTATACTTTTATTTAACTGTCTTTAAATAGGCCAGTAAAACCTCTTTAAACACATAGTGCAAGCAACTTGAAAATAAAAAATATCTGGGACAGACTGAGATAGGATGAGAAGCTTTTATTTAAATCTAGCTGTCATCCACGAGATCTATGATTTTCTGCACCTCTAATTTTCTTTATCTTTCTTACCCTATGGAGTAATCCAAATAATACGAAAGAAACAGCACTGTTGACTGTTAGAAATAATAAATAAGCTAAATATTTTCTATGCTTGATATAATTCACGTGGGCAGAAAATAAGATTAAAATTGCTGTGTTTCTACAAACATAGGTGATGGATTTAAAGAAGACTTTTGTAGTAGTTTTGGAAATAATGAATATAATCCTCAATAATAAGGAATAAAACTATGCATGCCAGGTGCTCTCTGTTGTCCTTAGTATTTGGTAGGACATGAAATAAGCAATATTAACTTTTCTTCTAGAATTTATCATTGCTGGGCCCTCCCTGGCAGTGCAACGGTTTAAAACACAGCACTATGAAGCTATCACAGGCACTGCAGCACGAGACTGACCCCCAGCTAGGGGCTGACCCGCCTGCTGCTCCCCTCAGCAGTGTATTTCAGTTCATCTGCCTGTTCTACTCCCCACTCTATCTTTGGTAAACTCTCTCATCCTGGCACCTCTGGCCTGAACTCCAGTTCTACATGCATAAATAAATAATAAAATAAATAAACAAATCTTTAAAAAAAATTATCATTTGCCGTGTCACAATATTTATTACTTATGTAAGTAAGCTCTGATATCTGACAGGATTGCTTCACCATAGGAAAATCCTAAAAAGAAGTGGAAACAACAGTCTTAAACATTTTAATCTTATTGGATTTTTATAGAATTTAGCCTTAAACTTGGAAATGATATTTGGGACATAAATGTTTCTGAGATAAATAGGTCTCTCTGTTATATTTGTATGTATTTAAGTGTATGTTTCATTTGTTTTTATGAGTGTATGTCTATATTGGAATAAGAACATTGAAATGTAGGTGGATATATTCTTTTAGACAACTAAATGTGGCATCTGGTTGTTTCCACATATGGTTACTTGCCATGTAATACCTCAATTACTTTTGAAATTAAACAAAACCAAAAAACCTTACCTTACACTGCATATACTTGCCTCTTAGTTGATGGAATGAATAAAGACCTTCCAGAAAGTGTATCTTAAATTTACTAAAAATGTTATTTTGTGGATACTAATTTTAACAGATGCTTTGAGTTCTAAGAATAAAAAATTATATGTGATCATTACATTTCAGATTAATTTACTAATCTCTTAATTCTTACTACAAAAAGGTAACTTTCTCCTCCCACCACTTTTTTTTTTTAAATCAGGGACCTCAGAACTTACCTGAGATGAGGAGGTTTTAGGTAGATGAACAATAGGCAGATGGCTTTTATTTTATCAGGTGGCATTTGGGACTGAAATCACAGAAGCTACTGGCCTTGAGCTTTGCTATTATGCAATCTTGTCATTAACTGCACCTCTGATTTAGATATTCTCCAGTGAGTACAGCAACAACTTCAGCAAAAACTGAGTGTTAATGTTTCAATATAACATCTAACTAATATATATTGTAAAAAAAAAATCTCTAATTATCTAATGAAATTCAAATAGAATTCTACTTAACTCTTCCTAGATCCTTTTTATTGTTCATTTTGTTTGTTCCAATTTAAAATATTCTACTTCATGACCTTGTTAATGAATATTACTAGCTAATGGTATATTTTTATTTTACAAAATATAATTAATATACATGTATGACATTATGTTTGCCTTTGTAACTTCTTATACTGAACATGTTACCCTGACATTAAGGACATGAGGAAATTGAGATTTAATAAAATTATTAGCCCTAGGTTAAATGGTCACTATCTACCAGAAAATAGCTGACAATATATAACTGATATGAAGTCATACCTCTCTCACTACAAAGCCCAGCACTTAACCTTGTTAACATTTTCTTAAAATTAAAATAGAATTCAAACAGAAACAAAGTACCTTGATGTTCATATTTTGAAAACTAAATAAAAAATACCATTGAGGACATGAAATTATGTTATATTTTTCATAATTGGATCATAATTGATTAAAATGAGTAAATAATATGGCATTAGTTCCATTATCAGAATATATTTTATGGTTACCTAACATACAGCGACTCAGCCATGATAAGTATAAAAATGTGATTTGACTAAGGTTTTAGTATTTCTCAGATACACGGAGCTGAAATAAATCATTACAAATGGATGTTAATATAAATACTACCGTGTTCCATGTTTTATTCTATTGGGCATATAACCTATTAAAACTTCTTTTACAAGTTAAAATCTATCCGTTGAGAATTTTTAAATTACTTAAAAAAATGAACAGGGTGATATTAAAGGAAATTAAGTCTTCTTTTCCTGTGGTCTTTGGAGAAGGTCCAGTCTTTGTTCCCAGTGACCATTTATACAATTTAAGTGCCAATGTCAATAGTGCCATATTTGGTTTCCAGAGCCAGGACAATGACAGTGATATACAGAATGATGAACAAATGTTCTCCTGAAGCCTTAAAGGTAAGGAATAATGGATCTGAGAAATTCTCAGCATCAAATGACCTCCATCCTTGATCTTTATTCAGCCTGGGCCAGAAACAAGAAACCTAGGTAAATTTCATCTAAGATGAAAATACTAGAATAGCATAAAGTAAAGGGATTTGAGGGTTATATTTACAAAGATGCTTTCTATTTTGCATCATTTTTGCAGGGAACATGTATTCTTTTATCCAATAAATGTTCTAGCATTGTAGGGCTAAACTCTGTAACTAGCCCTGAGTTTGTGGACCATTATGTTCAGATAAAAGTCATCTCATTTACTCCTCTGTCTACTACAATATATTTCCAAGAGGGTAGACTGGATCATTTATAAGGTGATATGAATATAGTTAGGATATACACATAAAAGAGAAGGGAACAAAAAATATCCTATCTGCATTTCAAAGCAGATATACTACCATTCTTTTTCATATTGAAAGAAGATTAAGATAAAGAGTGCTCCCTAGACTAAATGCTGCTGTAGTATGTTAAATATAATGAATGTTATATTGGTGAGACTAAAGAAAGATATGCCAAAGTAAATTTTAACTCAAGAATAAGTACTTTTTTTTTTTTAAAGATTTATTTATTTGTGCATACAGAACTGGGGTACAGGCCAGAGGCTCAGGGGTGGTGAGAGGCTTCACCAGAGACAGAGTGGGGAACAGAACAGGCAGATCGAGGAAGTACACTGCTGAGGGGAGCAGCAGGCGGGTCAGGAGAGGTCTGCCGCGCCATGTGGTCATCTCCGGGGCAGGTGGGAATCGAACTCATGCCAAAGCGGCTCCAGATTCTCAGTGCTGTGCTTTAACCCACTGCGCCACCAGGGAGGGCCAAGAATAAGTACTATTGACCAAAATAACAAGGTTTACTAGAAATAATTTAGTACTAATTACTTTCTTCAGAGCACCCTTACTCCTTAGGCTGTAGATGAGTGGGTTTAACATGGGATGAGGACTGTGTCATTTTGTCTGTGTCTATGAGTAACTCGAGCTGGGTTGAAAGTACATGTACAGCAGTGTGCCGTGAAACACAGCCGTGGCCAAGTGTGAGACACACGTGGAAAAGGCTTTGCGTCTCCCCTCTGTTGAGTTCATTCTCAGGATGGTAATGATGATGTAGCTGTAGGAGAGGAGCATAGTAATGATGCTGCTCCCCAGAATGAACAACTGTATCTTATGGAAGGCCGAGTCTGAGGTGAAGAGGACCGGCAAGGGTGGGATATCAGAAGTGATTGATGATACTGGTATTGCAGAATGACAATTTAAAAGTTAAAGTGGTATAGACTGCAGCACCCAAGCCGACCACATAAGTGATGGCCACTAACTGGGCACAGAGTCTCCTGGACATGGCGACTGTGTACAGAAGTGGGTTGCAAATGGCTACATACCGGTCATAAGCCATGGCAGACAACAGACACTCCATCTCTGCAAAATACATCTGCATGGCACAAACACTGTATGGGATCCTCTTTTGCCAGCATTTAGGAAGACAGAGGAAGAGTAGCAGATATCACAGAAAGACAGATTCTTTTGATGGTCTTAGTCACTATTGTATTTGTTTCTGCTCTGAATTTGTTATTTCACTCCTTTTATTAAATTTAGTCTTGAATTATCTAATTTCCTAGTTCATAGGGGTGGGAAGTTAGCTTTTTTATATGAGATTATTCTTATTAAAGTGACATTACCACTTCAAGTTTCAAGCGCATTGTGAGGAACCAGCATGTGTGGACATATTATGTTCACCCCTTGGTACCCAGTTATATCGCTCACCATCTGTCGTCCCCTTTCCTCTTTCCTTGGTCATCATACATTTGTCTTTAAGTTTACTTATTTTTGTATTTAGATCTTGTTTCCCCTTCCGCAGTAACTAAGGGCAGGGAGGAGGGAGAGTGGAGCAGATGTCAGCAGTCTTTCCTGCCTTCCAGGAAGGATCCCAGCCAGTCCCTAAAACATGCTAGATTAAGGGCTGAACTTCAGTTGCAATTTTTAAAGTATGCAAGCACATCATACATAACATCTCTAAGGGTATGTTCAGTTGAGGAAATGTAGTTGGAAGCCTTTAAAGATTTTTACCAAAACAACAACTAAAAAAATAGCCTTCATATTTTTGTTGTTTTGTTTGTTTGCTTATTTGCCAGCATGATACAGTTCAATGTCCCACAGATGTTCCTTTAAAACCCAGAGAACCTTTTTGGGCTGTAATTCCATTCTAAAATGCTTTCACTCTAGGCCTTTCAGCTACTATAAACATAACCAATTCAGGATTTTTAGTGTCTGCAATTGCAATGGATAATTGAGTATCTTTGAGTCTTACATGGTCTTTAAAATGTATGCCCACATACATATTATCTCAGCATGATGATCCAAAGTTTAACCATCAAAAACTAGAGCAGAGGGGAAATAAATACACAAATACTAAGGGCATATACAGATTAATTCTATTTTTCATATAATTAATATGTGAGTCTGCATAGATCCATTATTTAGTATTTACAACCATTTCATACGCTTTCTTAACAATTATGAACAGATTTTTTTTTTTCCTTAGTGCCCTCAGAGACTATGCAGTTGCTTCAAATAACAAGAATGGGACACTTAGTTCTTCAATAAGATTGTCCACAATTTCACATTGTAAGCAATAATTCAATATACAAGTTGACATTAAATGAGTGACTGAAGAAGATAGTTGACTCCTAACTACTAAAAGAATCATTCAACTACACCTGACTATAGAAGAAAACAAGGAAATCTTCCTGAAAGAAATTATGGAGTACATTATAGTTAAAACACAGTGATGTTATTTATTAAGGGACTTTCCAATGATCTTACTTAACCATGCCAAACTTAATTCTAATATATGTATATATATGTAAAACAGTCCACTCTTTTCCTTTTTTCTAAATAGCATTATTTAATACCTGAAATAGTATATCTTCGACCAGAGAAGACATTCTTTTGCTCACAAGCTTTCAACATCCTCCTATGTATTTGAATACCCAATACTTTACTTCATGAAAGACTTTAGTATTATGAATTTTTTTAGTGCTCAGTTAACTGGGTATTCTTATATATTAAAAAGACTCATTCACTGAGAGAGTACTAGATTCACCAAGAAATTCAAAACTCCTAAATGAACAAGAATCACTTTGTGAACAAAAAATAAATCTTCCTATAGTTGGAATAATGTTTAAAGGAGACACTAAATAAATGCAAATTATGGTGCAGTGAGAGGGTAAGAAAATGTTCTAAAAGTATAGCATGACACCAATAAATTGAAGACCCAAATGACTGATAGTTGTAGAGAATATTTTCAGATAACACTGCATTTTAGAGCAAATAGTTGTGTATGTAATATTTGGGAGAATCCTAATCATTCTTAGATATGTGATCTAGTATTATGAACAGAGCTACTTAAGTGTGGCTATAGGTATATATGCATACCACAAACCTTTAAAACCACGTTTTAGTTTTCAGTTTTACCAGGGCATCTTTCACATCCTTGTTCCGCAGACTGTAAATCAGGGGATTCAGCATGGGGATCACAAGGGTATAAAACAACGAGGCCATTTTGTCCTGGTCCAGCGAGTAGGCAGAACTCGGCCGGAAGTACATGAAGAGCATGGTGCCCTGGAAGATGGCCACGGCCGTCAGGTGGGAGGTACAGGTGGAGAACGCTTTGAACCTGCCCTCTGCAGACCGGATTTTCAAGACTGATAGGAAAATGTAGCAGTAAGAGACAAGAACTCCCGAAATGGTACTCAGTTCAATGAAGCCAAAAACGGTGAATAAGGCTAGCTCATTGACTTCTATACTAGAACAGGAAATGACATAAAGTGGGGGTAAATCGCAGAAGAAGTGGTTCACCTCATTTGACCCACAGAAACATAAGCGGAAGGTTAAGGTCGTGTGTGTTAGAGCGTCTGCCACTCCCACCGTGTAAACCACAGCCACCAGAAGGTAACACACCTTGCCAGACATGTTGACTGTGTAGAGCAAGGGGTTGCTAATGGCCTGGTACCGGTCAAAGGCCATCACTGCCAGAAGCAGACACTCTGCATCAGCAAAGATACAGAAAAAAAAGAATTGCAGAGCACAGCCAAAAAACGGGATTGACTTGTTCTTGGCAAAGATGTCCACCAACATCTTGGGCCCAACCGCTGTGGAATAGCAGAGGTCACAGAACGCCAGGTGGCTGAGGAAAAAATACATCGGTGTGTGCAGCTGCGAGTCCATTCGAATTAGAAGGATCATTCCAATATTTGCCACAAGAGTAATGAGATAAATGACTAGAAACATGGCAAAGAGAGTCACTTTTTTCTCGGGATTATTAGTAATTCCCAAGAAAATGAATTCCATGTTGGTAGAACAGTTTTCTTTCTCCATTCTTCTTTGTTTTTGCCTAAATTTTTGAGAAAATGATCAAGAAAAGATGATAAATACATGGTTAATTTTTGTGGCCATTCAACAGAAAAACTCTAAGATGAACAATATTTTCTTTTGCAAATGTCTTTTTTTTTTTTTTACTCAGAAAATAACCCAGTCATGCCTTTTCAAAGAGCCCACACAAGCTATATTGCAATAATATACTCTAGGACAGGAGGAATTAAGTAAAGGAACTTTCTTTTAAATCTAGAAGTTATTCATGAAAACGGTGTACTTTTCCAGTTTCCCTAGCTTCCCTATTACCTATTACAAGTGTGCACCTATATAAAAGGAGGGGGGTCTTTTAAGCAAAGAAAAATGCTAAAATTAGTGGAAATAGTAGACAACATATACATCTGCAACATATACATTTGGATTTGTATGGACCTTTATCTTAAAGTGGAACTGGTATTTGGGACAATAAGTGTTTCTCAGTATACAGGCTTCTCTGTCTGTGTCAGTATTATGTCACTTGTTTGTAGGTGTTTGCGTGTATGTGACATATGCCAGTTGGAAAGTAGGTGATCTGCTTGCTTCTACAAGTTGCATGCCGTATGGTTCAGGTGAAGTTACTGCACATATTGCTTCTTGACATATGAAGCCTCAGGTACTTTTGAAATTCAACAAAAGAAGCAATACCTTACATTCATGCATCCACGTGCTCCTGACAGAGAACTAATACCCTTCCAGTAATCAGATAAACTAATTAAAACATTATTTTATTGATACTAATCATTTCCGTCACATTCTTTCTGTACTAAGAATAAAAATAAAGTGACCGTCAAACTTCAGGATGCATTCAATTGAGTAAGCAAACACAAATGATTCCTTTACTAAGACATCATTTTGTTCAAAAAGGTAAGTTCCTTTTCCCCTTATTTTTTGAGACCTCAGAACTTACTTGAGATGAGCAGGTCCTCAGAAGCTGAACAATAGGCACAGAGCATTTTATTTTATCAGGTGGCATTTGGGACTTAAATCTCTGAAGCTACTGGCCTTGGGTTTTGGTGTTATACAAACATACACTAATTACATTTCTGGTTCAGGTATTCCCCAGTGAATAATGCAGTATCTTAGCAAAGACTGAAGTAAGTTTCAATATGCCAGATAACTAATATATATTATGAAGAAAACTGCTAATTAAATGATGAAATTCAAACAGAACCTCACCTAATCCCTTCCAGATCCTTTCTGTTGTTCATTTAGTTTCTTCCAATTCTCCTTTACGGCCATATTTATGAATATCACTAGCTAATCTTGCTATATTATCATTTTTTGAAATACAATTCATATACATGTATGATATTATGTGTTGGCCTGTTCTGGTCTTCTCATATAAACATAATGCTCTATTATCTGTTTTTAGTTTTTATTAAGATTCCTTTGCTCAGGATAACATTTTCAGGGGGGTTCATCCATTTGTGGCAAATGTCAAAAGTTTGTATCATTTTGGGCCCTCCCAGGTGGCGCAATGGGTTAGGATGCAGCACTGCAAGCTGGCTGCAGCCGCTTCAGTGTGATTTCAATCACCAGCCCCAGAGGTGACCCACATGGCACAGCAGGCCTCTCCTGACCCACCTGCTGCTCCCCTCAGCAGTGCACTTTGTCAGTCAGCCTGTTCTGCTCCCCACTGTCTCTGGTGAAACCTCTCACTGACCCTGTACCTCTGGCTGCACCCCATTCTGTATGTATGAATAATAAATAAATCTTAAAAAATAATAATAAGCCTCACTGATTTGGGGAAATAAAATCAGTGGTTCAAAAAAAAGTTTGTATCATGTTATGACTGAATAGCATTTCATTTCAGATATACCTTATCTTGACCCATTCATCAGTTGATGAACATTTGATTTGTTTTTACATTTTGGCTACTATCAACACTATCAGTAATGCTGCTATAAATATTAATGCAATCTGCTGTTAATGTAGCTAAGTATTTTCTTCCTTCCATCCCTCCACATGTCATTCACATCTATTTAACTGACGTTGAGACTCTATCACAATCTCTGCGCTTAGTACACACTATTGAATTGTATTTATTCATACAGGATTTCTCTATTAGATTTAAGACTTGAAGGATATAATCAATATTTATATTTTTTGAAATTATGACACAAGGAATTGCCAAGTAATTACTTTCTAAACAGTTGTCATTAAGTAGTTCAGATGATAAAAAGTGGATGGTGAAGAACAAAGAATAGAAATACACTAGGTATGTAGATTATTTGCACATACTTACATTTGTATAAATATGATTTATACATGTTTGAATGGATATTACATTTTTTATAAAGTAGAGAGATACTACTTTATTTATTTAAAAATAAATTTAGGAATTATTATGCTTCAAGTCCTTTGCAAGTTGAGAAAAGTTTCATTTTTATATTTGCCCTAAATATTTCCTAAGCAATAACAATGATATTTTCAGACTTCTTGAGCCTTGTCTCCCATTTTGGTATTTAGTGTGATTTGGCTATCTCCAAAATTCCACAGGTAACCCTGCCTTCCCAGTGACCTGAATGCTTAATTTTCTGTCATTTTCTAAAGGACTCCCATGAAATAATTGCTTTATTTATTAGCTTTGCTAAGTACATGTGCAGCAAAAATTTAATATATATATATATATATCTCATATACAAACAAACTTATGATTGACTTAAAGTTTTAAATCTTATTCATAAAAGAATTTAAATATGAAACTTAGAGTTCTAAGGCTCTTGCTAGCTCAGATGATTTTTCTTGAGTGTAGAGTGAAATTTTTATTGCCGATATGCGGTAAAGGTAGTAGAGGATATTCTGGAATGCAGGAGAGTGGCTGTGATACCATTTAAATCTCTTATCCACCACCTCCCTGGTGCTGCACCGGGTTGTGCCCTGAATGTAATGCTGCAGTATGTTGGTGTGCTCAGGCAGCCATGAGCGGCTGTGGTGGCTTACCACGATGCAGCAGAAATGCTCATGAAAACTATTACGAGTCAGAAACCCAAAACCAAGTTTCTTAAGGGAATTTAAAACTGATAGTGATTTGTGTTGTGTCTTGTGGATACTGACAGGGAGTGCGCAGATCGAAACATATTTTTAAGCTTTGATGTTTCCCAGTCAAAACTTGTAAATAGTTATTATCATGAGATGAAAGTAAACGCAGCAAATAATATACAGCAAAAATATGAATGATTGAAATATATTTTGCAGGCATACATGTCCTCAATTTCATCTTCAAATGCAAGATTTTTGTTTGTTTGCTGTTTTTTAAACTTTTATTTATTAATGTATACAGAGCTGGGGTGTAGACCAGAGGTTCAGGGGCGGTGAGAGGATTCAGAGACAAAGTGGGGAGCAGAACAGGCAGATCGAGGAGACAGGAGAGGTCTGCTGTGGCCTATTGCTCCTCTCAGCAGTGTATTCAGTGATCTGCCTGTTCTGGCCCCCAGAACAGGTCTCTGGTGAACCCTCTCAACTGCCCCCAGCACCTCTGGCCTACACTGCAGTTATCATATGTATAAATAAATAGATCTTTTAAAAAAATCCAACAGAATGGTTATAGGAGAAAAATTTTGAGACAGAAATGCTGAAGGAAAACAGGGCTGGCATTCGTGAGAACGTCCCTGTGAACACCTTTTCCATTCAAAAACACAGGTAGGAGAGCATCTTTCTCTTTTCAGCCATCTAGGTACTTTCTGTCAAAATAATCAATATGGCATGGTGATATGATTTGTGGCAATCTTGAAACACTGACTTCAGTTAGGGTAAAATTAGGAGACACTGAATGTTAGGTTCTTACTTTAAAAGGGAATGAAGAAAAAGATCCAATCAAAATGTTATCATTCACTAAATTGCTTCCTAAATATATAACAAATCAGTTTTAGAATAGAAAGTAAATTTATCCAAACTATTGTTGGGTAGCTATCTATGGCTTGAGTTTCACATAGCTATGACAACAGAGTACATTAAATACCTAGTAAATACTATAAAATATAGGCCAGAGAGACAAAAGTGATTATTTTAGGAGTTCAATGCTAATGAATAAAAGCCGTTTCTCCTCTATTTAGAGACAGGCCAGTAGTTCTTCCTCTCAGATGCACAAAACTATTTTTGTACCATTAAAGCCCGTTCCTGCATGACAATTACCTGGATGAGTAATTTCCACTACAATCTTAGGCTTTGGCATGCATTCTCATGTCATTGGGGACCTAGTAATTGAGGGATTCCAGGCATGATGGCTTCCAAAGCACACAGTGGGAATAATTAAAAGGTTATTCATTGTGGATCATTTCATTTTTTTCTCAAAACACATTGGTATTCATAATAGAAATTCTATTTGTTTTAACTAGAAAATGACTAATATTTCACGGAAAAACATAATTTCATTGACTAATATTATAAACTATTATAAACTAATATTATTTGTAATGCCACTTGGACCACAAAGGACCCATTTTATATTATACACATATAAATTCATACCTGTATATGTATACATAAATATAAAGCTAGTGAGATTTAAATTATATCAATATAATAATCTTGGAAGATAAGGTTATCTATTAATATAAGTGCTGAAAATTGATGTTTCTTCCATGTTACAATTTTGTGTGATTTGGGACAGTTTAAAGACAAGGTTAGTGAAATGCAAGTTAACAAGTGGAGGTTAGGCATTTTATCATATTAAGACCATACCATAAATTTAACACTTAAAATAATTTAATGTGATAATAATGATGATAATGAAATAATTGGAGAAATATTTTAAAATTTGCTACATGAAAGTGATTTTTCAAGTATGTGTCTGAAACAAATTATATTTAAAAATTCAATTATTTACAATTCACTCACTAAAAGATGAATCTACTGTTTATCTTCCATCTTCAGAGAGGAGTAATGGCCTAATTGTAATTGAGTGAACTGTTAGCACCTGTGAACAGAGGCTCACGTTCCTAAGATTACAGTAAAGAGGAAATTTTCTCTCCTGTAACTGTGGCATAAGCTTTGTAGAATAATACTTGTCTCTGCCTAATTCCTGGGCCACTCCTTATGGTGATGCTAAATGTCCTTGACATGACATTGAAGAGAGAGAGAGGGCAAGGTGTAATGAAGAGAAACTTAAAAGAGTAAGTTGTTTGTATTCACTATCCTAGAAAAGCACCATTATTAGGCATATATCGAAAAACTGAAATTTCAATCTTTGACATCAGATCAGCTGAATGAAGCAAGTATGACAGTGGTTATTTGTTTTATCTCTTGCATTTATCAAAAAGACACTGCAGGTATACTGCTTTGTTGCACCTGATTTATATATCATTTAACCTCAGAAACATTACACAGGACATTGTAGGGAACTGATTATCTCTCTCCTATAAATTGCTCTGAAGAGGTCAAAAGGAATGTGTGGAACTTCCAACAATAATATTTTGAGCCACTTTTAAGAAGCTATATGTTCCCAACTAGTACTCAGATATTGGAACTGCTTGGGAATGAAGAAAAGTCAAACTTCTTTCAGCCTCAGAACCAAGAGTTCTGACACACTTTTCCCACTAGAGGGCAGCAGAGACAATGCTATGATCATCCAATTAGTAAGCAAGCATCAACATCTGAAGCCTCCCCTAATTTTTCCTGTTCTTGGAGAGCTTTGCCTCCCCACTTACCCTCTAATAACCTCAGACTCGAAGGGCTTGTTTTAGTTTGGATTTGTCTAGTCTTTTGTTTGTGTCTCTATCTTCCAAATGTAAGTGAAATCACCTAGTATTGGTCTTTCTCTTTTGGACTAATTATAGATAGAACAAACTGTTCCAGCTCTATCTGTGTTGCTGAAAATGACAAGGCTTTATATTTTTTATAGCTCAGTAGTATTCCATGTGGATCTTTACCTTGTATACTTCACATAGTCAACCAGTGGTGCCACTTTGCTTGTTTCTATATCTTGACCACATAAACAGTGCTATAATTAATACTGGAGTGCATATAGCTTATTTATTAATTTTTTAATTCTTTTTTTTTTAAAGATTTATTTATTTGTGCATACAGAACTGGGGTACAGGCCAGAGGCTCAGGGGCGGTGAGAGGCTTCACCAGAGACAGAGTGGGGAACAGAACAGGCAGATAGACGAAGTACACTGCTGAGGGAAGCAGCGGGCGGGTCAGGAGAGGTCTGCCACACCATGTGGTCACCTCCGGGGCAGGTGGGAATCGAACTCATGCGGAAGCGGCTTTAGATTCTCAATGCTGTGCTTTAACCCGCTGTGCCACCAGGGAGGGCCTTAATTCTTTTTTTTAAAGATTTGTTTATTTATGCATGACAGAACTGGGGTACAGCCCAGAGGTGCAGGGCGGTGAAAGGCTTCACCAGAGACAGAGCAGGCTGCAGAACAGGCAGATCAACGAATTACACTGCTGAGGGGAGCAGCAGGTGAGACAGGAGAGGTTTGCTGCGCCATGTGGGTCTCGTCTGGGGTGGGGATTGAACTAGCATTGAAGCAGCTGCCGTCAGCTTGCAGTGCTGTTTCATAACCCATTGCACCTCCAGGGAGGGCCTTTGTATTTATTTTTTAGCTCTTAGGTGGGGACTCCCTGGTGGCCTAGTAGTTATATCTCAGCACCACATCACCCTGCCCCCCACACTGGCCTGAGTTTGATCCCCAGCTAGGGAGATAATGCAGACATGTTACAGAAACTCTCCTGTCTTGCCCACTGCTTCCCTCAGCATAACAGATCCACCTGTTCTGCTCCCCACTCTACCTCTGGTGAATCCCTCACCCCCTGCACTTCTGGCCTACACTGCAGTTCTTCTATGCAAAAACAAACACACACACACACACACACACACACACACAGATAAAGAACCTAAAAATAAAACCTCTTTTTTAGATTGAGATCTAGAAGAAGAATTGCTATTTCATGTTAGATAAATATTTTAATATTTTAAGAAACCTCTGTACTATTTTCCATAGAGATAGGACTACATATACTAACTGTACATATACTACATATACTAACTGTACATATACTAACTGTATATGTACATTCATTCTTTTCTAACCCTGACCAAAACTTGTTTTGTCTGATCTTTTAGATATAAACCATTGTCACAGGTATGAGTTAATGTGCTAGTGTGGTTTTGAATTGTATTTTCCTGATCAGTAACAATGAGCATTTTTCACTGCCTGCTAGACATCCACATGTCTTCTTTGGATAAGTGTCTATTTAGTTCTCCTGTTATTTTAGAGTTGGTTATTTGATTTGATTTGTTGGTGAATTGTAGGGGTTCTTCATAATTCTTGGATATTAGCCCTTTGTCAGATATATAATGTACAAATAGTCTCTTCCATTCAATGAAATTTTTGTTTTAACTATAGTTTGAATTAATCATTTTAGTTCACTTATAATTCCATTGTGATGATTTAAAAGAGATAAAAGCAAAGAATGCCTTCAAAAGGCATTCCTCTCCTCTTTATTTTTAAAAAGAGGAGAGGACATTATCTATCATTTACCCTACTTTTCCAGCAAAGAATCTATAGCTATGAATGTACATTCACATTGAAGTTGAAGGAATGGAGGGAGTGGCTGATGCAGACCTGAGCAGGGCTGGACTGACCCGGGCGGGCACTCCCCCACCCCCCCAATTCCCCTCACCCCCCAGAGTGCAGGATGGGTTGAGGAGGGACAATGTGCATTTGGGGTTGATAGGATGATGGGAGTAGTGTGGCCAGGCTGATTGGATCTGGGACACCAGGAAATGAGACATCTATTCCTGGAAACCTGTCATTGGGTGGTTGAACTGTGACCCAGGCTGTGATGTCTGTTAATCCTTGAATCCATTTGCTAAGTTGAATCTGTGCAGGCTCTGTATGTAACAGCCAACAGGCCAATACATTTCCCTGACTTTCCTTTGGTCGGGGTCTTGCCTGAACCTGCGTGTCCGGCAGGGAACGGCTTGACCCTGGCTAGCCAGCCCAATAAACTCTACTTTGCGAATTGCATTCTTGCGTGACGCTCTGTCTTTCGCGCTAATCGAGTTCTCGGACCCTCACAAAGTTATCTATTTGGTTCTCACTATTCCCAATCAAGCAGATGATCTCTTTCACTATCAATTATCAATTGGCTTCCGAAATGGAAAGCGACATTCCCCTCTGCAGTGCACAAGTGTAAACTAGCACACACAGAGAAGGTTCTCTATGTAGTGTCTTTTTCTGTATTTGCAAAGGAAAAAAACTACCTTTGTAAAAGAATAATGTAAGTCATAATAGAAACCAAATTTATTTTGCTTAAAAGATGTTAGTATTTTCCAAACTTTTTCATACTGGTTGTACAATTTCAGTGTGTTTTCTCATGGATGATGCAAATAACTTTTTTTCACCCAATGCTTGACTATTTACATTTTGTTTCTTTTTAAAGATTTATTTACTTAATTATGCATGCAGAATTGGGGTACAGGCACAGGTGCTGGGGCAGTGAGAGGATTCACTAGAGTGGGGAGCAGACAGATTGACAAAGTGCACTCCTGAGGGGAGCAGTGGGTGGGTCAGGAGAGTCTGTGGCACCATGTGGGTCAGCTCCCTGGCTGGGGATAGAACTCCTGCTGAAATGGCTGCAGCTGCAGCTTGCTTTGTAGTGCTGAGTTTCAACCAGCTGCACCACCAGGGGCCCTGATTTTATTTCTAAGTTGTTGTTTGCCGCGCCGGCACTGCAGGGATAGGAGTCTGCGGGGGAGACTTCAAGGTTGAAGAGTCAGCACGCATAGATGGTTGCAGCAAAACGTTCACTCTCCTTTTCCAGACTCCCTTTTATACCCTTAATCCCAGGATGTTGGCCTAGGGGCAGGAGGAAATCTCCCTCACATGTGCTACTGCGATCAGGGTGGATATTAATCAGTTAAGCCACTCACACAAGTGGCAAGATGTCTTCTTCCTATTATGATCTTGTGCTTAAGCTCCGGGGGTGGTTGGGGAGGCTCATCCCGGCTGGGACCCAACAGTTGTTAAGGTCCAAAATCACCCAGCTGCCTCCTGCGACAAAGGACAGGACCAGAGATGCACAAGCAAGCGGAGTTTATTGAGCCAGCTAGCTGGGGTCAAGCTTTCTTGCAGGCACGCAGGCCACACAAGAGAAGCAAGACCGGGAGCAGAGGGATGTCAGGGAATCTATAGGCCTCACTGGCTGTTACATGAGTCATGGCCTGTGCAAATTCGACTTAGCAAATGAATTCAAAGATTAACAAGCCTCACAGCTCGCATCACAGTTCAATCACACAAGGGCGTGTTCCCAGGAACAGATGTCTCAGCTGTGAGTCAGGAGCTGATATCAGAATCCAATTTCGATCTGTCCCAGGAATTAACGCTAGGGCGTGGTCTCTGCCTGTTGGCATATCTGTCTGGGTTTTGGGAGGGGTCACACAGACACAAAGGAAGGCGGAGGGGCGGGATCACTGGTCCGGCCCAACATTGTCTAATTTAGTAAGAAAATAATGTTTGATGACACAAGCCATGCAACTTATGTCATCAGACACGGTACAGATGAAGGGGAAATGCTCTGAAAAATCAGAATTTTCACGCTAGCTCATGTTATGACCCCCCTTTTTTGTATAATCATCAAAATATTCCAAGCAACCATCGGTTTTCTACTGGACTGCCTCAGCCTCATAAGGTGCTGCCTGGCTCAGGCGAGCAAGCGCCGCCCCACGACAGGAAAGTCCTCTTGGAATCAAAAATATTACAACTGGCTGATTAATAAAAACAATTAAAATAAATCAATATTGTAAGACAAGACAGTACTAGAACAAGTTAAAAAATCATCAGAATTCTTTTGCCCAGAAGAGAACCCAAATCTCATCTCTCTACTATCTCACCTAAGCCTTCTATTCAGTTTCTAAAGAACTACTTAAGTTTTCTATTGTTTAGTCTTCAAATAAGGAACTTCACCTAAGTCTTCTATTCAGTTTTTAAGGAAATTTACTGCATCTCTTTGTGACTGATTTACAAGAGAATTACTCCACCCTAGCTCCGAGCTTACTTTATCTTCATATCTCCACCCAGCCTCCACCCTAGTCCTCGACTTGACTTTACCCTTCAAGATGTCTTAATGAGAATAAAGGTCATAGAGTAGCATTTAAGTTTTAAAGGGACTTTATTTTAGCCAATCATCACTGTGATAAACATAATAATGTTAGCTTTAAATTTTATGAACTTATGTACCTATCTTAATTTTAATAGATCGATTTTAAGAATAATGTTATAATCTTAGCTGAAGGTCAATACGACCCCAAACTACTCTCAGAAAAAAAGATGATTGTGATCTCAGCCCAGCCCAATTCATATGCTAATTGTTTGCTTGAAATGTATAAAATAAACTTCTGCTGACAGCCTAAGAGGAAAACTTGCACCCAACTCTAATTCCAGTGTCTACCTCACGACCACTCCCCTTCTCCCCCATTTTTTGGACTCTCTTCTCACAAACACTGCTCCCACCTATCTGTTCTGCCCTCCTACAACCTGTGATGGGGGCAGTCGCCTACAGATTGAACCTGTTCACTCTTTTTTAGTGTGTGGAAGAATTTCACTTGTATATGGAAACAATAACCAAAAAATCAGTGTCCTGAAAACAGTTCTTCTTTGACTTGTTCTATAAAGACAATTAGTTTATATCTGTTAGAATTACCAATATGTTTATTTTATCTCTCTGTTCTATTTTTCCTCTTTTTTCTATGTTTTCTTCTATTTTAAGCACAATGGCAATGAAGAGGATTTCTCCAATTCTTGCAGAATTTTTCTCAAGTTTGTTAATATATTTTTCTGCATTTTATTCTTTCCATACCTAAAATCATTACCATTCCATTTTTATAGTTGCCTATAATTGTATTATCTGAGAATCCTGGTGACCCATCATTTGATTTGTTCTCAGCCAGGCTGATTCTCTCTTATAGGTTTTTAACACTTGCTTACAGGTTGTTAACTCTTAACAATTCTTTTCTTCCAGGGACAAAGTATACTGCACTTTGCTGCCCCACGTGGAGTTATGTTTAAGCATATAAACATGAGAAGTGACTTTACATTAAAAAAATTAAAGCAGGGCAAACTTTACCACATCACTTCTTTAACCTTGAGTTAAACCATGATCTTGGAGAAAAGACATTGTTTGCAGAGACTGGTTGCTGCTTAAGACAAATTCATCAAATAAGCCTGTTTTTTTCTTTAATTATAGAATATAGAAATAGCACATACAACTATTTTGACTTCCCTTGTCCACAATGAATACAGAGATAAATTGTCTTCTTTCCATATTACATATAATATTCCATGACATAGTAAGCATGTACTAAAATGCAAGATTTCAGTGAAACTGTAACTGGGTGGTCCCTAGGAGAAGGGAAGTTCCAGGTTCCCTGCCCCAC
>NW_004567116.1:7055171-7061354 GCF_000260355.1 Condylura cristata | reverse complement strand
GGGTACAGACCAGAGGTGCAGGGGCCGTGAGAGGAATCACCAGAGACAGAGAGGGAGCAGAACATATAGACTGAAGAAGTACACTGCTGAGGGGATCAGTGGGCTGGTCAGGCAAGGTCTGCCGCACCATGTGAATCATCTCCAGGCTGGGGACAGAAGTCATGCTGAAGTGGCTTTAGCTTCTTAGTGCTGTGCTTTAACCCGCTGCACCACTAGGGAGGGCCCACAACTAGTTTTTAATTGCAATTAGTTATCACTAGATAGAGAAGTTGAGTTTAAGATACAATTGTTTAATAAATTCCTATAAACATTTTATTGAAATAAATTATTTGCATAGCAGTTTCCGCAGTGCCATTATCACATCCTTATTCCTGAGACTGTATATCAAGGGGTTAAACAAGGGAGTCAAGATAGTATAGAAAAGAGAAAGCACTTTGTCAGTTCCTCCTGAGTCTTTGGTCTTAGGTCTTAAATAGGTTATAATGCCTGAGCCGAAGAACAATACCACAACTACAAGATGAGAAGAACAGGTGGAGAAGGCTTTGGCCCGACCTGTGGCTGATGGCAATTTCAGGATTGTGGAGATGATTTTGCCATAAGAGACAAGTATCAGCAGAAATGGAACCATGACGAACAGCACAGCAACTATGTAGACCATCATCTGATTCACAAGGATGTCTCCACAGGCCAAACTGAGTATGGGGGGAATGTCACAGAAGAAGTGGTTGATGCGGTTAGAACTACAGAAGGGCAGAGAGAAAATCTGGTAAGTCTGCCCTATCTGGACTGGAATCCCACTGACCCAGGAGCCAGCCACCAGCTGGACACAGAACTTGTAGGTCATGACCAGAGGATAGTGCAGAGGGTTACAGATGGCCATGTAGCGGTCATAGGCCATCACGGCCAGCAGGAAGCACTCGGTAGCCCCCAGTATAAGAACACAACACATTTGTGCAGCACAAGCAACTAAAGAAATTGTTCTCCTCTGGGTCCAAAGATTTGCCAGCATTCTGGGGAGTGTAGCTGAGACATAGCAGGTTTCCAAGAAAGAAAAATTACCAAGGAAGATATACATGGGGGTCTGGAGATTCGGGTCCACTTTTGTTAACAGAAATATGGTACCATTGCCCAACAAGATAATAATATATATGACTAAGAACAATATAAACAGAAACCACTGGAGACGGGGAGCATCCGCAAAGTCCAAGAGAACAAAATCCATCCATCTAGTTAGGTTTTCTTCAGGAGGATTTTCTACTTTCATCTGTGGAAGGAGAATTTTAGCAGGTGATTTTTCATTTTGCCTTCATGAATCAGCTCTGTTTACATTGTATCAGGACATGTAATTGGTTTTTAGGATGACGGTAATCTGTTCTACTTTAAGATTGTTATCTGTTCTACTTTGAGATTGTTACTTTAAGATCGAATCATTTTTGAATCATTTTTATGGATAGCATGTTCATAAATTATGTATATTCATATATATAAATTATATGAAATTACACCCCATGATTTTAGTGGTTAAATCATATGTATATAGCATAAACTATGTAATATTTGGCTTTTTTTCAAGTGGATAACAAGGTAAAAAACAGATTTACTCTGTGTGCTCTAAAAATTTTATATATGCTATTTTCTTTAGTAGATATGCTTCAGTTCTCTTTAGTAATGTGAAAATAATGTCTTCATAATTTTATTTTAAATTCAAAACTATATTCCCTGAAAAAGTCCATGTGATGAAGGGAATATGTAACCATGTTCTAATAGTGTAAGTTACCTAAGCTTATTTGATATAAACTAGTAAACCAGTCTTTGAAATTTAGAAAATATGCAGCTTAAACCTTTTTTTATTATTATATGAAGTCATTCATTTATAACAATTTCCTTAACATAAAAGGTTCTCAAAGGATGATATTTATGTCATGGCTTGATATACTTTAGACCTTTTATTACAGTGTCACACTAAATACACAAATACAAAACTACCTTATTATAATTCCCTGGCTCAAAATGAAGATTTTTTATGGTTTATTACTTATACCTTGAAAAATGCTTTACATGTTATAGTTTGCAGTATTTAAAATGATTTAATGTCATCATTAACAATTGACAGTAAGTTGTATTTAATAGAATGAGAAAATGTATTAAAATCACACATTTGCTACTATGTATTAAATTTATTTTTAATTTAGAAGTCATATAAATTAAAGTTTAATATTAATATAAAATAGTTCATATTTACCTTTATTTGATATGATGCTATTTTTTTTCTCAGTATAAGCACTTACATATTTAAAGTGCTGTAGGTGAAACCATCAACAAATCAGATGATCTCTGTGTACATAAAGTGCTCTTTAAATACATAGTTACCTCTGCCCTAGGGATCTCTACCACCTGATGGAGCTAAATTTCTCATGACATTTCTAAAATCATCACCTTGGCACTCTCTGACTTGTTATATTTTATTTTTCTGAGAGATCTCTCTTTGTTAATGCTGTAAACCACCACTAACTTACTGAATAAATATTAAAAAGAAAGGAAAAGCTAGCTAAAAATAGATTATTCGTCATGAATTAAATACAATCCTCCAAGATAAAATGAGATAATATTGACATAATGGGAAAATACTTGCCAATATTTCTAATGAAGTGGTCTTGGCTTACTTTCAAATATCATTTTATTTTTTTTAATAAAACACATATGCAAAACTTTAGTCACATTTATAAACTCCAAAATTGTTAGCAAAGATTTTAAAGTACCACAGCATGTCGTAGAAGGTGTCGCCATCATTAACATTTCTTGCAAACACTCTCTCACCTGTGATTCACTGAGGTACCACATCATAGGGTAAAGCTGGGTGAGATATAAGTCAAACTCCATTGTGTTTGTGTTAACTGACTTGTCTTATACATTAAGTTCTAAGTTCAATTCTCAGGAGATGAACTTCACCAACAGGTTCCCTCTGATATAGCTGAGCTTTTAGTCATGATATTTTTTCAATTCATTTTGTTTTAGCTACTAAAATATGTTCCACTCTCTAAACAAGCTCCTTAAATAGATATATCCTTTTATGCCAGAGAAAAGCTCTACTAAATAACAGGCATACTTTAAATGTTATTAAAAAAGGGAAAGTACCTGACAATAATGTCTTGGTCATAACTCAGAATTTAGCACAGTAAAATCATGGATAATCAAATTTTATGGAAAATCAGATGACTATTTTGACAAACAATATATCATAAGTTACTCTCCATTCAGTCTAAGTGGTAATCATTGGTTATGTGTGTCACATAAATGAAAAACTTTTCCAAGGGAGAACTTCAAGAGGTTGCCTCATGCGGAATGAGCACATCAGGAAGACAAATGGGAGGGAAAGAAATGTAGAAAATACAAATATCTCAAGCATTTTGTAAAGTACAAAGGAAGACATACTTTGACTTTTAATTGGTCCAAGTTCATAATGACATAATCATTAATTGATATTTTTATTGAAATACACTCTGTTTACAAACACCCTGTTTACATACACCCTGTTTAGATAAGGAAAGATTTAAATAGCACATTTAAAAAAAATCTAAGCATATAACCACAGTGCAAAGAAAATAATACTAATGAGAGGGCAAGCAGGTTTTCTTGCTCAGATAGTTAATACTGTAAAAAGTCACACCCCTCAAAAATCGTACTGTGCTAACTCTCCTTATGAGTTTAGATATCATAAAATGTCTCTTAATATGAGCTAATGATTCCAGAATCTGGAAGTTGGGAGGGAGGCAGTCATGAATGGTTCTGTGACAGAACCATCACTTTTGATAATATCAATTCAAAGGTTTGATATGATGCCAAACACTTCCGAAAGGGTTAAAAGCATGAAAGATTAGTTACATTGCTCTGTTTTTAGTACTTACGTGGATTTTGGTGGAATTCTGAAAATAACTAGCAATGCGTCCTTCTCTTGAAAGCTCACAGGTGCTGGGATATTTTTAACTATGAATTGGTATGGGAATGACTATAAATGAGAAGAAATATTTATATATGTAATAATGAAAATTAATTATACTTATACTTTAAAGTGCAAATTATTTAATAAAACATATTCAATAATATGAATATAAAGGATTGTGTTAAATTAAATGGATATGATAAATAAAAAATAGTTCAAAGCACATTATTGTGGAGCCAGATTGCTATATAGAAATGCCTTCAAAGTAAACTGTGGATAAACATTCTCTGTGTATCAAGCTTCATCAGAACACTATTGAGAAAAAAAACTGAGTGACGGTAAGCTGTAGCTTTGATGAGTGATAGTCCACATAGATGTGCTGCATGTTAAATAAACATGCTAGATTGTTCACTGATGCTCTGCAATTCCTAGATTTTGCTAGGAATCCATTATAGGTCATAGCCACATTCACTGATTCATTCAGTCAATTACTCACTCTACAGTCATTCATGTTAAGCTGTTCTTTGTCAGTGTCTATGTGATGGAATCCCAAAATGCTATCAAATAATAGAGGAAATATGTTTAGACATTTAGGTAAGTATCCTATATTCATCTGTACATTTCAGTGAAAAATTTTAGCAGATTGAATTTATTTGTTTTTTAATTTTTATATGGATGTCCTCATGCATCTTACTCTTTTATAGAGAAACAAGCTATTCTGTGGGCATGGAACATTGAAGACAGGTTAATTTGCCTCGTATAGATGTGTGCACAATAAAGACCGCCTACTAGTTAGAAGTGGCTAAAAGCGCATCCTTTAAGTAGCTTAAAGGAAATGTGGAGAGTGTGATGTTTTGCTTAAAAGTAGCAAAACAGAGGCAACTGTTACAAGTCAACTCATCACACTATTTTTTAAGGAATAATTTCCTCAGTGCTGCGATGACATCCTTGTTCCGAAGGCTGTATATCAAGGGGTTAAACATGGGAGTCACTATGGTGTAGAAAAGTGACAACAGTTTGTCAGTTCCTGCAGAGTGATTGGACTTTGGCCTTAAGTAAGTTATAGTAGCTGACCCAAAGAACAAAACCACAACTATGAGATGGGAAGAGCAGGTGGAGAAGGCTTTCGCCCGTCCGCTGGCTGTTGGCAGTTTCAGAATCGTGAAAATGATTTTGCTGTAAGAAGCAAGTATCAACATGAATGGAGCTGCAATAATCACCATAGTGGCTACATAGATGGCTATCTCATTTACAAAGGTGTCCCCGCAGGCCAGCTTGAGGATGGGGGGGATGTCACAGAAGAAGTGGTTGACTTGGTTGGAATTACAGAAATGCAGAGAGAAGATGAGGCTTGTTTGTCCAATCTGGATTGGGATTCCCGTGACCCAGGCACCCACAGCCAACTGGACACAGAACTTGTGGTTCATGACCAGAGGGTAGTGCAGGGGGTTGCAGATGGCCACGTAGCGGTCATAGGACATCACGGCCAGCAGGAAACACTCAGTAGTCCCCAGTGTAAGAAAAAAATACATTTGAGTGGCGCACTCCAGCCTAGAAATACTTCTTTCCTGAGTCCACAGGTTCTTCAGAATCCTAGGGAGGGTCACTGACACATAACAGATTTCCAATGAGGAAAAGTTAGCCAGGAAAAAATACATGGGTTTCTGCAGCGCATGGTCAATCCTGGTTACTATGATGATGAGGCTATTTCCAACTAAGATAATAATATAAATGATGGTGAACACCCCAAATAGTAACTCTTGGAGGTTTGGAAGGTCAGAAAATCCCATGAGTACAAATTGCATCACAGAGGAAGCATTGTCTTCTGATTTCGTCTTATCATAAAGCATCTGTAAGAATTATAATAATAACAATAAGCACAAATAGGGTTACTTCCTATAGACTTGTTCTCTTATGCAAGAACTAAAGATAGCGTAGCATCAATTTCCTATAAAAACCAAAACTGTAACAGGTGCCCTGAAAGTATGGTGAACTCTATTTTTAATTAATACTAAATGCAATTGTAAGAAAATTATTACTTTTCCCTCCTATTTCTTTGTGTTTGACAATAAGCTAATGCAATTTTGCTATTCATCTAGACTTCAAAATATTTTTAGTGATTTTAAGTCTAACTGTAACATTTCATCTTTAAAACTATTTACTAGTGGTTTATAATACTAAACACATTTCAATTATTCCAGTTGATGTTTTCTTTACCTCTCAGATTGTCTTTTTTTTTTTTT
>NW_004567116.1:6985063-7054866 GCF_000260355.1 Condylura cristata | reverse complement strand
CCTCCGGGGCAGGCGGGAATAGAACTCATGTGGAAGTGGCTTTAGCTTCTCAGTGCTGTGCTTTAACCTGCTGTGCCACCAGGGAGGGCCTCAGATTGTCTTTCAATGTCATTTCAAGACAAATTTTTTTACACATCCCATTAATTTGGGTACCATCTAAGATGGTTCTAGAAAATCATAATTAATTTTAAAGTGTTGGTTTCCTGTGACATTTCCAAAGTCTTATTTATGTTTGATATTCTGCACAGGCTGTTTTATGATCAAAATTGTGTAATGAACACTAAATATTATGGTGTTTTTCAAGGAAAGGTCCATGAAACCAGCAGTCCACTTATTCATTCAGAATTCGCTGTGGATATTAAAGAAACTCCAAAATAATCTTCCTGTTTAATCAAAACTGAAAAGCAGAGGTGAGTTCATCAACATCTGTGTTCAAGAAAACATTTCTAATACATGAAGCCTCAACCACTGAGCTTTGATAATGCCTGGAGTCACCCAACCTCACCTACTGACAGTATTCAGTAGACCTCATTCATTTCAGTCATTGTTTGCACACGTGCTTTTTTATGCTCATTCACACAGTATGTCCCATGCTATGGCCAATCTTTCTTGAAAAAATGAAAAGTGAGTCAGTTCTTTCTTTAAAATATTCCTCAATATGGAAACGCTGATTCCTACCCAAAATATAGACCATTCCTCCTCTTCCTGCCTGGTGTAGCCTTTCTTTCTCTCTCTCAGAAATTTATTCTTTTCTTCCTGAACATCTTCTTGACTTTTAATAGGACAACAAAATGATAATTTACTTTACCATGTACAGCATTTCAGTCTACATATTAAAATACTACAAATATTTAAACCATGCCTCATAATTCCAGAATTTATCCAGTATAAGTTTGATTATTGGAATTGCAAAAATGTTCTGAGTCTCCAGAACGATCAGAAACTAGCGACTAATAGTCAAGATTACTAAAATACTATTTCAAGTGTAAAATACTATAATCAGTGCTCTTTTATTTTAACATTGCACCATTTTACACATGTTTAATGATGTTGGAATTTGCCTCTTAACTCAATCGAATACTGGATACAATCTAATGCTGAATGTATCGCCACATCATCCAAATGCAACTGCCTCATTCACCTTTAATAAGTGACTCCTGCCCTCAGAAACTGACAACTTTATTATTCTGTTTAGGAAATATCTCCACTCATTTTCCCATCCCCTCTCTGCATTGTCCTTACTCTTTAAGTAGGGCATATATTTGAAATACAAGCTGAAACTGAGGTCCAAAAGAACTTATAAAAAAGCAACAATATATAGAACTAACATCAAGACTGTAGTGTTCTAACCTAAAAATGTTACTTTTCCTGACTCAACTGTTAATTTGCAAAATGGAACAAACTTCTTAGGAGCATTCAACAGAATGCTCAATGTAAACCCATTTGAAAGGTGAAACATATTTCAAATCCTTTCCAAAGAATTTGGATTTTTTTCTGAAAAAAATCTCATCAAGAATAATTGTAATCTTTTACTGGTTGATTTTATTATAAGGTATTATACATTTTTATCTGTGATATAGTAACGAGAGGCAGAAAATGACAAAGACTAGTGTTTTGAGATTAGAAAAAAGACAACATTAAGGATTTTTTTAAGGAAACATACACTAACCCAATACAGATATTACTGTAAATGACAGTTTTCTGCTGATGCTATAGACTTAATTATTTATATCAAATCAATTTGAGATTGACAAAAATAATTCAATTATTACCTGAAAATGACCTTCTCGGAGCAAAATTAAGTACAATGCTTACCTTTATTATTGAGTTAAAGATATGAAATGAAACAGAGTGGTTTGCTTTGAGACTGGACAATTTACTTTTATTGAAACAGAGATTAAAAACTTGTATGTAGGTCCTATGGTGGTAATCAAGCCTGCTCTTTAAATAAAAATGTACGCTACCCTGGGGATCAGCCCCTCTCCCAGGTCACTTTCTAATGGAACTAAACCTTGCCTGCCACTCAATGACTTGAACACAAGCAAAACTGCCTGAACTTACCATGAAATAATGAACAGCTAGTACTTTTTGTCATCACTAAACATGTCAGCATAAAGATCAGAAGGAAATCAATTGAACAACTGTCTAAAACTTTGAACAGACATTGCAATAAACAGTCATATAATAATTTATACGTGGTTCTTACTTTCATCCAATTTAAAAACACTCTTTGTCCACTGGGAACTCTACTTCAAAGGTCAGCCTTCACTATTATGTGTGTGTGTGTGTGTGTGTGTGTGTGTGTGTGGTAATGCAGATTTGCAGAGTTGCTTGTATTTTTTCATGTAAATGACGGGTAAGACAGGGGGTAGTTTCTAGAGGCTGCCTCATGGTGAATGAACGCATTAGGAAGGCAAGGGGACAATCAATCCCAAACCTCTTATAAAATTATAAAGGTCGATGTAATTTGACATTTAATTGGCATACATTCATAGTAACATAAATGTTAGTTAATAATTTCTTTGGATATTACAAAGATTTAAGACCACATATTCTTTTTACATGAGGAAAGATTTGAGGAGCACATTTTTAAAAATGTAAACATATTACAAAGGTGAAAAGAAAAGAATACTTTTTTAGAAGCAAGTCAGTTTCCCAGCTCTCTATAAAATACTGAAGAAAGTCCTTTCCTTCAACAATAGTACTATATATTGTCTATTAATTTATATAACAAGTGCAGCAAAGTTTAAACTGCCAACACTTTAATTTTTGATGCTTTAAACTTTTCCAACACTTTTTTTAATGCCAGATAAATATCTGAGTCTTACAAGAACCTTACATGAAATAGTGTGTTTTTACCATTTCTTCATTGTAAAACATCAAGAATAAGATGCTAAAGAGGTACAAAATGGTGGAATTGCTTGTATTAAACCCACTGTTACCAAGCTGAATCTTCTGTTGGCTCTTTCAGAAAGTCAATCTTAAATCATTCAGTCAGATATTAGTTAAGTCATGTGCCTGACAAACACTGGCCATCCTCATAAAGGAAATTAGCATTGTAAAATCAGTTTATTTTTGTCTAGTATTATTTCTGGTCCCTCCTCTCTTTTCTCTATAATTCATACCTCTTGCCTTGTACAACTCTTCACATCATAATCACCACCATGGTCATCACCATCATTATGAAGTTCATCAGAGACCATGTGCACAATTCATTTAATATAAAAGTTGAAATGAGGGAGATATGCACACATATACTCCCATGAATAAAGTGCATAAGCCATTATCCCATAATATATAATGTTTGATGGTGCAGGGTTTCAAGGGTGTTATGGGTTTGTGAAGTAAATCATAGCTATGTATAGGACAACAGTAAGATAATTGGTAAAATACAGGATAACAGAATTTTTGAAACAACTGCTAACAGCAGATTTCAGAAATAGATCAAGCAATCTCTTTAAGAGTTGCTGATTCAAGGATCTGGAGTTGGGAGGGAAGAAGTGGTTCTATAACACATACAAACTATTTTTGAAAATACCAGTTCAAAGGTTTAATAATGCTAAACACTTTAGAAAGGGCCAAGTGCAAAAAAGACTAATTACATCACACTTTTTAAGACTGTGTGCATATAAGGTGATTCTGAAAATAATTTCCAACATTTCCTTCTGTGTAAAACTCACATGTGATAGTGTTTTTTAACCATGAATCAGTACATGATCAGCTGTTTGGAGTGTCATGGAGAATAGATGAAGTAATTCCAAGCAAATACTTTGGAGCTGGAGTTTCTACATGGGACATATAAATATATGCAGAGTAAACAGGTTGACCTGGGTAGGTGTTCTCTGTGCATCATGTGCTTTGTCAAAAGTTAATAGGATGAAAACTGTAACCTGATTAGAAATATTTCATAGAGGTACACAGCATGTTGAATGAATATGCTGAAATGTTAATTGATGCCCTAAGATCTCTCATTTTGCAGAAATCTCTAGGTTTTGCTAGGAATCTATCATAGGTCATAGAGACATTTATTTATGCATTCACACAATCAATTACTCACTCAACAAATATTCCTCTTAAACTGTTCTTGTCAGTGCCAGTGTGACAGAATCAAAGTGCTAAAAATATAACAAAGGTATTTCAAATATATAGGTAAATAATCTCACATTCTTTGTATATTTTCAAAATATTTAACAGATTGAATTCTATTTTTATTATGTTCAATTTGTATATGGACTATGTGATGTATATTATTTTATTTAGGAAGCAAGTAGTTCTGTAGGTGTGGATCATTGAAGACAGGTTGACTTATCTGGTATCAAAGCAGAATAGACTAGCATTGAAGTGTGTCTGAAAGTACATCACAAGCCGAAATGATTAAGTTCATAAAGGGGATTGTGGAAAGTGTGATCTATGAGATCTATCTATGAGATCTGTTTGGCAAGCAGAGAAAACACCACACTATTTTTTAAGGAATATTTTTTTCAGGGCTGCAATCACATCCTTGTTCCGAAGGCTGTAGATCAAGGGGTTAAACATCGGAGTTACTATGGTGTAGAAAAGAGAGAACAGTTTGTCAGTTAACGCAGAATGAGTGGAATTGGGCATGAAGTAGGTAATAGAAGCAGACCCAAAGAATAAAACCACAACTATGAGATGGGAAGAGCAGGTGGAGAAGGCTTTAGCCCGTCCGCTGGCTGTTGGCAATTTCAGAATCGTGGCGATGATTTTGCCATAAGAGAAAAGAATCAGTGTGAAAGGGATGGCAACGATCACTAGAGCTGCTACGTAAACATAGATCTCATGCAGGGAAGTGTCCCCGCAGGCCACCTTGATCACTGGGGGGATGTCACAGAAGAAGTGGTTAATTTTGTTAGAATTACAGAAATGCAGAGAGAAGATGAGGCTTGTTTGTCCAATCTGGATTGGGATTCCCGTGACCCAGGCACCCACAGCCAACTGGACACAGAACTTGTGATTCATGACCAGAGGGTAGTGCAGGGGGTTACAGATGGCCACGTAGCGGTCATAGGACATCACGGCCAGCAGGAAGCACTCAGTGGTCCCCAACATAAGGAAGAAGCACATTTGGGTAGCACACTCCACCTTTGACATGCTTCTGTCCTGAGTCCACAGGTTCTTCAGAATCCTAGGGAGGGTCACTGACACATAACAGATCTCCAGTGAGGAAAAGTTAGCCAGGAAAAAATACATGGGTTTCTGCAGTGCAGGGTCAATCCTGGTTACTGTGATGATGAGGCTATTTCCTATTAAGATAATTATGTAAATCATTGCAAATACCCCAAATAATAACCCTTGTAGTTTGGGAAGGTCATAAAACCCCATGAGTATGAATTGTGTCACAGAGGAAACATTGTCTTCTGATTTCATCTTGTCATAAGACATCTGTAGGAACAGCATAATAATAATAAGTGCAAGTTAGGTTACTTTCTATAGATTAGGTCTTTTATGTAACTAAGGATAGCGTAACACCAAAAACCTATAAAAATACCTGTAACAGACAGATGAGGTGATTTTGAACTGTTATTAAATGCTAACATGAGGAGAATATCCCCCTATTTTTTTCTTCTATGGGTCATCATATTTCTTTGTTTATAAGATGAAATACTAATGTAATTTTTTATTCATCTGGAACCTCAACCTTTTTTTGTGAATTTAAGTTCAGTCGTAACATTTCCAAACTCTCAACATTCATTTATCACTGACTTATATACTAAAGATCATTTCCATTCTTTGAGTTGATATAATTTTTTCTCACCCCTCATGTTTTTATTATTAATTCAAACCCAAATTTTATTACATTATTAGATACTCATCTAAAGTGATTTTTAGAAATGCATATTAGAAATTTTAAAATTGTTGACATTCTGCTAATATTTAAAGTTTTAATTATCTTTGTTCTTTTTAAAGATTTATGGGTACAAGAACTGAGGTACAGGCCAGAGATACCGAGGGGTGAAAAGATTTACCAGAGACAGAATGGGGAGCACAACAGGTTGACTGACTGAAATACGCCGCTGAGGGGAGCAGCAAATGAGACAGGAGAGGTCTGCTGTGCCATGTGGGTCAGCCCCTGACTGGGATTGAACTTGTGTTACAGTGGCATCCTATAGCTTCATAGTACTGCATTTTAACCTCTTGTACCACGAGGGAGGTTCTGAGTCTTTATTGTCTTTGAATTCTGTGTAGATTATACTAAAAATCAATGACCACTAAATATGATGGGATTTAATAAATCTTTAAAGCTGTTTATTTCAAAGAATGGTACATGAAATCAACAGTCATAACTTTTTTTCTGAGTCTGCTGTGGGGAGAATGTTCTAAATTAATCTTCCTGTTCAAAAAAGAAATTCAAAGCAAAGAGGCAGATTCATCACATTTATGTTCAAGAGAGCATTTCACACTAGCATTGCAGCCTCACTCACCGGGAAAAGGAGACACCCACAACCATGGAGCGTTGGTAATACCTGTTCCCCACATCACACCTATTGACCCAGTTCTGCAGACCTCATTTACCTCAGTCATCGTTGGCACATATGCTGTGTGTGTGCTCTCACACAGTGTGTTCTAGGTGTGGTGGCCAATCTTTCCCTAGTAAATAGAGTCACATTGTTCCTTTGGAATAGTTCCCAGTGTGGAAGCTGGAGTTCCTACCCAAATGTAGACCATGACTCTTCCTCCTCCTGCCTGTTGTCGACTAGAATCTACAACTCTCTCTCTTTCTCTGTCTCTCTCTTTCTCTCTCTCCCCCATCCTTTCTCTATCCCTTTTTTGTTCAGGATTTGTACTTTTATTCATTCAGAAAAATAACAGTGGTTTTCAGTGTGTGCTAGGAAATGTCCATCTTTGTGTTCACTGATTGAAAGGCAGTAGAGACTAACTTGTAGCAAAGAGAAGTGCCTAAAATTATTTTCTAGGAGTGTAAAATGGGGACCTTGGTAAGTATTTCTCTGCAAAACAGTGGACATCCTTAGTATTTTTAATGACTTACAGTAAGGAAATTAAGCAAGATTTTTTTTTTAACCATCAATAATATTTCAGTCTATGTCTTAAAGGGCTAAAGTCATTTAAAGCCTACTCCATAATTACACAAATCTCCCATTTGTAGAAATTTTAAAATTATTCTGTCTCTAAAATTGTCAGATGCTAGTGGCTACTACTAAGTAGCACAAAAATATGACTTTAATAATGTGACTTTAATATGATTTTAATAATATGACTTTAATTACATAAAGCCATACAGCCAGTGGTGGGTTGTTTTTTTTTTTTAACTTTATTACATCTTAACATGCTTAACCATGTTATTCTCTTAATTCAATATAAAATAAAGACTGGTATTTGGAAGTGATTACTTTTTTGAGTGAATCGATGTATCTGCCAGAGTGACCTCCACATGCACCCACCACTGACAAGCAGGCCATTGTCCTCAGAAACTGCCAATTTCTTATTCTCTTATGTTCTTTATAAAAGGCTTCCACTCATTCTCCCAGCCCCTCTCTCCATCTTTTCCTACTGTTTAAGTAGGCTGTACTATTGGAAAACACCCTGAAGTTAAGGTAAAAGAAATTGCAGCAAAGCAGCAAGAGCAGAACTAGTGATCTAAACTGTGTAGTGCTTCTTTTTTTTTTTTCCCTGACTCAAAAATTTTTCTTTTAAATGAACAAATATCTTTATGAACAATCAATGGAATGAACAAAAATAAAGCCATTTGGAAGTTGAGAAATAATTGTTTTCAAAACCTATTCAAATTACGTGTTTATCTTCTAAACAAATTTTCACAAAGATATTACTTCCTCAGATCTTGCCACATAGCCATTTTTTTTTTGTTATATGCTTTTAATTCATTAAATGTGGATAGTACATAAATTCCATTTATAGAACTCTGGAAGAAAAAATATGTGGTTCTGATAAAGATAGTGACTTATATTTTTATTCAAATATTTCCTGTTTATTTTTCTGGCCATCCCATAAAAGTAGTGACCTCATCTAATGTGATGAATATGCTACCAATTATAGCTGTTATTCTTCTGTTTATTGGATAATTTTCATATATTCTTGAATGAAGAAAAAAATAACTATATAAAAAATTGGCATATATAATGCAGAAGATTTTTCTCTCCCCAAATAACTCTCTAAATATAAAAATAGAATCATACCATAATCATGTAAGAATTTTTAGATCTCTCTTTATATATGTACATAACTTAATTCTCAACAAAGAATCCTTTTCATCCTAACAGGAAGCAAAGCATTTCAACAAGTCATTATCTTACTCTCCTTATTTATATAAATGGTCTTTTATGACATATGATTCTTAAATTCATGATAGTGATATATTTAAACATATACTTAACACACAGTAACCACTAAATTAATGTTAAAACATAAAATGATGATAACTGTAATGATAAAGAATATACACTGTATTGATTGATTGACTTTAATGTAAGGAATTTAGCATTTATATCTTTGAATGTAAGGACAGTACAAAAATTACAAAGACTAAGTTTTTGAAATTGAAAAATGACCACAAAAATTAAGATCATTTTTAAGGAAACATCTGCTTCCAAAATACAGCTACTTATGAAAATAACTTATCTGCTGATGCTAAGTAAAGACAAGTATGTGAAAAGTAGTTTGTTATTGACCAAAAAATTTTAAAAATGTCATGCTTACCTCCTTAGGTTGAGGTGAAGTATAATGCTTACCTTTTTTATTGAGTTAAAAGACACAAAATGAGAAAGAGTCCAGCTTTGAGGCTGGACAATTTACTTTTATTTAAACAGATACTAAAAAACTTCTAACATAGGTTCTATTGTCATAACAGATCCTGCTCTTTAAATAACAAATGTCCTCTACCCTGGGGATCATCTCCTCTCCCATGTCACTTTCTAATTGAACTAAACCTTCTTCCCTGCCACTCAATCACTGGAACACAACCTAAAGCTAAAAACCTAAACCTAAAGCTTTCTGACCTTACCACCCTTTGAATGATCAACCAATAGTACTTTGTCATCATCATTAAGAAATGTCATCATAAAGAATAAAAAAAATTAGTCATGTTAATTCTGATAAATGCTAAAGTGTTCTGAAAAATGGAAATTAAGAGTGTCTTAAACAAATGAGATTTGATTTATTGGTCATTTGTAATTCAGGAGTAGACTGGGGCTACTGGGCAGTTATGCATCTCCTACAAGTGTCTTCCACTCTACAACTACAATAAATGTAGACTGTGCCGCTCCTGTATGGACAGGGAGGAAAAGGGACCCAAGAGGACTCTCACTGGTTCTCTGTCAAATGTAAAAACTGAGACCCACACACAGCAAGCAGTTACAGGCATGACCCTTCATATCAAATTTAATCCTCAACTCACAACTGAAAATGAGTTTCTCACTCGTTGCTGTATGCCCAGTCAGGACCCATATTTCTATTTTGAATGAGCCTGATTTGTGAAACTTAAAATGTTCAAGTAGTTTTTGCATTTGGTTCCCATCCCTGGATGTCTTAGAGGGAATTCTGGCTCCTCTAAGTGTAGTCCTTGTGAATAATAGAATGAGTTTCACTCACATTGCTTAGAAAAAAATGTACACAAACATATAGCACACAATAAAAGACACACACAATGAAGCAAGACATTTTGGCAGTCCAATAGGGATTCATGGTGAGAGATGTGGAAGTTGTACTTTACAGTATCATGTAATGCAGTGAGACATACCACCATTCAAGGGCTTTATATTTAACACATTCAGACATTTATTTTACTTCATACTGGTCACTAAAATTCATTTGCAGCATAATCACATTTAAAATTTACTTGCAATATTATATTGTTATATGCTGAATATGTCAATAATTATTTGACTTCTTATATCCCACTTGGTTAAAATAGTCAAGTTCTATGTATTTGTTAGTAATGTTGTTACTTCTGACTTTCAGTTTCATGGAATTTTGTATCTGTTCTAACTACACTCCCTTTTTGGGATATATGAACTGTCATAGTTACCGTTTTGTCTGTGTTTTACTTCACAATCAATGTCAAAGTCTAGTATTATTTTTTTCCATTTTGACGACATCAAACTTTCAATATTAGTTGTATGAAGTGTCCTTATGGTAGTGTCTTTAAAAAAAAATTATGCCTAACTTAAAGTCAAAAGTAATTTTCTCCTTATAATTATGTATTATACAATTTTAAACTATGATACCTTTGATTCATTTTGCAATAGTCATGCATTTTAGGTGTTTCAATGGATATACAACTGCCTCAATGTCATTTGTTGAAGACAATCTCAACTATAAACATTATTAGCTTTTTCAAAAATGAATTGCCCAAACCTGTTTTATCATTTATTCTGTAAAATATATGATTAAATGTAACAATGACAAAACATAGGATACAGTAAAGATAAAAAGATATCCACATCACACAATTAACAAATTGTGTATGAAATACATGTGTCTGTGTGTATAACTTCAATGCATAATGCTAATACCCACTAAAAATGTGGTAAAATATGTGAAATAATATTTCTTTAAATAAAATATCAAGAAGGTAATTTAAAAAAGAAATTTCTTCATCGATTGTGTTTAGAGAATGAATAATAAAACTATATATATATATATATATATATATCAGCAAATACTAGTAGGTAACAAAAAATAAACTAAACAGATGAAAACCATGGCCAGCCAAGGATAACTCTTCAAACACTAAAGCTCACAGATATATGGTAGTAATACAAAATGGGAGAGCACTGTGGAGTAGGAACTGATAGTTCTTTGTAAATTATAAACTTGCCATCCACATTTATCCAGTTGTCCTGAGCCAGTGATTGTCAATCAGATGAAAACTTGTATTTTCACAAAAATTAATAAGCAGATATTCAGTAGTTTATGTGAACAGTAATGAAACACTAGAAACAACTCTAATGATTCATTCAGGGAGTGAGTGGGGAAAAAAAAATCAAACACGATGAGATGATTGTTCACTTCACAGTAACAAGAATGAAGAGAAGGTGCTGGCCCATCACAACATGTTCAACTCCAAATGTCGCCTGCTCAGTGAAAAGCCAACCAGAGGCAAAGCCTGTAGAATCACATTCCGTTATAAAACATTCTGGAAAAGGGAGATGTTTATGTGCACAGCCTGGTTCCCTTGTGATGGGGTTGATGGGAGTTGTGAGCTATAAAGACGCAATAGGTTGGGAATGTCCTGTCTCTTCAATGTGTTTGTGATTATGCAACTGTATGAATTAGTCCAACTTCACAGACTTGCACCAAGATAATATTTTATTTTTTCTATAATTTAAACTTAAGGTGTTATGAATTAGAAAATATTGTAATTAACAATCAAAAAAGAAAGTCATTGCTATGATGCTGGTGTGTCCCCTGGGAACTGAAAGATCCATTTGCTTATTTAAAAATAATTTCAATTAGGTTGTAAATGGGTCTACGTTGCTCCCTAGAGAATGATATTGTTTGTGGTAGACATTCTTATGCACTTGGCAAATACAGGCTACAGAGACAATACAGAGATGATGAATTACCATAAACAAAAGATGTACTTTGTTAGATCACATTCCAACTTGGATGCAACTGCAGGGTGTGATGCAGAAGAAGGGAGAAAGACCACATGATGCTCATATATATTGTTTCAATAGTATATATTGAAAATGAAGGGTCAGCCAGAAACAAACCATGGAACTTTGACTGTGGACAAGATTATAAAGTGAGGAGAGGAAGGACATGATGGATGATGTTTGAGATCTATGGGGGGCTTTGCTCATTGGGGTGATGTGGATGTATCTACATCTGAGGAGCTGTGATCCTTTGCCTCTCAATCATATAGGGTGTTGTAAACAAATCATTTAATTTTGGCCAATTTCTATAAAATACAGTTAAAACAATAGTAGGAAGCACTAATGTAAAGTTTTCTGAAGTTACTTAGATGAATAGTTTTGTATAATTTTATTTTATCAAGACAACATTCTTAATAGATTCATTTTGTTTTTGGTTGTTACATTGAGTGGATCACGATATTACATTGAGTAATATCATAAAAGATATTACTCTTTTATTCATTGGGAAGTATATTCTTTAAGGTTAGAACACTGGATGAGAGATAAATTGTAAGATATACCAAAGCAAAGTATATTTTAAAGTAGCATAAAAAATATCTATATCATTTACTGGAAGTAGTTAACCCTGCTAATGGTTAACCCTAATGGGTGGATGTCAAGATTTATATTTCCTTGATAGTGGCAATAAGAATAACATTTGAAAATAAACAAATGACACTAGTTTTTAAGGAAGAATTTTTTCAGTGCTGAAACCACATCCTTGTTCCGAAGGCTATATATTAAGGGATTAAGCATGGGAGTCACTATGGTGTAGAAAAGAGAGAGCAGTTTGTCAGTTAATGCAGAATGATTGGACTTGGGCATGAAATAGGTGGTGCAAGCAGACCCAAAGAATAAAACCACAACTATGAGATGGGAAGAGCAGGTGGAGAAGGCTTTGCACCGACCTGTAGTTGAGGGTAATTTCAGGATGGTAGAAATGATTTTGACATAAGAACTAAGTATCAGTACAAAGGGGATTGTGGCAAAAAGCAGAGCAACTAAGTAGACACACAGTTCATTAAGTGACGTGTCCCCGCAGGCCACCTTGATCAAAGGGGGGAGGTCACAGAAGAAGTGGTTGACTTGGTTGGAGTTACAGAAATGCAGAGAGAATATTTGACATGTTTGTCCTATCTGGACAGGGATCCCGATGACCCAGGCGCCAACAGCCAGCTGGACACACATCCTGTGGTTCATGACCAGAGGGTAGTGCAGGGGGTTGCAGATGGCCACGTAGCGGTCATAGGACATCACGGTCAGCAGGAAAGATTCTATGGCTGCAAAAATAAGGAAGAAGCACAATTGGGTGGCACATCCCAGCCTAGAAATGGATCTGTCCTGAGTCCACAGGTTCTTCAGGATCCTAGGAAGAGTGACTGACACATAACAGATCTCCAGTGAGGAAAAGTTGGCCAGGAAAAAATACATGGGTTTCTGCAGAGCGGGGTCAAGCCTGGTTACTATGATGATGAGGCTGTTTCCAACTAAGATAATAATATAAATGATGGTAAACAGCCCAAATAGTAACCCTTGCAGTTTGGGAAGGTCAGAGAATCCCAAGAGTACAAATTGAGTCACAGAGGAAACATTGTCTTCCACTTGCATCTTGTCATAGGACATCTGTAAAATGGCATGATAGATTTCAAATAATTTCTCTTTCTTTTGATTTGTGTTCTCATATATAAATTCAAGACAGCATGGCATACAACTTCCTATTAAAAAAAGAACTATATTAGGCAGATGCTCAAAAAGAACTGTGAAATTCATTTTTCATTATTATTAAATAGAAATGTAAGGAAAAAAACGCTCATTCTTTTTCCTGCTCATTGTCATCATGTTTCTTTGTGTTTGAAGAAAAGTTATGTTAAAGGACACAGGAAATTTTAGTGATTGACAATAAGAAAATTAACTAATTATTTTACTACGTACACTTCATTTACTTCTGCATGTTAAAGACATTTAAACTCTGTTCCATAATTATACAATAATTTTTTTTCAAATTGAAAAAAAATACAATAAATTCAGGCTCCTTTTAGTGGAAATAAAGATATTTCTGAAAATGATTTTTCTTTGCTTTTGCTAAGCAAAGCCAAGTATATGGAAGTTAATTGGTATTGACAAAAAAAAAAAAAAAAAAAAAACATGCTTACTTCCCTGGATTGAGGTGAGGAATAATGCTTACCTTTATTATTGAGTTCAAAGGCAGAGAATGGAAAATGTGCTCTGCTTGAGGCTGGATAATTTACTTTTTTAAACAAGGTTAAATATCTTCTAACACAGCTTCTATTGTCATAACAGATCCTGCTCTTTAAATAACAAATATCCTCTACCCTGGGGATCAGCTCCTCTCCCATGTCACTTTCTAATTGACTAAACCACCTTGCCTACTACTCAAGGACTTTAACACAACTGAAAGATATCTCACCTTCCTATCCTCTGAATTATCAATCAATAGTACTATTTTGTCATCAATAAGAAATGTCAGCATGAAGAATAAAAAAATTATAGTCATACTAAGTCTGATAGAAATTATGGTGTTCTGAAAGAAAGGTAAATGAAGAATGTCTTAAAGTAGTGAGACTTGAATACCTTGTCATTTAAAATTCACAGGTCCAGACTATTGGGCAGGTATGCCATCTCCTACATGAGTCATCCACTCTACCTCTGCATTAGAGTGTAGGCTGAGCCATCTCCTGTATGGACATATAAGGATTAAGGAGGAGAGTTATTGAAAAAAACAGACATATAAGGATTAAGGAGGAGAGTTATTGAAAAAAATAATTGATAGCATCATATCCATGCAGTGAGACCTACCTCCACTCAAGGATTTTGTATTTACTAACCAATTTGAAATTATATTACATGAAGCTTTATTTTCTTTAATTCTGTTCACTAAAAAAACACACGTGTTCATTAAAACACATGTGCCAATTCACTGTGGCAGGTGGAGATGAACTGCTGAGCTGATATCACAGCAACCACAGCAATAGTCTGAAGACCTGGTTGGACAAAAGCAGACTCTAGATCATATAGCAACAGAGGCGACAGTCCTGCGGGGTGGTGTTTAACATTCAGAAGCAATAGTATCTCCCAAAGGTGACCAGGCACATTATGGGTCACCTGTTACACTGTGTCAATGGTTTGCTCACCATCAGTATCACACTCACCAGTCTTATACTCCTTATACTCTTGTGAGCTACTGACACAGTCTAATGGATAAAGCTCTCTCAGTCACTTGGCTGACGATAACAGCACTCCTTGCAAGAAAGTCAGAGATAAGGCTGGAGGCAGGGATAGTGGCTGGGTCTCTGCGAAGGTCCACATGGGTCTGGAGGTTTTGGTTGTCTGCCTGGCCGTGGAGGTTGTGGGGTCTGTGGAGATCCACTGAACACCTTGGACATCATCAGCCAAATCCAGCTTCTCTCTTGGGAGACTGGCTGCTGAGTGAGTGAAGCTGACTTCCGCCCTGTCTTACAATCTCGTCATGGTGCAATTAAGCACCAGTCAGTTCACTGAATTTTTTCCTCACTTAATGAGCTCAAGCCCTTAACTAACCGCTGAAGAGTTCAAAGCTGATTGATCCATTTACAAACCCAGCAACTGATTTAACAGGGAAAAGCCCAGGGCCTGCACAGAATTGCTTACCACAAGGGTAGGACAGGTTATATGCTAGTGAGCTCCAAGGATCCCTGGCAGCAGCTGGCCTCAATAAGGTCAACTCACTCTGCTTTTAGATGCCCTCAGCGGGGTGGTGTTTAGGAATTCAGGGAACACAGCTGGGGTGACAGGACACAGGTGCCTGTTCAAGGTAGGTGGTCCTGTCAGCCAGGCATGTTGGTCTTGTTACTGTTGCTGCCCCCACACCACTCTCTCAGTGACCTGCTCTTGCCTGCAACTGCACACATGGAGACTGGGGAGAAGGAGAGATGTAAGGGTGTGTCTGAGGTGTGAGCTGAGGTAATGCATCTCTGTCTCCCCAAAACCAGCATACACTGCGACTGTGTGGAGATCCAGTGTCAAATGTACTTGTCTCTGAAATATATCTACACTTTCAATGTTCAATACTAAGAAAACCAGGTAAAAACATAAATAATTTGAACAGATATTGCATCAAAGAATAAATGGAGTGGTAAGCCAGAGAAGTTGCTCCATCAATTGTATTTAGGGAAGTGAAAAAGAAAACAAAATCTCTTTCTATATTAATAAATACCTAATCGAATGCCAAAACAACACACAAAAGATAAAAACCATAGCCAGCTACTGAAAATTCCTCAAGCTGGGAGGCTTGACAGCAGCTAGAACTCATAGACTTGTGGTAGGAAGCAAAACAGGAGACCACTCTGGAGAAGAAGCTGGTAGTTCTTCGTGAAGTTAGTTATAAACTTGCCAGCCACATTTATCCAGCTCTCCCACTCTTGGAATTTATCACACAGAAATATAAACCGTATGGCGTTATTCTAAGGAAAGTGAGCTAGAAGGAGAAAAATGAATACTGGAATGTCTCAAAAATGGGTGGGATCTAGAGAACCCAAGGAACAGAGAAGCACAAGCTGTGAGACGGACCCTTGAAAGAAGATCTTAGATCTGAGGGCGGAAGGGATAGCTCAGCAGAGGAGAGAGCACTGTGGAGTGTGGTGGAGGACGGTGGGCACTTCAGTGGTGGGGAAAATATGGCAACCACCTCTGCGGGGTGATAACAGGGATGCTTAGTAAATAAATAAAATGAATGAAAAAAAAAAGAGAGAAATGGTTACTTGTATTTACACACACACACAAAAGATACAGATATTCAGGAAGTCTATCTGTATAGTAGAGAAAGGCTGAAAAAAAGTCTAATGCCCTTCATGCAGAGTTGAACAACTCTCACACACAACAATTACTCACTTCTCAACACCAAGAGTGAGAAGCACTGGCCCATCACAACTCGGTCAACTTCAAATGCCTATTGCCCAGTGAAAAACCAACCAGAGGCAAAGCCTGTAGAATCACAGTCCATGTAGATGGCGTTCTGGAAAATGGAAGAGTGCATGGGCACAGCCTGGCTCCCTGCTGATGGGCTTGATGGAAATTGTCAGTGATAAAGACAACAGGTAAAAGGTCTAGAGAAGGCCAGGTCTCTTCACTGTGTTTGTGGTTGTGTATGGCTTTCATAGACTTGCACCCAAAGAGTATTTTTATTTTGTCTGTAATTTAAACGTACTATGTGAGAACTGAAGAATAGATTTTAACATATCAGCAAAGGACATGATCCCATGTGAGTCCTTACCCTCATCCAGTTGGAAAAAAAAAAAAAAAGAAACAGAATGTGTTCTCCCCTGGGAACACCACTTCAAAGGCCAACCTGTTTATTTAAAAATAATTTCAATTAGATACTAAATGGGTCTATGTTGTTCCCCAGATGTCAATTTCGTTTGTGGTAGACATTCTTATGCACTTGAAAAATACAGACTAGGAGGAAGCATAGAGACCATGTAAATGATAAAACAAAATATGTATATTTTGTTATGTGCATGTTATTTGCAAGTGTTATTACAAAGAAAATATCAAAGAGTTGTTCAGAATGTGGAGAAAAAGAGCTATCTTGATGGGAATACTGATGGATCCATCAATTGTGGAAAACAGAATGGAGGTTTTTCAAAATATTAAGACTAGGTCGGTATACCATATCATCCAGGAATTCGCATCTTCAATATAAAGCTGAAGGATATAAAAGCAATGACTTGAAGACAATATGCACCCCTATATCTACTGCCACTCATTTACGTAGCCAAGCTGTGAAAACAGCCTAAGAGCCCCACGGAAGACACATGCAGTAGAAAGTGCAGTAGATACACATCATGGAATACCACTCACTATAAAAAAGATGAACTACAGCACTAAGAAGCTAAAGCCACTTCAGCTTGAGTTTGATCCCCGGCTCTGGAGGTGGTTCACATGACGCGGCCTCTCCTGACCTGTCTGCTGTTCCCCTCAGCAGTGTAATTCATCAGCCCACCTGTTCTGCTCCCCACTCTGTGTCTGGTGAATCCTCTCACCGTCCCTGCACCTCTGAAAGCTGACTGTGGAAATGCTGACTGTGGAAGAGGAGCAGGAGAAGAAAGTGGGGAAAGGGCTGAGCATAATTGGTGGAGTCTGTGGGTGAGTTGTGTGACGTACAGCTGGGAGGTATGGTCATGTGCCTCTGAGTCACCTGGTCATCACTCAATGCCACTTCAATTAAAACACATAAACAAATGAATTCCTTTGGGGCTAGCTCTGTGAAATAGAATTTAAAACTAAACATTAGGAAACTGGCATAGAGTTTTCTGAACTCTATTAGGTAATTCATTTTCTTTGATTTCATTTTATTTAAATCAAAAATCTTAGTAAATTCACTTTAGTGTTTAGTTGTGCAAATGAATACATGATGCATACTATTATTTTGCTTATGCAAAAGTTTGTTCTTTAGGCCTGGAACAGTAAAGCTAGATAAATCTGTGTCTGATATACCCAGGTACAGTATATTTTAAGGTACTATTGAAAGTATCTGTACTACAAAATCTAGCAATGATTAATTTCTTTAGTTGGGGATGTCCAGATTTATACTACTTTTCTGATGGCTGTGGTCATCATGAAACATTCCTCATAAAAAAAAATGCTATTTTCTTGAAGAACAATCTTTGCAGTGCTGCAATCACATCCTTGTTCCGAAGACTATATATCAAGGGATTAAACATAGGTGTCACGATGGTGTAAAAGAGAGAGAGCAGTTTGTCAGTTCCTGCAGAGTGACTGGACTTTGGCCTTAAGTAAGTTATAGTAGCTGATCCAAAGAATAGAAACACAACTATGAGATGGGAAGAGCAGGTGGAGAAGGCTTTGGCCCGTCCGCTGGCTGTTGGCAACCTCAGAATGGTGGAGATGATTTTGCCGTAAGAGATGAGGATCAAAATAAAGGGAACTGCAACAAATAACATAGCTACAACATAGACAGACAGCTCATGTACAAAAGTGTCTCCACAGGCCAGCTTGAGGATGGGGGGGATGTCACAGAAGAAGTGGTTGACTTGGTTGGAGTTACAGAAATGCAGAGAGAATATTTGACATGTTTGTCCTATCTGGACAGGGATCCCAATGACCCAGGCGCCAACAGCCAGCTGGACACACATCCTGTGGTTCATGACCAGAGGGTAGTGCAGGGGGTTGCAGATGGCCACGTAGCGGTCATAGGACATCACAGCCAGCAGGAAACACTCAGTGGCTGCAAAAATAAGGAAGAAGCACAATTGGGTGGCACATCCTAGCCTAGAAATCATTCTGTCTTGAGTCCATAGGTTCTTCAGTATCCTTGGAAGGATGACTGACACATAACAGATTTCTAATAAGGAAAAGTTGGCCAGGAAAAAATACATGGGTTTCTGCAGAGTGGGGTCAAGCCTGGTTATAATGATGATGAGGCTATTTCCAATCAAGATGATCATGTAAACAGTGAAGAACAGGGCAAATAATAATCCTTGGAAATTTGGAAGGTCAGAAAATCCCAGGAGTACAAATTGTGTCACTGAGGAAACATTGTCTTCTGCTTTCATCTCTTTATATTGCATCTGTAAAAATAAATTAATTAGAGGTAATGGTTAATTCACTTTGCTTTGGTTTAATATCGTATTATAAACTGGGAATGATATGACTGATGTTCTGTAAAAACAGAAAATCTCTATAATTTTGGTTAAGTGTATAGGTCATTAATATTATTTACTAGTAAATGTGTTAAGTATTAAGTAAATATATCTTTTATTAGTATGTGTTAAATTTTCTGCTATGGGTTGTAATATTTTTGTTTATGCATATATGATATAATTTTAATTTTTCTATTTAAAGGATACTCAAAATGCATAATTTGAATTTATGTACAATTGTATCTGCTTTCTCTCTTTATTTGACATCATTTTCTCCCCTCACCTCTGATCTTATTTTGGTTATTATCTCCAAATCAATTTAATTATAAAAGTCAGTAATTTATGAATCACTTTAAGTAGTTTTTGAAATGTATGTATGTTGTTAATATTATTAAAGTGATGATTTTGTACTTCCAAAGTCTTGTCAACATTGATTCTGTCCATTATTAGTGACCACTGAATAACATGGAATTCACTTTAGTCTTTCAATCTGTGTATTTTCACATAAGACCTACATCTTTTTACTCAGACGTTAGCTAGGGAAGAAAGGAACTTCGAGCTGGACTGTCTTTCCAAGAGCAGTCATGAGTTAAGATGCTGTTTCATGTAACATATTATGGTCAAGGAGGCAAGTCTTGCTACTCTGAGCACCCCATCATTTAACCAAGGAGAAGGCATGTAGGCAACAGATCTCTGAATTCTTCCAAAGTTACCCACATCCTCACTTCTTTTTGTACATACCTCATTTACTTCACCCTGTATTTTCTTTGTGCCTGGTATTTACTCAGGTTGACACGGGTAGCTGTGGCCCTGTGCTGTATGACGTTGTTTGTCATTATAACAATGGAAAGGGTTTGTCCAATAGTCACCACAGATAACAACTAAAAGTGGGGAACCTAGCTGGGGACTGAGGCCAAGGACTGCTGCAGGTGGTATCCCCCCCCCACATGGGGGGTTCGTTAGACAAAACAGCCTCAGAGAATGTTAAAAAGAATTGATTTTGAGGAGGGGCTACCTTTGAGAGGAAATAGGAGTGGCTGGGGCAGAAAGAAAGAAGTAGAGAGAGAGAAGAGGTTGTCTGTCCAGTCTCCAGGGTTCAAGGTATGAGTTCCAGGTTTGGAGAGGCCTCAGCATTTTGGGGGCCAGTGGATTTGAGCCCTGGACCAGGCTGATTTTGGAGAGGATGCTGTGGACTAATGAAGGTGGAGAGTCTCAGTAGCCAACCTTGGAAAGGAACAGGCTTTGCAAAGAGCCGAGCTACTGAAACGGTTCCTGGTTTTGCTGTGGGCACAGCCTGGCTTAGCTGCAAGAGTGAGGCCTTTTGCCCAGTCATTTGGTGGCCATGGCTGCGGTCCTGAGTGTCCCTCATCTGGTGCTGTGCTGGAGCAGCATGCAGCTCTGGCAGAGTCTCCTGTCCTGTCCCAGACCTGGAGTCTGATTGCTGTGTGCACCGTCAGCAGAGGCAGAAAGACGCCATCTTAGACATACAGTCTGTTGTTTGGGAGAGAAGCGTCACATCCTCAGTGGCGGGAAGACGCCATCATAATGGTCTTTGTGTGGAAAAGTACTGGACATGACTTTGGGTCAAGTATATGGTCATTATTGGCCTAAGTAACTCTTTTTTATCCCATTTGTTAAATAAATCCCTTTGTCGTTGTTTCCTAAGTCTGAGCAGCCTTGCGATTGTGTGTGAGGGTGAAGAACCCAGACAGAATTTGGTAAAGTATTTGGGTGGTAAGACCTTGGTTAGTTTAGGCTCCCCTGGCACCCAGTATCACAGTGAGTATGTTATGTGGTCACTTTTCCTTCTTTAATAAGTTACAAGTGACTTAAAACAGTTCTTTCTCTGGAACAGTACACAAGATGTGTCTGAAGTAGATCAATTTTGCTTAGTCCAGCTCTTTCCCTCTCTCCTCCTTCTTTCTTGTCCCCTCTCTCCCTCCCTACCTTCTTTGTGCTCTGCGTCTCTCTCTCTCTCTCTCTCTCCCCACACCCCAAGAATTATGTAGGTATTCATTCTTGCTAAAGCAGCATATTTTTTTTCAGTTTGTGAAAGGTAATGCTCAAATTATGTGTTAACCAATTTCAGCACCAATAGAGATGAAAAAAATGTAAATATTTCCTCATATTCTAAGGTGTTATGTGTAAAATACTGACTGCATAAAGATATTCCAGGCTTGCCCCATAATTATGCAATTATCATAATAAAATTTTGATTGTAGGAAATTGTAATATTAATTTTATGAATATTCAATGGCAATCTCAAAACCACTTGTAAACTAAGAGATAAAAAGATGTATTTGTTTCCCAAAGAAAACATCACCAATAAAAGCTTCCTAAACTCTTCCAACACAGCTGTTGTTTCTTTTTTTCCCCTGATTTATGGAAAGTTTATATCATTCCATTTATCCAACTCTGAAAGAAAACCTCTATAGAATTCAGATAAATGCAGCTCTTTGGCTTTTAATCAAATATCTCCTTTTTCCTGGATTTCACAGAAATTATTATTTTCTTTGATTTTGAGATTAGATTATGATATTAATTATACCAACTATCATTCCAATATAGAATAACTATTCAGACAATGGTTATTAAATCCAATCAATGATCAAAGTAATCACCACAAATCAATAAATTAAGATTTTTTTTCCTTTAAAAGAAGCTTCTAAATATATAAGTAAATCATGCCATAATCTCTTTAGGGTTTTCAGATTCATTTATCATGGAGTTTGCCCTTTTACAAAGAATCCCTTTGATACTAGTAAGATCAAAAACATTTTAATAAAGCTCACTATCTTCTCCATTATACATACTTCTCCATTATACATACTTAGATTTTTGTCTAAATTTGATCCACAGATTTAATATATGAAAAATACTAAGTACATGCTTTACACAAACCTATCACTCAATAAATTTTATTACCTAAGATAACGCTACTGATGATTATTCTCCTTCTGGTCAAGATTATATGACCTTTGCATTTTTTTCTTTTGATAGGAGTCAGAAAAGTACAAATGCTATTTGAATCAGTATTTTAAAAATCAAACAAGAAAGGCAGAAACTGTTCATTTTAAATTTCTGTTCATTTTGAATTTAAAATTCTGTAGATCAGTATTCTATGCTAGTGCTAAAGAAGTATAGAGATATATAAATTTCATATTTACAAAAATGTCTTCATCCTTACCTGTTTGGATGGAATCTAAAAGTTTTGCTTACCTTTACTAATGGATTTAAAGTACACAAAATGATAAAGACATTTTTTAAGGCAGGTAAATTGGTTTTATTAAAATAGAAGCTAATCTCTATTTCAAATACATGTGCTGTAAAAACAAACCCTGCTCTATAAGTAACATGCCCTTTGCCCATGGGATCTCTTTCCCCATGTCACATTTTAATTGAACTAACCATTCTATCTGCCACTAAAGAAGTCTGGAACAATCCAAAGTATATATGACAATAACAATCCTTTTCACTCATCCACTCATTCATTCATTCATTTGCACAAGGAGATGAAAGACTGGTGCACAAACCAGAAATTGGCCCAAAAAGGTTTCAAATTAGGGGAAAAAAAGCATCAATATAAAAATTTGAGAACTCCATAGCCCCATAAATTGTTATTTAATTTTTTTTTTTTTAGCAAAATAAATTAGGCACAGGGAATTTTATTTTCCTGCCACCAAACCATCCATGTCCATGCCCCATCATCCTTTAAATCTTATTTTTTGGTGACTATTAAGCAATAAAATCTTTAAAAATCAGAAAGCCATGATGACTTAATACTTATATAAAGTCCTCAATTGTGAAAACACAGTTTCAGGTAGTTACTGCTTCAAGTTAACAACAAAGTGGCCTTCAGTTTATCTAATCTTCTTAGTGTGAGTATTTGCAAACACACAATTCACAAACACTCACAAAATGCTATGAAGACTAATATTAGGTCTAAATAACAGAAACAAGAGGCTTGTACTTATACATATATCACTGCAGAGATTTAAGAAACATCATTTCCGTACATTCAAACTGTCACTAATTATGGGTTATATATTTATTTCCCTGTGTAGAGTTGTGTCTTTTTGTGATTTTATTTTAATTGGAGCCGCCATCATTATAGCAAAGTCACCTTGGTTCTAATTCTAATACTGAGTAATGGTGATTATTTCTCAGTGATTATTTGACATCTGTATCTCTCTATCACTAAAGCAGATATTCAAGACTTGAGCACATTTGCTAGTGAGATTACTTTTTTTTTTACACTCACTGGACTTTTGGGAGTTCTTTGTGTGTTTACACATTTCCATTTTTGGAGACCAGATGTTTCTGATCATTGTCCCAAACTCCTTGAGTGGCAGGAAGGATGGTTCTCTTCAATTAGAAAGTGGCATGGGGAAAAGCTGATCCCCAGGGAAAAGACATTTCCTAACTTAAAGGACATGAAAGAGTATAATCTCAAATGGCATTAGAGTATATAATAGATTGTTAACTTCTGTAGTAATGCAAATAAAGTACTTGCCTATGATAAGGCTCTTCTTTATCATTCTGTGCATTTTAACACAATTATAAAGGTAAGCATCTCATTTATAATAATAAGTTTTGTCCAAGTAGATTTATTTTTGCATATTAGCATATTTTAGAGCTAATATTTTTACATACTAGCATATTTTTGCATTTAGCATATTTTAGGAACAGCCATTTACATGTTATTTTAAAAGAATAATTTGCAAGTATAGTTGATATTTAGTGTCAAATGCATTGATTCAGGCAGCATTTATGCCTTTTATCATAAATGATGAACATGTCTTGAGAAAATGTAAAGTTATTTGTAAATAAAAAATCACTGTCATTATTGTCATCATCAGGGTATTTTCATCTTAGATATGAGCATCCATTAAATGATCACTACAAGATATTTGTTCAGGGTTAAATTCCATGTCAAATGAATCTGAAAATACTAACCAGATTACAGTTTTCATTTTTTCCTTAGTGATTTAGTAGGAAAAGCCATCTGCTTTGCATCACCACTTTCTGATCTTTTTTTTTATCTTCAGCTTGATTTCATAAAAGTGTTCTGAATAAGAATATTGTAAACACTGAATAAATAAAGTTGGTTTAATTATTACCACACACTCCGTATCAAAGAAAATCATTATTTCTACCAGAAGACCAAATATACAGACAATAAATATTGACTAAAACATAATATGACTACATTCAGCTAAATTATGTAGTGCTCTTTAGTATTAGAATTTTATAAATAGAAGCATCTATAGTTTCTATCAGTCAGAAAAATCTTCAGCTATGTGGTAAGATTTTAAGAAAATATTTTCTGGGGTGATACTTTGTTTTGTAGATACATGATTTGGTAATCATAAGATTCTTATTTTCCAAATGTTTAAAATTAAAATTAAGGGTGCCTTTTCTTTTCTTTTATTGTCTTTTCTTTTCTTGCCTTTTTAAGATAAGGGTGGTCCATTTTACAAATAAAATGGGTAGAAAAATGATTTGAGCAGATGTAATAGACACATTTTTTTTTTAGCACATTATGTTTTTGGGAATATGTTGCTCTGCTTTCCAGCAATGTTCATAACAGTTTGCTCTTCAAATGTACTTCTTTACTTGAATATAAGGGAATGATGTACAAAAGGGAGGGAGAATGAGATATGCTATGTGCAGAGAGCTAAATCTTCAAAGAGAATACAGAGGATGGCAGTTTCTGAGGGTGGTGATTAACACCTTTAATGTGGGCAAAAGGTATAGGAAGATCTAGAAAAATTCAATCATTCATTCAACAATTTTCATCACTATCTAAGAAGGAAAGCTTACATAGACTTAAATAAATAAGTATATTTAAAGAGGTGTAGGATGGGATGATGCTCAGTGGCATGTTTTATAGTCCTTTGCATATGCAACTACCTTAGTCATGTAACCCAGCACCACTACTTCTGGACCAGTTCAGAGGATGTGTTATGGCTTTTTCATATTCTCTAGAGTCAAGTTTTTATTAAGAGAATTGTTCAGTTATGAGACAAAATTGAAAGAATGCTAGAATTTGAACTGTAGTCAGAATATTGAAGATACAAAATAAATTAATCCATAATTCTTTACTCATTCACAGAAAATCCTCAAGGCACCCAAGTGTTTATACACAGTTGATCCTCCTCAGTTTGTATCTACATTTTTGTAGTTGAAATCTTGACCACTGTCCAGATTTAACACCATTAGATTTTAGGCCCATGTGTCTCCTTTGCAGAATTATTGTCTATTGGCTTTCACATTAGTTAACATATAATATGGATGTGTGGAGCGTATAATGAAGTAATGGAGATAGAGGCTATCTCTGCAAGATTGAATGAAAGTAGTGTAATTCCTACTTACAGACACACACATATATACACACACATATACACAAAACACATACACACAAAGCCCCCTTGATCTGCGCCAGGAGGGAGATTAAGGGAAGTCTGCATTTTTGGGTTTCAAATATTTTATAATAGCCTAAGTTGTATGATGTCAAAGAAAAACAAGAACACAGCATGAAGGTGGTTAGTCAAAAAATCAACTATTTGCATCTGTAAAATTATTTTAGATGATTTATAAATTATAGTCTTTTGTAATACATTAATTTTGAATTGCTAATATATTGAGGAAAACATGGAGACTGGTACAGCTGAACAAAATAAGTGGCAAAGATACAACCACATTAACTTCAGAAACAAAGAAATATGTAAAGAGGCAGCAAACAAAGGAACAGGTCATCTTTTTTTCTTTTTTATTTCTTTTTAAGAACTTGTAATGATGATAACATATACAGATACCAATATCAGGTATTTTTATTATAAAGAACTGGAAATTTGGAAGGGATAGATAGCATCCATAGATTTAAAATAAGAAACCAAAGCCAGGAAAGTTAACTAATTTATTTTTCTGATTAATCATCCATACAGATGAGATATAACGAGATCAAAGCAGAAGAAAATGTTTCCTTGGTGACTCAGTTTGTACTCTTGGGGTTTTCTGAATTTCCAAATGTCCAAGGGTTACTATTTGCCCTGTTCTTCGTTGTTTACATGATCATCTTAATTGGAAATAGCCTCATCATCATAGTAACCAGGCTTGACTCTGCACTGCACAAACCCATGTATTTTTTCCTGGCCAATTTTTCCTCATTAGAAATCTGCTTTGTGTCTGTCACTGTCCCTAGGATTCTGAAGAACCTGTGGACTCAGGATAGAACCATTTCTATATTGGGATGTGCCATGCAAAATTGTTTCTTTATTATTCTGGGAGTCTCTGAGTGCTTACTCTTAGCCGTGATGTCCTATGATCGATACGTGGCCATCTGTAACCCCTTACACTACCCTCTGGTCATGAACCACAAGTTCTGTGTCCAGTTGGCTGTGGGTGCCTGGGTCACAGGAATGCCCCTGCAGATAGGACAAACAAGCCTGATCTTCTCTCTGCATTTCTGTAAATCTAACAGAATCAACCACTTCTTCTGTGACATACCCCCCTTGATCAAGCTGGCCTGCGGGGACACCTCAGTACCCGAGAAGGCCCTTTTTGCAGCAACAACATTGTTTATCGCTGCTCCTTTCACGTTGATTCTTATCTCTTATGGCAAAATCATCTCCACCATCCTGAGGTTGCCAACAGCCAGTGGACGAGCCAAAGCCTTCTCCACCTGCTCTTCCCATCTCATCGTTGTGATTTTGTTCTTTGGATCCGCTTGCATCACCTACTTCAAGCCCAAATCCAACCATTCTGCATTAACAGACAAACTGCTCTCTCTTTTCTACAGTGTACTGACACCAATGTTTAACCCTTTGATCTACAGCCTTCGGAACAAGGATGTGATTGCAGCCCTGAGAAAAGTGTTCCTTCAGAAATAGTGTGATCAGTTTAAGTGTAATGTTTTAATGACTTGCCAAACATTTATCCCATAATCTATTAAAATCTCTATCTCCCTCCTTTAAAAAGTTAATTCCTTCTGGTGTACAATATACTTGAAGATACTTAGATCTTATCTTAATATTTATACTTCTTGATATTTGTTATATCATTCAATCAGACTTCAATATTCTTTGCACAAAGCAATAATCTTGCTACATCAATATAATAGTAATGCACAGCAGATTCCCTCTGAAAGTGAAGACAAGTAAATCTGTTAAGACATTTGACTCAGAGTGAACGTATACAGGATGATTTGCCTAGACAATGTTTTAAACTTTGCACTAGAAATATGTAGCATTTGCCATAGTGCAGAAACACTATGAAGGTCATTTGATTGTGAATATTAGCTGAGTAAATAATGAAGTGACTGAGTAGAAAAGTGATGTTTGCTATCACCTACAGAGATCCTGGTGAAAATTAAAGGGTTTAGAGCATCCTTAAACACTGGAAACAGACAAATTTAATATGTTATCCCAAGAAAAAATAACAACAATTATAATACCAAAATAAAGCTCACCTGCTTTTCTCTTCCTAATATATGTCAGTCAGTGCACTATATAACATAGAACACTACTATCTGTTTCACTGAAACCATTCATGCATAGAATGAGTTGCCAATATATATATATTTTTTTTTTCTACTGAGAAATTATAGTACTAAATTAATTTTCTTTCACTTACTTTATTTTTAATAACTGTACTTCAGACATAAATTCTTATATAGTGCCTCATATTTTAAGCAGAAAATACCTATGGTGAAAGTGGATTTAGATTTTTTTGCAATGAGCTTAATGTATATGCAATGAGCTCAATATATATGTTGAGTCTCAAAAAAAATGACAGAATTTATTGTAATGTTATAGTGCAATGTTACTTAGAATAGTAAAGTGTAAAATTAAAGAAAAAAAAATCTATGAACTTAAAGAAAGAACTATTAGAAGTTTTCTAAAGATCTCCCAAATCCCACACAGGTGCATTCACCCTGATATACATAATCTTCCATGTCTTTAGCCTTACTAGAGTTTTTGATATCATTAAACTTTACCAAGGAAAGTTTGTATATATCCACAAAAACATTAATGGTTGTCTTTGTTCCCGATTCCAGATTCTTAATTTAAAATTTATGAAGTGATTACTCATGCATCTGTAAACTTTAGTGAGCATTCTTTTGACATGTTCACACTCTGTAGTTTCATTTATTATTTTGTCAGTGTGTTTAAGGTGAAGTTGTCTCCTGTTCTATACCCGCATTGTCTTCACCAAACCATTTGCATCCTTAAGAAGCTACCAAAGAACCTTCAGAAGTAGTAAACAAATACACTAATGCTTCAAATTACACATTAATATGCAAAAATCTTGTTGCATTTCTACATATAACAATAAACTAGAAAGCGATATAATGAAAACCATACTATGATGACAACATCAAAAAGAATAAAATACCTGGGAATAAATCTGACCAGGTCATGGAGGACTTTATACTGAAAAGTATAGGACAGTGATGGAAGAAATTCAAGGGGATATACAGATACCAAATAATCAGATGAAAGATGTTCCTCATCACCAATCATTGTTATAAAGCAAATTAAAATAAAATGAGATTATGCCTCACATGTATTTTATTTACTAGAATTAAAACAAAATAAAAAAGCTCAAAATTGATGAAGAAATATAAAACTCTGCAAGGTGACATATTTCCGTGCATGGCCATAATGCGTCTAAGATCTGCTTTACCGCTTCTTTATTCTTTCATCTTTATGCAGGTGTAAATCTATTCCTGATTTTCTTAGAGGTAATATTCTCCTCCACCGTAATTTGGGAGGGTATATGTATGTGTGTTTGAGGTCTATTTACAAAAATCTTATTTTGTTTTGTAATCACTGGATTGAGAGTAACCACTGTAAACTGGAGAACGTCGTTAAGTGGGAACTCCAAGCAGTAACTAAGGGGGTTTTAGGTTTTGACCACTGGAGGTAATTAATGGCACAAAAAGTAAGTTTCAGCAGGCTTCATGGCATTGCATTATAAAGCCATCACACACTTCTAGTTCAGTGCTTTGTAACTAAATTCGATGTGACACATTGTGCCTTGAAATCTTGTATAATGTTTGCAGCTTTTTCACCTACAAAGAAATGAGTGTTCCCCTTTACTGCTCTTTCCCAAGTTTCTGTAGTCTTAGAAAGATGAGGTGCATCTGGCTAATAAGGATGTAAAAATGGAAGACTCATACTGAAGATGACGTAACTATCCAAGAGACTTAGAATGATTAATTTTGAAGTTAATTTCAAAACACTAATTCAGATAGCTTCTGTGCTTTTCCAATTTTCATTACTGTATCATGGAAAGAAAATACAAAAGTTCCTTGTAATACAAGGGGTCAACATACCAAAAATTGCCATCATAAACCTAAGTTTTGGCATTTATTTGATGAAACTGTCTATTTAAATATATTGCTTGCATTAAACCAGGGCTTTAAAGATTAGGTTTTTACATTTGTGTCTGATTACTTTTAGAGGAAAAAGTCTTCTAAACTTCTTTCACTAATGTGTGGATTTTATTTCCAATTTCCAGTTCTATTTTATAAATTTGCTCTTAAGAAATACATTGCAATAGTAAAATGTGTAACTGACGTGTAATTTCCAACTCAAAGAAAATCATTATTTCCATGGGAAAATCAGTACAAAAATTATGAAGGCCTGGAATAAATAAAAAGTGGCTAAACTAAGCTGAATCACATAGTGGGTTTTCTTTGATAATTAACCAATAAGGTTTCTAAAAATTAGATAACTAACTGCTATTTTATAAGATTTTAAGGGCTCTTCTACTTAATGAGATTGTATTTATAAAATAAGCTGGATATAAATTGAGAACTGATAAAAATCACTTCTATACCTTCAAATTGTCACTAATTAATGTGTATATATTTATTTACCTATGTAGAGTTGTGTCATTTTGTGATTTTATTTTAATTGTAGCCACCATTATTATAGCGTAATCACATTTGTTCTGAGTAGCGGTGATTATTTTTCAGTGATTATTCCATGTCTGTACATCTTCTTTGCCAAAACACTATCAAATCCTGAGTATATTTGCTACTTAAATTGTCCCCCCACCCATCACTATAGTTTTGAGACTCCCTTGTGTATTCTTTACACATTTCCATTTTTGGAGACCAAATGTTTCTGAATATTTTACCAAACTTCTTGGCAGGAAGGATGGTTCTGTTCATTTAGAAAGTGGCATGGGGAAAAGCTGATTCCCCAGGGTAAAAAGCATGTCCTAACTTAAAGGACATGAGTGAGGAATTGAAGAATACATTAGATGGTTTACCTCTGTAGTAATAAAAATAAAGTACTTGACTTTGGATTTATCATTCCGTGCTTTTAAACACAATTATAAAGGTAAGTATTTCATTTATAATGATAAGGTTATACATAAGATTTATTTTTGCATATAAAAGTATTTTTAAGTAAAAAATAGTCACTTGTATATTAATTAAATGAATATTTCTGCAGTTTGTGCATATAGCTGATATTTAAAGTCAAATTCTTTAGTTTAGGCAGCAGTTACACTTTTTATCATAAATGCTGAGCATGTTTTGAGAAATGCAAAGTTATTTGTAATATAATAGACAAATAATTCAAATATTAGTGTCATTATTGTCATAATCAAAATATTTTAATCTTAGATATAAACATCTATGAATTGATCACTACCTGTAAGTATGCAAATAACATTATGTGTGTATTAAATCTGGAGATCATATTTCACAAAAATTCACATACAATACATGAACCGATAATAACAGACTTTACTGAAACTGATTTATTTTACTAGTTTAACTACTAGTAATAAAATGATTTCTTTTCCAGGGATAAATTCTATGTCAAATGAATACTAGCCAGATTACAGTTTTCATTTTTTCTTTTGTGATTTAATGGGAAAAGCCATCTGCATTGCATCACCACTTTCTGATCTTTAATTTTATCTTGATCTTGATTTCATAAAACTGTTCTGAAGATGAACACTGTAAACACTGAATTAATACAGTTGATTTAATTTGTACCAAACTCTCCATATCACAGAAAGTCATTATTACTACCATAAGATCAGAGATATAGAAAAGAAATATTGACTAACACACAAGATGACTACATTTAGCTAAATTAAATAGTGCTTTTTTTGTTTTAGAGTTTTATAAATAGAAGCATCTATAGTTTCACAGAAAAACCTTCAGCTGCGTTGTAGGATATGAGGAAAATATTTCCTCGGTGATATTTTGTTTTGTAGATACATAATTTGGTAATCATGAGAGTATTATTCTCCAAATGGTTACAATTAAGCATCCCTTTTTATGTTTATGAAAGGGTGGCCTATTTTGCAAATAAAATGGGGAGGAAAAATTATTTCAGTAGGCATATTTTTGAGTAAATTATGTTGTTGGGATTATCTTGCTACTGTTTTCCAGCACTGTTGTTAACAGTTTGCCCTTCAAATGTACTTCTCCCCTGAAATGAAGGGGTTGATGTAGGAAAGGAGAGACATGGAGCGCAGAGGGTTAATCCTTTAAAGAGAATACAGAGAATGGCATTTTCAGGGCAATGATTAGCACCTTAAATGTGGGCAGAAGGCAGAGGAAGGTCTAGAAAAATTCAATCGTTCAACAATTTCAATCACTATCTAAGAATCAAAACTTACATTGAATTAAATAAACAAGTATATTTAAAGAGGTGTAGGATTGTATAGTGCACAATGGCATGTTTTATTGCCCTATACATATGTAATCATCTTAATATTATGTAATCTTTTAAGACTACTTCTGGACCAATTTAGAGAATCTGTTACGGCATTTTTATATTCCCTAGAGTCAAGTTTTTTTTTTTTTTTTTTTAAGATTATTTATTTATTCATACAGAACTGGGGTACAGGCCAGAGATGCAGAGGGTGAGAGGATTCACCAGAGACAGAGTGGGGAGCAGAACAGGCAGATCGACGAAGTACACTGCTGAGGGGAGCAGCGGGCAGGTCAGGAGAGGTCTGCCACGCCATGTGGTCACCTCCCGGGCAGGCGGGAATCGAACTCATGCGGAAGCAGCTTTAGATTCTCAGTGCTGTGCTTTAACCCTCTGTGCCACCAGGGAGGGCCCCTAGAGTCAAGTTTTTAATAAGAGAATTGTTTAGTTATGGGACAAATTTGAAGGAATGCTGGAATTTGAACTGTAGTCAAAATATTGAAGATACAAAATAAATTAATCCATGATTCATTCCTCAGTCATAGAAAAACCTGACTCAGTTTGCACATTCATACACAGGAAGTTTAAATTACATATTTTTTTTTTTACTCTCTACTACAAATTCAGAATAAACTTTATGTGCATAAATATTTATATACACAGGTTAAATATAAAATTGCATCCCATAACATTTAGTGGTCACTAATCAAATATTTTATAGTAAAATAAAGTTGTACATTGTCAAAGGTAAACTAGAATGCCACGAGAAGGTAGTCAATTAAAAAATCAATTATTTCGGCCCTCCCTGGTGGCGCAGGGGTTAAAGCATGGCACTAAGAAGCTCAAGCCACTTCAGCATGATTTCGATCCCTGCCTGCCCCGGAGTTGACCACATGGCCCGGCAGACCTCTCCTGACCCGCCCGCGGCTCCCCTCAGCAGTGTACTTAGTGATCTGCCTGTTCTGCTCCCCACTCTCTCTGGTGAAACCTCTCACCCTCCGCATCTCTGGCTTGTACCCCAGTTCTGTATGAATAAATAAATAAATCTTTAAAAAATCAATTATTTTCACCCCTAACATTATTTTAGCTGAATTATAAATTATAGCAATTTGTAATAGATTTAATTTCAAATCACAAATAATAGAACTGAGAATTGAGGGGAACATGTCAAGGAGGAGAATGGAACATTTGTATAATTGAATAAAATTCATACTTTCCTTTTTGAGTCTTCACATGAGTGGCAAAGTCACAACCACATCATTAAAACAAAGAAATATGTTAACAGCAGCAAAGAGGAAGGGGTCCTCATTTATTTTAATTTATTTTTAAGATACTTTTGATGAAAATGACATGTGCTAGTCACTAGACACAGGTATTTTATTATAAGGAACTGAAAGTTTGGAAGAGACAGCATCCACAGATTTGAAATAAGAAAACAAAGCCAGGAAAGTTAACTAATGTGTGCTTCTGATTAATCATCCATACAGATGAAATATAACGAGATTGAAGCAGAAGACAACGTTTCCACGGTGACTCAGTTTGTATTCTTGGGGTTTTCTGATCTTCCAAATGTCCAAGGGTTACTATTTGCCCTGTTCTTCATTGTTTACATGATCATTTTGATTGGAAACAGCCTCATCATCATAGTAACCAGGCTTGACTCTGCGCTGCACAAACCCATGTATTTTTTCTTGTCCAACTTTTCCTCATTAGAAATCTGTTTTGTGTCTGTCACTGTCCCTAGGATTCTGAAGAACCTGTGGACTCAGGATAGAACCATTTCTATACTGGCATGTGCTACACAAAATTGTGTCTTCATTACTCTGGGAGCCGCTGAGTGCTTCCTGCTGGCCGTGATGTCCTATGACCGCTACGTGGCCATCTGTAACCCCCTGCACTACCCTCTGGTCATGAACCACAAGTTCTGTGTCCAGCTGGTTGTGGGTGCCTGGGTCACGGGAATCCCCCTGCAGATTGGACAAACAAGCCTTATCTTCTCTCTGCATTTCTGTAACTCCAACCAAATCAACCACTTCTTCTGTGATATCCCTCCTTTGATCAAGCTGGCCTGCGGGGACACCTCAGTACCCGAGAAGGCCCTCTTTGCAGCTTCGACATTGTTCGTTGCCATCCCTTTCACTTTGATACTTTTCTCTTATGCCAAAATCATCTCCACCATCCTGAGGTTGCCAACAGCCAGCGGACGGACCAAAGCCTTCTCCACCTGCTCTTCCCATCTCATAGTTGTGATTTTGTTTTTTGGATCTGCTTGCATCACCTACTTCAAACCCAAAACTAGTCATTCTGCAGCAAATGACAAACTGCTCTCTCTTTTCTACACTGTGCTGACACCAATGTTTAACCCCTTGATCTACAGCCTTCGGAACAAGGATGTGATTGCAGCCCTGAGAAAAGTGTTCCTTAAAAAATAGTGTGATCTGGGCCCTCCCTGATGGCACAGCAGGTTAAAGCGCAGCACTGCAAGCTAGCTGCAGCTGCTTCAGTGCCAGTTCGATCCCTGGCCCCTGACAAGGTGATTGACATGGTGTGGCAGACCACTCCTGGCTTGCCCACTGCTCCCGTCAGCAGTTTACTTTGTCAAGCTGATCTGCTTGTTCTGCTCCCCACTGTGTCTCTGGTGAATCCTCTTACCCCCTGCACCTCCGGCCTGTACCCCAGTTCTGTATTCATAAATAAATAAACCTTTAAGAAATATGTGATCAGTTTAAATGTAATGACTTGCTAATCATTTATACCATAATCTTTTTAAGTCCCTATATTCTCCTTTTAAGAAGTTAATCCCTTTTAGTTTGTTATTATTTTCATGAACATATATGTTACCTTGATATTTACCCTTTTTGGATATTTGTTACATCATTCGATCAGACTTCAATATTCTTTGCACAAAGCAGTAATCTTGCTACATTCATACAATAGTCATGCACATCACAGTCCCTCTGAAACTAAAAACAATTAAGTCTGTTAAGACATTTGACTCAAATACAGTAAACATTTTCCTAGACAATTTTTAAAATCGTACACTAGAAATATGTAGCATTTGCCATAGTGCAGAGACCATGATGGCATCTTTCCAAACCCCAGTTAACCTGAGAACATCCTTGAGTGGGAACTCCAAACAGTATCACCAGAGGTGAGCAACATGGCGCAGCTGTTGGGGATTTTAGGTTTTGACAAGTGGAGGTAATTAATGGCACAAAGAGGGAGTTTCAGCTGGTCCCACGGCATTGAGCTAGGGATGCCATTGGGCTCTTTCTAGCTCAGTGCTTTGTAACTAACTTCCATGTGACACACCGTGCCTGGAAATCTTGCATAATGTTTGCAGCTTTTTTACCTCCAAAGAAATGAGTGTTCCCTGTTAGCACTCTTTCCCATGTTTCTGTAGTGTTAGAAAGATGAGGTACACCTGGCTAATATGGATGTCGAAATGGAAGACTCATGCTGACGATGACGTAACTACCCAAGAGATTTAGAATGATTACTTCTGATATTTTTAACCATGAAATAAGCTTCTCCAATAAAGACACTATATCTCAGCATCTTTTTGGAACATCTAATGTATTAATAGTAACATGTAATAAAAATGTATGACTCTTCAATGTTTATATTCCTTACAACATCACAAAGCAAGAGAAGTTGAGAATTTATGGAAAGAGTAATGTGGCAAATTGTTTTTTGATTGTATCAAACTCCTTGAGTGGTGGGTTTAGTTCATTTAGAAAGTAACATGGGAAAGGAAATGATCCCCAGAGTACAGACTGTACTCTACTTAAAGAGCACTATTTGTTGAAATACGAATTTATATTAGAAGACATTTAACCTGTTTCACATAAAAGGAATTTACATAACCTTCACAGGGGAAAAAAAATAACCTTTCTTTTCATTGTTTCTGTATTTTAATTCAGTTGTAAACATACACTGTATACTTAACTTCAATCCTAACAGGTAAGGATATGTTATTTGTCTCTAATGCCTAATTTACATGTATCTGAATTTTATAGCATCAGCAAAGAACACTCATTTTCAGAAACTGTGAAAAAGAATCCTATGTTGTTTATTTTTTTCAGGGTTAATTTCAGAACACTAATTCAGATAACTTCTGTATTATTCCAACTTTCATTACTGTGACATGGAAGAAAAATACAGTTTGTCAATGTATCTAAGTACCTTGTAATATAAATATATCAAAGATTGCCATAATAATATCATCATCATAATCCTAAGTGTTGGTATTTAGTTGGTGAAACCACGTATTAAGAATGCATTTAAGTATATTGTATGAATCAAGCTAAGGTTTTACATCCTATAAAGTTAATTTTATGTAACTAAGGAGTAAGATTGTGGTGGGATCTGTTGAAATGGTTGCAACTTACATCTGTCAAAGGGAATACTCTTGCAAAGATTTAAGAGTTATGATAAATACATCTGAACATACTAAAAAGTTATTGGCTTGTTTTCAAATTTGTCTCTGTATTCCTCCACAGGAAATAGTTTCTGAATTGCTTTCACCAATGTATGGATTTTTTTTTCCAATTTTCAGTTCTCTTTTATAAAATTGATGTGAAGAAATACATTGCAGTGGTGGATTGTGTCATTGATTCCAACTCAAAGCAAATCACTATTTCCATGGGAAAATCAGTTAAAAATGAAGTTTTATAATAAATAAAATGTGGCTATATTATACTGAATCACTTAGTGGGGTTTTCTTTGTATATTGTACAAATAGAGGAATCCAAGGGTTTCCATAAATTGGAGAAACTAACTGTTTTGTTACAAAATTTGGGTAACTTTTTTCCATAGTGAGATTGTATTCATAAAGTAAGTATAATCTAGATAAAATTTGAGTACTTATAAAATATCTTTCAATTGGGTTTTTATTGAGAAATCATTAAACTATTTAGAACTGGTATTCCATTTGACAAATTTAAAGCTTGAAACCAAAAAGAAATTATTTCTGTTGATGTAGAATACTAGGGTCTTGATTGCGAGTTATGTGTTACTTTTCCATGCTATCTTAGTGTCAGTTTGCTTTTTTACATGTGCTTTTCCTCTTAAACATTAGTGAAGGATGTAGAAAGGAAATGGAAGGGTGAGAGAACAGCTTACAAAACTATGGATCCACCAGCGAGAAAAAAGAACTTAGCATTGTCTGCGTTTACTGGTTAGTTCTTCAAATGTGGGACATGATGTAGGTCATTCCAATTCATTCTACAAATAATTTTAGTCATCAACCAAGTATCTGAATGTGCATTGAATTAAAAAGGTGAAAAAAATTGTTAAAGATTTGTGGGATGGTGTATTGGTGTAAGGCTTTTGTATATAGTCTCATAAACATAAAAACTTCTCTCAGGAATGTCACTTCTAGCCACTAGATTTTAATACTATGGAGACTTGGGTACAACATTTTTACATCCCCTACAATCAAAATTTCAATGGGTGAATCATATAACTGTAGGAAAAGTTTTCAATGCCACTAGCACTTCAACATGGGATGTGAAATATTACCTTTGGGGAAAGAGAAATGATTTCCAACTCTCCCTTTTTGATCACAAAATACCCTCAGGATGCCCCAGGTATGCTTGCACTGACGTTGCAACATTTGTGTCGCCATTTTTGTATATGAAATCTTGAACACTGCCCACGTTAAACACCTTTGTATAAGGTGATAGGATTTTTCTTCTTTGCAACAAGTTAGACTTCATCAGATTTCAAGTTAGTTAACAAATACTACTGCACAACATGAGAGAGAGGGAAGAAAAGGAGACATAGAGGGAGAAAAGACATGTGAGATATCAGAAGGAGGAGAGGAGAGGAGTAGAGAGGAGAGGTCTCATCATTTTGGTAGGAATCCATGCTTGTGCTTTGCCAGCTCTTCCAGAGAGGCACCATTTGACTCACTTGAAATTTAATAAGAAAAATGGGCAATCATATACCAAGACACTCAGGTGTTTGAACACAGATCGTGTGCACGTGTCTAAGGAAAATCCTGAATGAGTAAATGAGGTCTGCAGAGGAGTAATAATTAGTAAGGATGTGAGTCATTCTGGAGAATCTCAGAGACCAGTTTTTGATGATGTCTCTCTCATATGATAGGTACAGGAAGACCACACTTTCTAGGTAGAGCGCTTTCTGGATGTAAAGGCTACATGAATTGTCACCTACCTGCTGCATGTTCTTGGAAAGTATCTTTATTTTTAATCCCAACTGCAAAACCTCAATGAAAATCATTGCTGCAAATCATTTATGCTTTACATTGACAGACTACAAAACATACCATAATATCAATAGTTAACGTCCAACTCATTAATTTTCTTTTTTTTAATTAAACTAGCCTTTATACAAAGTGTTTCAAAGTGAAACAAGACTTTACAAATGTCACCAAAAATAAAATATCACTTTGGAAATTAACTGTTCCTAAAATTATTTTAGATGATACAAAACAAATACTTGAGGAACAAAATTAATTTTCAACTATAATAAAGAAAACCAGAATGAAGACATGAAAAAATGAACTGTCAGCTAAAAGGCAGAAGTCATTTTTGCAATGGAATATAAACTCAGATTTTGCATTCTTGAACATTCAGACAAAGAGCAAAAATTCAATCAGTAATGTAGAGCCAAAACAAAGAGATAGAGCACATACCAGAAAAAAAAAAAATACTAATGAGACTTTGTTCTTGTAGACACATTTAATAATAATGAACATTAAACATCACAATACTTGCAGGGCACAGGGAAATTATAATTGTTTGCATAGGGAATTGGAAATCTTGGAAAGGATGTTATCCTCAGTTTATAGCTAATAAATAAACTTAAAAACAGTTAAGAAAGCTGAGCTAAACTATACTTTTGATTAAATCATCCCAACAGATGAAATGGGAAGAGATGAAAACAGAAGACAATGTCTCCACTGTGCTGGTGATGCAGTTCACACTCCTGGGATTTTCTGAATTTCCAAATCTCCAAGGGTTACTGTTTGCACTGTTCTTCCTCATTTACATGATTGTCTTAATTGGAAATAGCCTCATCATCATAGTAACCAGGCTTGACACTGCCCTGCAGAAACCCATGTATTTTTTTCTGGCCAACTTTTCCTTTTTGGAGATCTGCTTTGTGTCGGTCACTGTCCCTAGGATTCTGAAGAACCTGTGGACTCAGGACAGAAGGATTTCAAGGCTGGAGTGTGCCACTCAAATATACTTCTTACATATGCTGGGGACCACCGAGTGCTTCCTGCTGGTCGTGATGGCCTATGACCGCTACGTGGCCATCTGTAACCCTCTGCACTATCCTCTGATCATGAGCCATAAGAAGTGTGTCCGGTTGGCTGTGGGCGCCTGGCTCATTGGCATCCCAGTCCAGATGGGACAAATAAGTCAGGTGTTCTCTCTGCCTTTCTGTGATTCTAACCGAATCAACCACTTTTTCTGCGACATCCCCCCCATGTTCAAGGTGGCCTGCGGGGATACGTCCGTTAATGAGCTGTGTGTCTTTATAGCAGCTGTATTATTTGTCATGATTCCTTTTCTGCTGATACTTAGCTCTTATGTCAAAATCATCTCCACCATCCTCAATTTGCCCTCAGCTGCAGGTCGGTCCAAGGCTTTCTCCACCTGTTCGTCTCATGTCATAGTTGTGGTTTTATTCTTTGGCTCTGTTACTATCACATACTTAACACCCAAATCCAACCATTCTGCAGGAAGTGACAAAATGCTCTCTCTTTTATATACCGTTGTGACCCCGATATTCAACCCCATGATATACAGCCTTAGAAACAAGGATGTGATTGCAGCTGTGAAAAAATTACTGCTTAAGAAAACAGTGTGATGATCGTAAAAACCAGATATTACACATTTATACACTTATCTTTACCACAGAAATACCTTCATTTCACTCTATGGAAGTTACCACTAGTGTGATCATTTGCAATAATTATTTACCTCCATAAGTGCTTTCATTTTTATATTGATGTTTGATTCAGAAATGTAAATTTTAATGTTTAAGAGCTTATATCTTAATTCTCAGCAGTTAACATTATGTCATATCATCTTTGTTTTGTATGCTTGTGTGATTCTACATGTCATCTACCTCATTTCTATTTTTCTTTTAAAATAATTTTTATTCATGGAGCATAACATTATGGAGGTGTGCATAGTTATAAATCAACACTGCATTTGCTACACTAAGTTCACCACTCAAATGCAATTCTACCCTTCACAACACCACAGTTGCTGCCTTTGACTCTCTATACTAACTCTCCCACTTTCTCTCCCACTTCCTCTCCCTCTGTTAGCTGCAATTTGGTCTTGTAGCCTAAAAGTTCAATGTTACATTATTTAGTTGAATCAGTTGATATGTGTCTTGTTTATATCAAAATTAAATATATTCTTATAGTGATGATGATCCTGTCAAACATAATCACAATATTTATTGAGTGCTTTATTTCTCTTATTTGATAAGCACATCATGGAAAAAATGAAAACATTGTTAACTCAGAAATTAGATTACTGATCTTCACTTCTTATTTACTTTAAGTTTCTAATTACTCTAACTTGTTCATTCTCAATAGCTTAATAGGACTTGTGTCAATGACATAATGTCTAGTTCTGTCTATACAAACAATAATAATATCTAATGCCAGTGTGTAGCACACGATAATTTTATGAACATATAATCATAATCTTAGATCCAAGGAGCTTTGTTGGAAAAATCAAGAATGTTGGAGGAGACATTTCATAAATTTAGTTTACCAGAGAATAAAAGCTACATTTTAGCTCATGGAAATTATTTTAATTTAAACAATGTTTACCCAGCTCTCTACAAATTCTTCTAAAACAGCTTCCAGCTTTCCCTGGTTCCTTAAAACTCTGGTATATTTAAAATGTTTTGGTGTCTCAACATATTCATGAAAAAACAGGATTTGTTTTCCTGGATTTCTGAGGCTTATTATTGACTATATACATGGAACATAACTAAGTTTTATATGTCCATATCATGTCAATTTATTTCATTTCTTAGTTTATCTTGCTGATATCAGAATTGACTTTCAGAGATTCAGTCTAGAAATATTTTCTAGTTAATTACATACTTTGAGTTTTCTCCATTATCACCTTGTGTTATTCTTTATGACAGAAAGAAAAACCTTTGTCAAATTCGTAAGCCTCGTTTGTCTAAGTATTATTCCATTAAAAAAAAAAGAAAACTACAGGGCCCTCCCTGGTGCGCAGCGGGTTAAAGCACTGCACTAAGAAGCCTAAGCCACTTCCGCATGAGTTCGATCCCGCCTGCCCTGGAGATCCACGTGGCATGGCAGACCTCTCCTGACCTGCCCGATGCTCCCCTCAGCAGTGTACTTCGTTGATTTGCCTGTTCTGCTCCTCACTGTGTCCCTGGTGAATCCTCTCACCCTCCACATCTCTGGCCTGTACCCCAGTTCTGTATGAATAAATAAATCTTAAAAAAAAAAACCCTACAAAGATCCTGTTTCTTTTTATTAGAATTTGGATATGTACCAGCTGTTCTATTTATTTATATGTACTTTTAATCCAGAAAACAAGCTGACGGTATTCACTATATAGTTACCCATCATTGGGACAAAGTCTTGGCTGTCATAGGATAATGAACCTCAAAGAAATATCACACTTATCTGTATACATATATCACAACCTTTATTATCATAAATATAATGGCTGTGTAAAATATCTAAAAGTTAGAATCAATGAGTATGTTCTCACACATACAAACTAAATCTCTTTGCCATCTAGCATTTATATACCTTTGTATTTACCAACCTTCTGTCTTCTATCTTATTTTTATCTGCTTTACACACAAAAGATGAAGCTTATATATGTACCTTGCTATATAAGATTCTTTATAACAAAGTTCAACAATTCTCCTGTGAACTTTTTGGCAATATTTCCCTGTTTGATGTGATCTCCTTCATTTTATTTCTGATTATAAAGTTATATTTCCATATGTGCTCTGAATCAATGATTTTTTTCTTAATGAAATGTGTACTTTGAACTTGTCGATGATTATGAGCTCTATATTTTTGTACAGTCAGAATTCAAAACAACAAATGAAGGTTTAAATTATAGATATATTTATTTTTCCTTCCCCAACTCAAGCTGTGTAAAAATTCCATATACACTGCTGATCTCTTCCACCCATAACAGCTGGCTAGAAGGGAAAGCAGTCTTCTTCCCCTGAATCACACACACACACACATACAGAGCTACGTCAAAAAAGTGTGTATAAAGAATTGAATTAAAAAAAAATCATTTTTTGAGCTTGTGAATCAATTGCTCTAAGAATAACACAATAATATAATTTATCAAGATTATTTTCATTATAAAATACACATAATATAAAGCACATATATTAAACATTAACAGTGTATTGTCATTATGTTTAAAAAATCAGAGGCACAAATACATTTTATCACTGAAATCTGCAACTACATTTTTTGTAAGTTATCACATTCATTGATTAAATAATTTTTGATAATGTTCACAGTTTTAGGAGTACAGAAGTGGCATTATATAGACAAAAATGTCATCAACATTCTCTAAGAACATAACAATTATTTGTTCTTCTAGAAACAGAAATTGATTAATTAGTATATTAAATATTAATATTCAAAATATGTTTTCCTTATTATTTATTTCTTCTCTTTAAGCAAATTTCTATATTATACCAAAGTAACAGTGAAAATGAAAATCTTCTCAACCACTATTGTACCTCATTCCATACATAATAGCTTCAGAAGTTCTCCAATTACTGCTTGGAAATTTTCTTAGAATTTTGTTTTTGTCATTGATATTTATAGCTTTTGATAGTCCTGTCCCTATACATGAGTAGAACTTTTTCACTTCTGCACTAAAGCATAAAAACAGACAAAGCTTTTGGACTCTACTAAACCTTAATTATTGGTCATATATGATTCCCAAGAATTATTTTCTGCATATACATAGCTGTTTTTACATAAGCATGGATATTGGAAAAAAAAAAAGCTAATCATACAACTATAGTTAGAGCAAATACCAAAAGCAAAGAATCTTACTGATTTTCCTGTACATTAAATGCAGTTGTATTGATTGTTTTTTTATTGAGTAGAAAAACAATACAGGTTTATTGCAATAAACTGTTAACTGTCACTAAAACAAAAAAGAAAATAATAAAATAGTTTATTCCAAAAGATCCATTATGAACATTATTGTATTTTTTTTAACTTTTTCAATATTTTATGTGTATGTGTAGTGCACAGGTTTATGTGTATAATGTCTGTATTTATGACAGATTTTAAAAATAAAAACTTTACATAGTTTTCCCTAATTTTCTCCTCACTACTATAATCACTAAGAAAATATATTTAAAAATATTCCAATAACTTCCTCCTTTCTTTTTGTTTTTTTTTATTCAATCTAAGAATTGCCTTCTACAGAAACAGTAATTCTGATGGAAACATGAATCTTTCATACATATTTAAAACATAACATAAAAACCAGTGAATACTTGGCATAACAAATGATTTATAAAACTACCCTAGAAAAAATGATTTACTCTTCAAATTTGATTTCTTAGCATAAAATCAAAATGTATGCATATTTTTATTTAATGCCCATTTCCAACTTGGTTGTTAAAATGGATTTTACAGTTCTATGGATATCAGTGATATGATAGCTAAACAAAAATACAAAAATTGCATCAATCATGTTCAAAAGTTATTAATCAGAAAATACACTGCAAGATAAATTTATAGACAGATCAATGGAATGATTGAAATTTCATGACTTTACAAGAAACCTTAGCAGTTTCTACTATACTCTAATTACCACTGTATATGCATCATTTGTCATCATTCAATGTGAACAATATTCATTTATTTGCAACACATCCATTGTTAAATTGTAAATTTGTGCATTTCTACTAAAGACCTATGGTTAAAGATCTTTCCTTTTTTTTTTTTTTAAAGAAATGCTTGTAAATGTTATATATTCTAATTCAGAATTCGAAGTCAGTGTTGGCAAGGCTCTGAGGAAAAACTTTCCTTGTATCCTCCAGTTTTGGGTGGTTCTTGGACTTCTGGAACCTTGTCTGCATTATCCCTGTCCATCTTCTCATTTCAATCTTCTCTGTGTCTCTGTATCTGCTTCCTGAACTTCCTCTGCCTTTCTTTCTCTTATGCAGAAGCTGGTCATAGAATTTAGTGCCTAGCTAAAGCAAGATCATCTCATTTCAAAATCCTTACCTTAGTTACATCTGCAAAGGCCTTTTTGGCCAACATTCAACATACTACATGTTGATTTGGATAGTGTGTAGTGGGAATTCCAGAAATTTCTAAAATCAAGTAGATATTGCTGATGTGAAGCTTGGAGCTACAAGGGATTGAAATGATAACACCAGAGAACAGTGACTGTTGGATAACAGAAGGAAACACCCTCAGGACTTGTTTTCTGAAAGACATAAAGGGTAACAAGAGAAAGAAACAAAGAAGAAAAACAAAACAAAAAACAGTAAGGTTCTTCTGCTTCTAAGTTCTGGATGCTGATAGATTTTCTTATAGGCTAAACCCAATCATAGGTATAGAGAAGAAAACAAATATATCTGAAGGATCAGGAAATTTATCAACAGCATGGCTCAATATGTTTATAGGACACATTAAGTTAAATACTATTTCTCAGGCACAAATCTTAACACACTCACTAGTTTAGAGCAAGAGAAAACTGGATTTCCAAATTAGAACTTTGCAATTAATTTGACCAAAACACCTAATTGACTTCACTACAAAGAAATCAACCTATGAAAAAGGGCCCCTTAACATTATATGGGTTTCTACAATGCTACTAATCTTCATTATTTTGAAAGACAAGAATGATACCAGCAAATGTTTTTTTCTGATGCAGCTGCATACAAATATATTAGGAAATTCTTTCTATAATTGCCAGTCTTTAAGTCATGTTAATAACTTAGCTAAAAGTTTCCTTAGTGCCAACATGATGTCTTTGTTCCTCAGAGTATATATGATAGGATTCAATGTTGGGATCAAAACTGTATAGAAAAGAGAGATGAGTTTTCCGGTTCCTTCAGATTGATTTGGTTTGGGTTGTAAATAAGTGATAGTGGCCGTTCCATAGAATAAGACTACGACAGTCAGGTGAGAAGAGCAGGTGGAGAAGGCTTTAGCCCTGCCACTGGATGATGACAACTTCAGTATGTTGGAGATGATTTTTCCATAGGACATGACAATCAGCAGAAATGGAACCATGATAAATATCACTGCAACTACGTAGACCGCGAGTTCATTCACAAATGTATCCCCACAAGTAAGCTTGAGTATTGGGGGGATGTCACAGAAGAAATGATTAATTGTGTTGGATCCACAAAATGGCAAAGAGAAGATTTGGCAAGTCTGCCCAATTACAACTGGAACAGCACTGGTCCAGGCAGCTGTTACCAGCTGAACACAAGCTTTGTAGCTCATGACCAGAGGGTATTGTAGAGGGTTACAAATGGCCACGTAGCGGTCATAGGCCATCACAGCCAGGAGCAAGCACTCAGCACCTCCAAGCATTAGAACAAAACACATTTGTGTAGCACAGGCAAAGAAAGAAATGGTTCCTTTCTGTGTCAATAAATCCATGAGCATCCTTGGAATAGTGACTGTTACATAACAGATTTCTAGAAAGGAAAAATTGCTGAGGAAAAAATACATGGGTGTCTGGAGAGCAGGGTCACTGCTGGTTAGCAGTATGATGATGCTATTGCATGTCAGGATAGTTAGGTAAATAACTAAAAATACCCCAAAAAGAATCCACCGGACATTAGGAATGTCAGAAAAGCCCAAGAGAATAAATTCTATCACTGTGGTAACATTTGAGTGTCTGTTTTTAATTTGTTCTCCATCTGCAGATATGGTAAATTAAACAAGGTTAATTCATCAACATTTTGAAACTACATGTCCTTCTTCTGTTATCTGGACTTGAGGCAGGAATGTATTCCTATAATCTCTTAAATTGCATTTACCCTTATCTTCCTCATTTTCTAGAAATTGAGATTTGAAGCTTCAGAAACTGATAGACATTTAAATTAATTCAAGAAATACAACCTTAATCTGTATATTTTCTTAGATGCAATGATACTGCAGACAATGAGAAATGTGGTTATTTATATAAGACAATGAGAAACGTGTGTGGTTATTTATATATTCTTTCTAATTATATAAGAATAATAAATTCCACCTCTACTAAGAATCAAATTTTGAAACAGGCTTTTTCTTTCCTGTTTGTCTAGGAATCGCAATTTTTTTTTCTATGTTGATTTGACTTACTTTACCATTTTTCATTTTGAAATTATTTCCTTAAAATTCTTTTTATTCTTGGGCCCTCCCTGATGGCGCAATGGGTTAAAGCACAGCATTATGAAGCTATTCACAGCCATTACCACACAAATTCAATCTCAGGCCAGGGATATGACCCACATGATGCAGCAGACCTCTCCTTTCTCTCCCACTGACCTCTCAGCAATGTATTTCACTTGATCTGCCTGTTGTGTTCCCCACTCTGTCTCTGGTGAGTCCTCTCACCACCGCACCTCTGGCCTATACCCCAGTTCTTGTGTGCAATGATAAATAAATCTATAAAAAAATTTTATTCTTATTCAAATGGAAATAATTCCTCCCAATTTTATCTTAGTCAGAATCAAATAAAGCAATCATTTCATACTGAGAGAAAATATATGCAATATTATTGTTCTACTTTATGTATATCCTATTCATTGTGATAAATACAATAAACATTAATCTTGCTATTCTCTTTAGTAAGTTTCTCTCTAAACCCACCCCCATACACCAGGTGATATCTGTTACTCTTTATCTGAGCCAAGAAATTGTCCTTTTCTTTACACTTTAAAATATTCTCTTTCTTTTCTAGGTAAGATTTATATATCCATTACCATAAAATTTCCTGACCATCAACTACAATTTCCTCTTTATGTTTTTAATTTTGTATAATAAAATGTACTTTCGATTAAATCCAATTATTACTTACTCTCATCATGCAGATAACCAAAGCAAAAAGATGGAACAAAGTCAATCAAAAAGATTCTCCCACATAAAATTTTGTTCATTATATTTGTTCTCCAACCTCCCCCAAAAAATATGTATATATGTTACCCTATATAATTAAATATTCACCGATCTCAATTCTAGTCTCATATCTACATGAGTTATTTTGAGTAGTTAGGTCACTTTCAGATAAATAGCTCAGTATTACATTATTTTTTATTGCACTCTTTGCATCTTGTTCCTTAGATTTTTAAATAAAGAGTCAAAGATTACTAGTACAGCTTACCTTTATGGATTTGCATGATGTGTACTATACTAATGTACTTATTTTTTAGCCTGCAAACATTAATTTTTTTTTTTCCTTTTAGAGCTTCACTGTATTCTATAATACTCTTGATAGTCTTACACATTAACTGTCCTTAAATAGAAGTACCCATGTTCTCTATGGGGAATATTTTCTCTCATGTATCCATTTAATTTCTTAAAGAGTCCTGCTACTTGACAATCATCTGAGTTGACTTTCTAAAACTACTTTCCCTGTGGAAAGCAGGTCCTCTTCAGCCCTTTCTTTGAATAAAGATCTCCCTTTGAGGGTGGGGGATGCCTGGGTGAGAAAATCCACTATTTTCAAGTATTACTTGAAGAAAAAGTTAAAAATATCTAGCTGTTGTAGTTGTTTTGGATTTGACTTTCTTATTTATTACAGTTTGTTGATCTATTTATCATTTTACCAATTTTCCATTGTTTTTATTGCAGTAAATTTATAGTAAGTCTTCAGAATAAATAGTATCCTTCTTCTAAATTTATTTTTATATAAAAAATGTTTTGTGGGCCCTCCCTGGTGGCGCAGCAAGTTAAAAGCACAGCACAAAGAAGCTTAAGCCACTTCTGCATGAATTCGATCCCCGCCTGCCCCGAGGAAATCCACATGGCAAGGCAGACCTCTCCTGGCCTGCCTGCTGCTCCCCTCAGCAGTGTACTTCATCGATCTGCCTGTTCTGCTCCCTACTCTGTCTCTGGTGAATCCTCCCACCCTCCACATCTCTGGCCTATACCCTAGTTCTGTACGAATAAATAAATAAATCTTAAAAAAAAAATGTTTTGAATCTCATATGCTTTCAATTTTATGCAATTTTAGAACAAGACTATCAATTTCTATAAAGTGCTATATATTTTTTTCTGTTGAAATTCACTTTTATAGTTAATTTTGAATAGAATTAACAATAATAGAGTGTATAGCAGATGATAAAATATATTTTCTTTACATTATCTAATTTACTTCCTCATCTATTTTTAGTTTTCTTAGTTGAGTTCACCCTTTCATTGCTTTCTCAATTACATTTGTATTATGGTAACACTCTGACAATACTATGTGATTCAGAAGAATGTCTCAAAAACTTCTTAAAGTATGAAAATAGCTGTCTATAAACTTTCTCATTTTCCTTTTGAGACTTATTTATTCTTTACACAACTTCCCACCTGTATTTCTGTTTGAAAATATGCTGATGATATATTTTTCCTTTTAGTTTGTATGAAAAAGATGATTAGTTTCACCTATATTTTGTTGAATAATTTCACCAAAAACATCATTTTTATTTTTAAAATTGGTATTCACCTATTTAATACATACTGAACTATACAGGCAATAGGGGCAGGTGCAGAGAGCGGATTCACCAGAGACAGTGGGGAACAGAACAGGCTGACTGATGAAGTACACTGCTGAGGGGAGCAGCCAGAGACAGGATCGGTCTGCCCCGCCATGTGGATCACTTCCGGGCTGGGGATCGAACTGTGGCCAGTTCGAATTGTCTGTGGCCAGCCTGAAGTGCTGCAACCTAACACGTTGTGCCGCCAAGGAGCGCCAACATTATTTAATTTTTAGCCGGTCCTCTGAAACTGTAACTCCACTTTATTTTTTTTGTCTTAAATAGCTTCAAATTTATATCTACATTAATCAAATCTGTTTCATTATCATGCGATGCCTTCTTTGGTTGTTTCATTTTTTCACTGAATTTTATTATTTTTAAATACATTTTACTGGCTCTATTATTTGTGTATATGTCTGTTGACGTTATTAGGTCAGGAGGATTATAGTTTAATGCTTTTCAAAATACATTTGATGACTATTATTCAAATACTTTTTGTCAGCATGTTTCCATTACTTCAGGTCCCCAGTTTCTGAAGTCGTGTCCTTGTTACAGAATCTGCTTTATATCTTGAGTTGACTCTGCTTATCTGCCTTCATGTTCTTTAAACATTTCCTGTTATGTCTTGTCTGCTATTTCTGTTACTGTGTTCATCATCTCTAACAGTTTTATTGGGTTCTTTTTTTGTTTTCTGTATCTAATTTGGTTTGTTCCTCTTTTAAGTACAGTATGTTTTAATCACTCTGTCCTTTTCCTTTGTGTGAAACCAGCACAATTATCTTTCCATTTTAATTTGCTGTTTACTGATAATGTCCCTTGGTCCAGATGTACATTTAATTCTGCTGGGCACATCTGGGAAGCAGGATTCTCCAGATGAAGGCAAGCTCTTTTCTAAAATGGGAAAACAATTCATATAACAGCTTCCAGGACATTGCCATAACTCCACATCTTTTCTTTTTTTTAAAGGTTTATTTATTTGTGCATACAGAGTTGGAGTACAGGCCAGAGGTGCAGGAGCAGTGAGAGGATTCACCAGATTCAGACTGGGGAGTGGAACAGGTCCACTGAGGAAGTTCAGTGCTGAGGGGAGCAGCAGATGGGTCACGAGAGGTCTGCCGCACAATGGGGTCACCTCCAGGGCAGGAGTGAACTCATGCTGAAGTGGCTTTAGCTTCTTAGTACTGTGCTTTAACACACTGTGCCACCAGGGAGGGCCTAGTTCTATATCTTTTTTACATTGTCTGTGATGACTTTTTCATTGTTTTGTTATTCTGATGGGCACATTGTGAACCTCTGTAGGTTATTTATCTTTTTCTGGTTTCAAATAAGGCATCTTCTTTAGTTATGACGAATAAACTCACCTGCAGAAAGAAATCAATTTCATAAAAAGCTTAAATGTTAGATTTTTGTTTTAATTAAAGCAATAAGATCCATTCAGCTACATATTTTCATTTAATCTGCAGTCAAAGGGGTTAGAGATGTACTACTTCTTCCACTCAACCATGGGTCCAATATTCCCTGTCTCCCCTACTCATCCTTCTTTCTTTACCTTATTTTTTTTTTTAATTTTCTTGAATAATCTCACTCTTGTAAAGACTTGTCTATGTATACTATTTTTTCCAGCTTCCTAGAAGATTTTCTGTCTTTATAGTGGAAGGATGCTCTCTACAGGTAAATTTCCAGCAGTGTTTTAAAAATCCCCCTATATGGGCTCTCCTGATGGCACAGCGGGTTAAAGCACAGCACTAAGAAGCTAAAGCCACTTCAGCATGAGTTCGATCCCCGCCCCAGAGGTGACCCACATGGCACGGCAGACCTCTCCTGACCTGCCTGCTGCTCCCCTCAGCAGTGTACTTCGTCGATCTACCTGTTCTGTCCCCCACTCTGTCTCTGGTGAAGCCTCTCACACCCCTGCACCTCTGGCCTGTACCCCAGTTCTTATGAATAAATAAATAAATCTTTAAAAAAAAGTTAACCCCCCCTATATTTTTTAATATAATAATCCTTTCAAAAACAGTTTAAGAACAAAAAAATTAGTTTAAGAACATCATTACAACCCACTCATTTATATTTGATAATGTCTTTGATGGTGCTCAAAGAACAAAGATACATTTTGGAAAAAGTGAATTTTTTTTTTTTTGTATTGGAAATAATTTTTAAGGGTTATTCTCCCATGTTTTCTTGCTTAGCATGGAATTTTATGACAAAAATAGTTATGCAGATACTTTTGAGGTAAATGTCATTACCTCATAGGGATCTCTGATCATCTATGTGACATTAATAATGGTTTTAGAATAAGAGTGAAGATTTCTGTATTAGAAGAAAATTTATAAATTAAGTGAAGAATGAGAGTCTGCAGGGGTGTGATGACAGACTTACAGAATGTGGATCATGGAGAAGAAAAAATGATATGTAAAACACAAGACTAAAACTGTATCTTGCGGAAACCCAAGGGGATTGCAACTGAAATGGAAAAATGCACAAAAATATGTAAAAATAAACTATTATAAAATTTAAAAAATGTATCTTGCCTAATTAAAATTGGAATTTATTTTTCTTGAAATGTACACAGCTATTTTACTCAGCAAAACCTATGAAATTGCTTAAAGAAAAAAATTAGAATATTTGATTTCCATATCATAAGACAGTCAGGTAAAGTAACTCACAACCACAGATAATTGTTTTATTTCATCATTCAAATACTAATTCACTGTCATATTTATGCATTCTTTATTTACACTTAAAAATTGTAATATTCAGGGCTCTCCCTGGTGGCACAGTGGGTTAAAGCGCCACATTATGAAGCTGTCAGAAGCCACTGCAGCACGAGTTCGATCCCCAGCCAGGATTCACTTTTTCCAAAATGTATCTTTGTTCTTTGAGCACCATCAAAGACATTATCAAATATAAATGAGTGGGTTGTAATGATGTTCTTAAACATCACGATCTCCCACACGACATGGGAGATCTCTCCCACTGCTCCTCTCAGCAATGTACTTTGTCAATCTGCCTGTTCTGCTCCCCACTCTGTCTCTGGTAAATCCTCTCACCCACCACACCTTTGGCCTGTACCCCAGTTCCATAAGCATAAATAAATAAATCTTTAAAAATTGTGTAATATTGTGGCTGAGTTTGATCCCAGCCAAGGAGTTCACCCATATGGCACTTGGGGAATTACTGAGTAATCAGAAGTAAGAGCAGATGGGAATTTCAACTTTTTAAAATGTTAAATGTTAGTAAGGATATAGGACTTGAAACCTTTATGTCTATATCACTCTGTATGATTTTAATGTAACTTGGGAAAAAAATCAATAGTTAACAACAGTGCTTTAAACATTTTTGGGCACCAAATTTAATTACATATGTTTGTTTTCCAGGCAACATATTCGTTCAAGACTTAGGGTAAATATATTTTCATGAAAGAATATATGATAAAGGTATATGGTATTTAAAACAATGGTATTAACAAAGTTGAATGACTCCATCAGATATTACAATATTTCTAAACTTTATATTGAGTATTGCACTTAATACTCAATATATGCAATGCTGGAAATTGCACTTAAAAATAACAGGTAATTTACATTGGGAGAGAAAAGGCTATGAGGTTATTCTTTCTGAAAAAATTCAGGTTTTTAATAAAACTGATGAAAAAAATTGGACAATATGTAAAATAAGGAACAACTTAAAAAATGTTATGTTTCTGAGTCACAGGAAAATCCATTTCTGCAGGAATTTCTCCAAGGCCACCATAACATCTTTGTTTCTCAGACAATATATAATTGGGTTTAACATTGGTATAAAGATAGTATAAAAAAGAGACAGGAATTTGTCCACTCCTGTGAAGTGACTGGTCATGGATTTGAAATACACAACGATGCCTGAGCCAAAGAATAAAGTCACAACCGTGAGGTGGGAACAACAAGTGGAGAAGGCCTTGGCTCTCCCAGTGGCTGATGGCAGCTTCAGGATGGTGGAGATTATTTTCACATAAGATGCAACTATTAGAAAAGAAGGGATGCTAACAACTAACGTAGAAATCATATACAACAACATTTTAATCCTGAAAACATCCCCACAAACAAGCTGGACAACCGGAGGTGCATCACAGAAAAAGTGATTCAGCTGGTTACATCCACAGAACGTTGAAGAGAAGAGCACAGAGATGAACATTGTATGTATTGGAATAGCTGTGGTCCAGCAGACAGCTGCCAGCTGAATACACAGCCTATCGTTCATGATGACAGGGTAGAGTAAGGGGTTGCAAATGGCAACATACCTGTCATAAGCCATGGCAGTGAGGATGAAGCACTCAGTGTCTGCCAAGATCAAAAATAAAAACATTTGAATAGCACAGGCCAGCAGTGAAATATTTCCATATTGTCTACAGAGATCTAGTAATAATCTGGGGACTGTAACTGACACATAAAAAATTTCCAACAATGAAAAATTTGTAAGGAAGAAATACATGGGAGTCTGCAGTGAAGGATCAACCTTAATTACCATGATAATAAGGTTATTTCCCATAAGGATAAAGAGATAGATTAAGAGAAATATGCCAAACAGAAATCCTTGAAGGTTGGGAACATCAGAAAACCCAATCAGGATGAATTCCATCAGTGTAGTGTGGTTCCCCTGAGGGGAATTTTGTCCTGTGCATTCCATCTATGATCGAAATGATTTCACACCTGAATAGTCAGTTCATCCTTTGGTTTGTGTTGAAAATCAGATGTATCCTATCACAGTTTCAAATACATTAACATGGGATAGATGTCATTTTCTTCTTTGCTTTATATTTTGTGGAATACATTCCAAACTCAATGTCCTAAAAGAGCAAAATATTAAAAGAAATAATCTGTTTTCAGAAACATATTGAAAATTATAGTTTTGTCACTAACATTACAAAATAGATGACAACTGAAGATAAAGTAAAGCATCTGGGAGTCTCTTCACAAACAGCTCTAGGTAACCTGGGAGTTTCTCTACTGACTAATATTTCTCATTCCTGATAAATTTAGTCTCTTCATTTTTTTATACTTTTGTTTCTGTCTACCATCATTGAATTTATAGTAACTTTATGTGATCTTGTACATTGATTTTGATGTTTCTTCTGTTTGTTACTCTCAGACAACCCAGGGACAAGGTGATCACTAACTCCCCAAGCCTGGCCCACTACAACCAACCTTCCACCCACCAGTATTAATATGGAAAATACTGCAGCTTTGAAGCTTATATGCATATAATCTCCAAGACATAGAAAAAAAAATAAGATCGTATTATATTACGCCTTTAATTCTAACATATCTTGACCTTTAGAAAAATTCTAAGATTTTTACATCAGATCAGTTCAGTAATTTCCCCACTCTGCTGAACCTTACATCCTAAGATTTTGTGACATTCATTTTTTTGTGGCATTTATTCATGAGAAACAAAGATCTATTTACAGATTGTCACATAGTCAGAAATCTACATTGTCATGGGTTTCAAACAGCCATTTCCATTTCTGTGCAAAACAATTCCCCTTCCTTCCTCTATGACACAAGCTCCTCCTTTACCACAAACCAAACCCATGAAGCAATTAATATTTTGTACATTTTGTATCCTAGTTCTTCTAACTCTAATTTCTTACCTTTCAACTCAAAGAATTCTTTAGTTTCTCAAGTCACACCCTCAAAACAACTGTCTCTGTCTCCTCTGTGTGTGTGATTCACATTTCTGAACACAAGGGTTCAAGGACCTGGGACATTTAAGTTTCAAAGAATATACTCGATAAACTAAATCATAGTCTTTTCTTTTATCTCCATGTTTGTTTTTCTGCACACTTATTTTCTCTGAATTTATAACTTGGTGGTAGTTTTTCATATTATGTTTTCTCATACTTTGAATATTTATAATTTGTTTATATAAGCTATCCCTTTGAAAAACAACTACAGCAATAAGAGAAATGAGTTTTCACTGACCCGAAATGTTTCAAATGTATCAGTCAATCAAACAATACGTATTACAATAAGAAATACTACAGCTTATTGTGGATAAATATGAAGTTCCTGATAAATACCAGAATGTCCATTGGTAAGGATAGTAATAATAACAGTGATAATAACAGTGATGAAGCCTGTGATTTCAGTCATGTTCACAGAGCTCACACACCAGTGGTAGAAGCAGGAGGTTAGATGTCACCCTAAGAAGTGCAGATCTATGTGGGGACAGTTACCTGGTCTTGCAGGGGGAGTCACATTCCTAAGGAAGTGACATCACTCTGAGATTCTGTGATAGTGCAGAATCAAGCTGTTATTATCACCTTTAAAGAAACAGAATAAAACATTATTTCCAGAAAAAAAATAGGTCCTCATGCTTATTCAGTTCTATGTCCTAAGTGTCTAGTGTTTGCAATGTGAATGTTTTAGAAATATCTGCTGATGGGTCATTGTAAATCATGTCCCTCTGATGTACAATATTGGCTAGATAAGTAAAACTAAATCAATGAGCAAAGAAATGTATATTCACCTACATAAAAATGAGAAGTACTTTGATATAGGCATTTTTTCTAAATTATCAAGACATAAATTCCCTTGTTGAGAATATAAAAAGTCATAATAATATGCAACTAAGTGCATTAATTTGAGAAGTAAGAACTATAACCCATGCCAGAACCTGGGTCAAATGATGCAGTTGTAGTTCTGTTCTGAGCTGTTAGGATGCTTGTCATACATGTTGTATTTATCATTAATACTTTATATTATATCCTTTTTTTTGGTCTTAATTTTTGCTTGACTTATATTCAGTTCTCTTTATTAGGATTTCCTCACTACTGCATCTGATTTCCTAAGGCACTGTTAGCATTCCCATTTTGCCGAAGTTCCCAGTTATCAGAGATGTAAATAGCATGCCCCAGTGCCAGAAGCTGGTGTCTGGCCCAGGTGACCTAACTCAGCAGTGATCAGACCCCGTATTCCTAATCAGAACTCAGTGGTTGTCATAAAGCACTCAATGGGAGTAATTTTGAATGCAATATTCTGAAAAAAATAAATAAAACAAATGCATAAAATTTTACAGGAGCAAGTTAATTTCATCTCCATTTTATATATTCTATGCTGATATAAAATTTGAAAGCTGATTATTATTTAGCTGGATATTTGAAGTTCAGAAAACTATATAGCAAGTTAACTTTTATAGCAAAATAAAATATATTTTCAATGTATCTTGAGTATTGAGATAAAAAAATATACCATAATAGAAAAAACAGCATAAAATAATTGCTGATTACCTTTACCATATTTTGGAGAAGTCACTGAGCTGCACTTTTTATAGTATGAGGTGTGATGTCATATGAACTTGTGGTTTTAAGTAAGAGCAAGAAAATAACAATTGTTATTCTAATTAGGAATAACAATAACTTTACTTAAATCAACAGGGCACTAATGAGTGTCTCTTTTACCCTGGGGAATGCATGCTCCAAATATTGTCGCATTTTTAATTCAAAGGTGTTTATGAGTTGGTAACTAGGAAATAACCAAGGCTGGTCTTGTTGGATTAGCAATGTCTGGAAGGTTCTCTCACTGGGAATAAGAGTGGAGATCATTAGTCCCATGGCCACTCCTTATCCCTGGCTCCCCACCCTCTTGTCTCTGGGGTTAGCAGGTGTAGAAGTTGTTCACAGTCTTAAGTTTGGTGAAGAGCTAACATGAAATGTGAGGATACTACATTTAATTAAAAAATATATTTCTCTGCTCTGAAAATATCACTTGGAAAGACTCCAAAGGTCATGCATCATTGTTTGCTGTTATGGCATCTGATAATGTGAGGATAGAACTTAGCATTATTACAGCATTTATGTAAGAAAAAAAATAACTTGGTAAAGAGGATAGCACACTATGTCTCGAATTTTATATATTGAGAAGGTATAAATGTGAAAATGAAAAATCGGTGTCTGACTTGCTGTGTGTGACTGCCTCATACGATTACACATTTTCTATATTTTCATTGTTGCTACACGAGCCTCAGCATACTTTCTGGTCTTGATTGAACAGCTCAGACTATGGGGAAAATAAATAGAAAATCCCTGCAGGACGACCTGACTTGCTGTGTATTTCTTTATTCCATTATTCACATACATATTCCCCACCACATTTTAGCATTCTCCATGGGCACATAAAACCTGTAGTTTGGAGGCTGAATTTGACCCCAGTCACGGGGCTGGCCCACATGTGCAGCGCATCTTCCCTGGCCGCCCTCTCGTCCCCTCAGCAGTGAGTCTCAGTCGATTCACCTGTTCTGCTCCCAGTCTGTGTCTGGTGAATCCTTTCACCCACCCACCCCACCCGCGGACCTCTGGTCTACACTTCAGTTCTTTTACACCAAAAATAAATAAAAATATAAAAAATAAAACCTGTATGAAAAATGTAACTGAGCTTTTGAAATGAATGCAATGAAAACACATGGAGTTATGTCACATTCTTGAGAAAGACTGGATTCTGGAATACGATAGTGTGAACCTGCACACATGCGTGATTCCTCTTTAAGGAGTTACTGAGGAATCAGAAGTAAGAGCAGATGGAAATTTTGACTTTTGAAGATATTAATTATAATAAGATTATAAGACTCCAAACCTTTAGATATACATCACTTGTATGTTTTAAATGTAATAGGGTGGGGGAGGGGCATAATCAATAGTTACAATTATGCTATTAGTAATTCTTTTGGAGCAACAAATTTAATTATGTATCTCTGATTTCCAGACACTGTATTGGTTGAGGCCTTACATAGTAACTATTTTTGATGAGAATTCTAAATAGATAATATGTTATAGTATTTAAAACACTTGGATCAACAAACTTTAATGACTCCATGAGATGTTAACAATATTTATAAACTTTATATTGAGTTGGGTATTTCTCTTAAGAATAACAGGTAACTTACTTGAGGAGAGGGAAAAAAGGTAAGATTATTCACCCTGAAAAAATCATATTTTTAATTAAATAAATAAATAACAAATTGATGTAAATGAAGGAAAAACTTTAAAGATGTTATGTTTGTGAGTCACAGGACATTCCATTTCTGCAGGAATTTCCCCAAGGCCACCATAACATCTTTATTTCTCAGACAATAGATAATGGGATTTAACATTGGTATCAAGATAGTATAAAATAGAGAAAGGAATTTGTCAATTCCTGTCAAACGACCAGTCATAGACTTAAAATACACAATGATGCCCGAGCCAAAGAACAAAGTCACAACCGTGAGGTGGGAACAGCAAGTGGAGAAGGCCTTGGCTCTCCCAGTGGCTGATGGCAGCTTCAGGATGGCGGAGACTATTTTCACATAAGATGCAATTATCAGAAATGAAGGGATACTAGCGACAAGGGCAGTAATCATATACAACAACATTTTAACCCTGAAAGCATCCCCACAAATAAGCTGGACAACTGGAGGTGCATCACAAAAAAAGTGATTCAACTGGTTACATCCACAGAAGGTTGAAGAGAAAAGCACAGAGATGAACATTGTATGCATTGGAACAGCAGTGGTCCAGCAGGCAACTGCCAGCTGAATACACAGCCTATCGTTCATGATGACAGGGTAGAGTAGTGGGCTACAGATGGCCACATACCTGTCATAAGCCATGGCAGTGAGGATAAAACACTCAGTGTCTACCAAGATCAAAAATAAGAACATTTGAATAGCACAAGCCAGCAGGGAAATATTTCCATATTGTCTACAGAGATCTATTAATAACCTGGGGACTGTAACAGACACATAACATATTTCCAACATTGAAAAATTCATAAGGAAGAAATACATGGGGGTCTGCAGTGAAGTATCAACCTTAGTTAACAAGATAATGAGGCTGTTTCCCATAAGAATAAAGACATAAATTATCAGAAATACACCAAAAAGTAATTCTTGAAAGTTGGGAACATCAGAAAACCCAATCAGTATAAATTCCACCAATGCAGTGTGGTTCCCCAGTGAGGAATTTTGTCCTGTGCACTCCATCAATGATCAAAATTATTTCATGCCTCAGTTCAGTCCTTTGGCTTGTGTTGAAAATGTGTATTATATCGCTGGTTTCAAATCCACTGACATGGGATAGATGTCATTTTCTTCTTTGTTTTATATTTTGCAGAATACATTTCAAACTCAATGTCCTAAAAGAGCAAGATATTAAAATAGATGCACTATTTTCATGAACATATTGAAAATCATGGTTATGTCACTAACACTACAATATAGATGACAATGAAGATAGAGCAAAGCATCTGGGATCCTTTTTGTAAACAGCTCTATGTAAACTGGGAGCTTCTCTACTGACAATTATTTCTTATTCTTGATAAATTACTCCCTTCATTTTCTTCTTTCTAGTTTTGTTTTTGCCTAGCATTATTGAAATTATAGTATTTGATGTGATTCTGTACATTGATTTTCCAAATTTTAGGCTTTTACTAATAATTAGATAAGTGTATCCTTTTGGGGAGCAATTGGACAAAGAAAAGGAAAATGAAGACATGTCAGAAAATTTGAGCAGAAAGTTCAAACATGAGACAAGCTGTGTCTGAAATCTGCCATTGTATCAGTTGTTTCTATGTTTAATAGGAATTTTGAATATTTATCACATATTATTAATACACAATATATAATATATTACAAGTTATATATCATGAACAATATATGTTGTGCATAATAAATCTAATTATATATAATTATCTAATTACATAATTTACACACTGTTAATTGGAGTGTAACTTACCCTAATCACCTCCTAAAATACAAGCCTTTTTACATCAGATTATGTTCAGGAATTCCTACACTGTGCTAAATACTGTATCTTAATTTTTGTAACTTCCAGCCATTTTTGTGGCATTTGTTAATGGAAAACATTGTATTCACAGATTGTCTCATAGTCCGAAATCCACATTGCCATGGGTTTCAAACTACAACCATTTCCATTTCTATGAAAAAAGAACTCCCATTTCTTCCACTGAGACACCAAATTTCTCCTTCCCCACAAATTCAAACCAATGAAACAATTTAAAGCTTGCACATTTTGTGTTTTAGTTCTTTTTTTTAAGATTTTATTTATTTATACATACAGAACTGGGTTACAGGCCAAAGGTTCAGGGGTGAGCAGGCAGGTCAGGAGAGGTCTGTTGTGCCATGTGGTCACCCCCAGAGCTGGGGATCAAACTCACACTGAAGTAATTGCAGCTAGCTTGCAGTGCTGTGCGTTAACCCGCTGCACCACCAGGAAGGGTCTGTATCTTTGTTTTTTTATAACCTTAAATCCCTTTATTTTCAGTCCAAGGAATCCTGAATTCTGTATGATATTCTCAAGTCCCATCTCAATACAAACTTCTTAATGGTCCATCTGTGTTTAAATCATATTTCTGGAGAAGGGATCAAAGACCTTGGATGCTTGCTATTCAAAGAGTATGTACTCTCTACATAGAAAATAGTCTTCTCTTGGAGCTCTATGTTTGATTCTCTGCACCTTTATTTTCTCTGGATTGATAATTTGGCAGTTATTTCTCCATAATATGTCTTCTCAAACTTTGAATATTTCAGCACCCTCCTTTTTTATATATTTAAGCCATTCCATTGACAAACAATTATTACAATAAGAGAAATGAATTTACACTGAACCAAAATATTTCTCTTGTATCAGGTAGTAAACAATACATATTTAATAAGAATTACTATAGCTTATTTGGGTAAATCTGAAGTGTATTTTAAATGCAAGTGTGTCCATTGGTAAGGACAATAACAATAACAGAGGTGAATGCTATTATTTCAATCATGTTTAAAGAGCTACCTACCAGTGGTAGGGGCAGGCAGGAGTTCAGAGTCACCCGAGGAAGTGCAGATCTATGTGGGGACAGTTATCTTGGTCTTGCAAGAGGTTCACATTCCTAAGAAAGTGACATCACTGTGAATTTTTTGTCAAATCATAGAATCATGATGGCGTTATCACCTTTAAGGTGAGAGAATAAACATTATTTCTGGAAAATATGTTCTCATACACATTCAATTCTATAACACAAATGTCCAATGTCTGCAATGTGTTTTTGAAATATCTTCTGGTCAGTAATTGCAAATTATTTTCCACTGATGCACAACATTGTCCAGGTAACTAAAAGTTCACTAAACAATGAACCCTATATACAATTTATAAAAAAAAAAAAAAAGAAATATTTTAATAGTAGGTTTTTCTCTAAATTATCAAGGCTTAATTTACCTTGTTGAAAATAGTCATAATTATATGTAACTGAGTGAGTTATTTTGAGAAGTGAGAACTATAACCCATGCCAGAGCTTGGGTCAAAGATGCTGTTGTAGTGCTGTTCTGTGCTGTTATGATGCTTGTCACACATGTTGTATTTATCATTAGTACTTTATCTTATATCCTTTTTTTTTGTCTTAATTTGTGCTTATCTGACATTCAGTTTACTTCACCAGGATTTCTACACTAATGCTTCTGATTTCCTAAGGTACTGTTAGCATCCATTTGCCTAAGTTCCCAGTTAACACAGATGTATATAATCAGCCCAGTGCCAGGAGCTGGTGTCTGGCCCAGGCGATCTAACTCAGCAGTGATCAGACCCCTCATTCCTAATCAGAACACAATGGTTGTCATAAAGCATTCAATTAGAAATGATTTAAATGCAATATTCTAAGAAATTCGAGTAAAACTAAGTTATACAAAAATTTTAAAACAGCAAGTTGAAACATCTTCATTTCATTCATGATTTCATCTTCATTCTATGCTGTTATAAAAATAGGAAGCTGGGCCTCCCTGGTGGCTCAAGGGTTTGGGGTGCAGCCCTATGAAACTATCCAAAGCCACTGTAGCATGAGTTTAATCCCCCGTCGGGGAGCAAGGGAAATGACCCACATGGCACAGCAGATCTCTGCTGTCTTGCCTACTGTTCCTCTCAGAAGTTTATTTCAATCAATCTGCCTATTCTGTTCCCCACTCTGTTTCCGGGGAATCCTCTCAACCCCCCCTTCTTTTGTTTTTTCCCCCGTTCCTTTTTTCTTAATTAATTAATTTTTTAAAAAAAATTAACAAATGAGAAGCTACTACTTATATAGTTTATATTTGAAATACATAAAACTTTACTACTTTGAATACCAAAAGAAAATGCATATTCAATGATTTTTAATTATTAAGATAAAAATACACTATATTAAAATAAGCAGGGTAAAGTAATTGCAGCTCACCTTTCTCAGATTGTGTAGAAATCATTGAGCTGATCTTTTTCTAAGGTGCTATGTCATATATATTGTGCTTTTAACTATGCATAAGAAATTAACTATTATTTTCTGCATCAAATTCGTCCTTTAACGTAAATCAACAGGGCGTCTTTATAGTAAAGAAGGTCTTTGCTGAGGGAAAATTATGATCCAAATATCGTCTCATTTTTAAATTTAAAAATGATTATGAGTTGGTAACTAGGAGATAACCAAGGCAGTCCTTGTAGGATTAAGAATGCCTGGAAGATTCTCTCACTGGGAATAAGGGTGGAGGAGCAAGTGTGCCCGGGGGTTAGAGCAAATCTCCACGGGAGAGCCAGTAGAAGGTGTCCACAGCCTTAAGTTTGGTCTCTACCTATGTTTGAAATGTGAGGATATTAAACTTCAAATTATCAAAAAATTATTTTTTCTGGTCTAAAAACATCACTTGGAAAGACTCCAGAGCTCATGCATCTTCTGTTTGTTCTGATGGCCTCCAATCGTATGAGGACAGTGTTTATTTAGCATGTTAAACAAAATTCGGTGTCTGGCTTGGTGTGTGTGACAGCCACAGCTGAGTACACAATTTCTATATTTTTGTTTTTGCTAAATGAGCCTCAGCATACTTTCTGCCCTGCAGTGAGCAGATAAGGTGATGGGGGAAATAAATAGAAAAGCCCTGCAGGAGCTCCTGACCTGCTCTAATTTTCTCCATTATTGGATTTAATGTCACTAACTTCCTAGAAGAAATTTTATGTGATGTTCCATACCTGCTGCCCACACGCACACACACACACACACACACACACACAGCCCATGAAGATTCAAGAATAAAAGTTTGAGACCTGAGACTGGTATTTTCTTTGTCAAAATATATTTAAAATGGGTGTAATTTTATATTGTATGTGCTTTAATTTTCTTTTACATCACAAATCCCAACATCAATGACCTTTACTAGAGCCTATTATGAAACAAAATTCAATAATCTTGCTTCTAACCAATCCACGTTGTAATCATCCACTGGTCAAAGACTAGATTCCTGCTCTGAATCATAGTCTGTTTTTAATATTTTGTCTTCGTATTGCAGAGAAATCTCATTTAGTTGTCATGATACTTTCCCTTTAGGTCATATTTGCAACATTCATATTATTCACTCTAATCACATAGGACAATACACCAGATCACTTTCATAATAATCTTGGACATGTGAGGGAGTGTGGGAACGAGCCGAGCACACAATCAAATGCTGTGTTATGGGCACATTCAGCAGAGGCTCCTAGTTAAACTGGGCTCTGCAGGTCAGGATCAGGCCCAGAGTCACGTGTAGAAGGTTCACTGCTCCACAAGTGCCGTTAACACAAGTCCTTACAGATGCGAACTTGTACCTGCAGAAATATGCAACAGGACCCTCACACAGGCAGTGTGTATCAAGCTAGTGTTATATTCAGTGCCCAATAGTGAGGATAATTTACCAGCATGAATGTTGAGTTCTAGAGTCTACATTATTTGATACTTTTAGAAGATAGGGACGTAGGTCGAACATCACACAGTCTGAGTCAGAGCTCTTAACCACTGAAAATAAGCACACGTGATTCCTTCTAAATTATTCGTTGATGATGCAACTGCCACATTTTGTGGTCAAGCCTGTAAAAACAAACTTGGAAACACCATGTCCCACCAACATCTAGTTTCTTCTCTGTGGCAGGCGGTTGCAAATGTTGCCTAGTCAAATTTGTGCTAGAGTTGAAGAACATCCTCCTGACCAGACATGACACATGCTAGCTAGAACAGAGTTTTGAAGTCCTCCTCATCCAATGGATACAGTCATTATGCCTTTTCCAATTGCTCTGTGGTGTTTGAGGAGACAATACTGGTGAAAAGTGGCCTTTTAAGTCTCTACAGAAAGTGTCTTTGGTAGTTCAAGCCCTCATCCTCATCACAGGGCCCCACCTTGCCATGGTGCTCTCCTCCTCCAGAAGTAGCTGACCTTGGTCTGCCTTTCTCCATGCACCCACATGATAGGGCCACACTCTGGGTCACAGGCAGGATTGAGGCTTTTCATAGCCTTATGACTACTCTTGTTTCCTTCATCCTCCTCAAGCTGAATTTTCAACATGGGGGTTACTAGTACAAAATTCTAAGGTAATATGTATCTAGGTATGCTTTTTCTTAATTAAAAAAAAAGTCATTTTGATGGTGGCAATAGAGTTTAGAAACTATAATTTTCTCTGGCCCTCAATTTCATAAAATTAGATATATATTCCCAGACTGCATTCATGATTAAAGCATTATGAATTATGTTAGAAGAACATAAAATTGGGATGTGCTGATGTTGACCACATATATAATGTAGGTACATGTGTTGTGTTTGCCAATATTTAACCCTCTACTTTGGCTGAGGGATCTTTGATCACTTCATTGTTTTCTGCATGTCAGGAAGCTTTGATGTTAGAGGAAGGAGGATTTTTACAGGTCAATTATTGGCAATGCTTTAAAAATCACCCAAACAATTTTTTAATATAATAGCTCATTAGCAAATATTTTTTTAAAATCATTTCAACATAGTCACACATTGCATAGTATCTTTGACAGTGCTCAAAGAACAAAGATAAATTTTGTAAAAGCTGAATATTTTTGGCATTGGACTTATTTTTTAAGGTTTATTCTCTCACACTTCCTACTTAACAAGGATTTTATGTCAGGATATATTTATGCAGATATGCAGATAGGACATCCTTTTCCCTAACATTTTCACTGCCATAGTAAATTCAGAATTTAACACACACACACACACTCACAAACCTCATGAACATGGGTAGGTTTTATTATACTTCATTGAGTTTTGACTTCATATTGAGGAAAGCTCATGCATGTTATCATGGTATCAGATGGCTAGTATGAAACAAGCTTAGTGGTGAGTATAGATAATCTATAATAGATAGCAAGCATTGATTTCCAGTTATACAATGGCAAAATTAAATAAGAAATCAAACAAGGGTTCAAATCAGCAGCTAACACATTAAATATTAAGAAAATAATTTTCTCAAGGCCATCATAACATCCTTATTTCTTAGTGTATATATCATGGGGTTAAACATTGGGGTGACAGTGGTATAGAAGAGAGAAAGAAGCTTGTCAACCATAGAAGAATGTTTGGATTTGGGCCGTAAGTATGTAATGATTCCGGATCCAAAGAATAAAGCCACAACTATGACATGGGAGGAGCAGGTAGAGAAGGCTTTGGTTCTCCCTGTTGCTGATGGCAATTTCAATATGGTGGAGATGATTTTGGAGTAGGAGCCAAGTATCAACAGAAATGGGGTCATAACAAAGAGCACAGCAACTGTCAAGACCAACATCTCATTCAGGAAAGTGTCCCCACAGGCCAGCTTGAGTAATGGGGGGATGTCACAGAAGAAGTGATTGATCTGGTTGGATCTACAAAAAGGCAGAGAGAAAATTTGACATGTCTGCCCTAATTCAATGGGGACACCAGTGATCCAGGAGCCAGCCACCAGCTGGATACAGAACTTACGGTTCATGACCAGAGGATAGTGCAGGGGGTTACAGATGGCCACATAGCGGTCATAGGCCATCACTGTCAGGAGGAGACACTCTACGTGCCCAAGCATAAGCACAAAACTCATTTGAGTAGCACAGGCAAAAAAAGAAATGTTTCTTTGCTGAGTCCAAAGGTTTTTGAGCATTCTAGGAAGAGTGGCAGATACATAGCCAATTTCCAAGAAGGAAAAATTACTAAGGAAAAAATACATGGGAGTCTGGAGAGCCTGGTCGACCCTAGTAATGAGAATGATGAGGCCATTTCCCATCAGAATGATCAAATAGACAAAGAAAAATACCACAAAAAGGAGCATTTGTAGATTGGGGATATCAGCAAATCCCAAAAGGATAAATTCCATCGTTGAAGTGAGATTTACTTCTACTGAGCTTTTTTGGTGTTCCATCTGTGAAAATAGTGAAATAAACCACTCATCTATTTTTCTCTTGCATGGTTTCTAAAGGCATTTGAGGGAATTGCACATACAATTCTATTCACCAGTGATTTTCATCATCTTGCGTTCAAAGGGCAGAGCTAAAGTTTAATGGAAACTAAATTCCAAATATGTATTTGGAATTCAGCATCAATTATTCAGTATCTAAATATATTCAGTATCTAATGCCAGATTTGAATTCTAGAATTACTTGCTATCCATTTTTGTATGTATTGAGCAAAGCAAATTAGTCTTTTTTGTCAAAGTAAGCCACATCTAATATCAAATTTGCTGAGTGGAATGTCCACTCAAGACACTTTTTGAGTCATATTTTGTAATATATAAACTACTCCATGAATTACACTTGGAATACTTTTTGTATTATAATTTTACAAGAATAAGTATGTCTTTCTTTTTATATGATAGAGCTGTAACTCTTACAAGAGGTGCCTGCACACTACTGGAATCCATTCTGGTTTCATTTATCTAGCAGGATAAAATAAGACTAATATCATCATGCATTATGATAGAAGATCTTGTATTTTACCTTATCCAATACATGTAGTCAATGTTGATAAATGTTTTTTGATAAATGGGTTATATAATTGGTAATTTTGAAGGAATTACACAAATTATGTAATTTCTGAAACTTTACTAGTAAAATATATCCTCAAGTGACAATGTTCATTTATTACAATATCCTCATTTAAGTAATGTCTGACGTAAAACTAAGGACATCAGAATTAAACACTGTAAATTATAAATTATAATTGCTGCTAACTTCCTAGAAATATCATAACAAACTATATATATACATATTAATTAAAAAGTATATAAGCAAAATATTGGTTGTGATTAGTAAACAAGGTATACAGACAATAACTCTCATAGTTCAGATATCAGTGGTCAGTATAGGAATTACAGCAAAAAAGACAATTGCATATGACAGCATTAATTACCACTTGGAAAAGCAGAAGACAAATTATTTTAACTAAATTACCATTATGTTATTCAAGTGCTTATAATAGCATTTTCTCATTAAATCTAAAATGACCTGGAATTAAGGGTTAATAATATCTCCTCATGTTATATTATATACAAGGAAACAGAGATGCAAATATCCAATTGATTATACTGTAAAAAAAAAATTGTTCTCTACAGGTACCAAGGTTTACAGACATTCTGGGGGAAAAAACTGATAAACATCAGACCTCCATGAAGGGAAATTGTCAAGGAAGAAATAAGCAGGAGTCAGGAGAGCAGGGACCAGTTTAATAATGAGGAACATGGGCCCTCCTTGGTGGCACACGGGTTAAAGCACAGCCCTGAGAATCTATAGCCGCTTCTTCAGCATGAGTTCCATTCCCACCTGCTCCCGAGGTGACCACATGGCGTGCCAGACCTCTCATGACCCGCCTGCTGCTCCCCTCAGCAGTGTACTTCGTCGATCTGCCTGTTCTGTTCCCCACTCTGTCCCTGGTGAAGCCTCTCACCGTTCCTGAGCCTCTCTGCATGTACCCCAGTTCTGTATGCACAAATAAATAAATCTTTAAAAAAAAAATAACGAGGAACATGGCCCCACTCCTGATGAAGAGGATAGTATAGAGGGTTAAGAACATTGCATGTAGAAGCTCCTCAAGATTGGGATATTAGAGAAGCCCCAGAGAACAAATTTTCTTTGGTGGTTTTCAAAGATCTTATTTAATAGAATTATGGGGATTCCTTGCTACTAATCACTTTTTTCCATTCTTAGCTTTTCTTGGAACTGGAGTCTGGAGGGTAAGTCTCCTAGAGGAGAAAAAGTCACTGTCTGGCATGTTCAGGCTGTCCTGGCTCTCCCACAGAGGAGGGTGTCAGTGGCTCCTTCAATGCTTGGCCCTATGCAGCTTTTGGCTCCCTACCAGCTCCAGCCTGGCTTTCTTCTCAGCCCAGTGTGATAAATACAATCTACCAAGTTTATCATGAGTATAATATTATCAATAAGGAGCACAATCCTTCTCAGATGGCTAGAATTGAATTCTAGCAGCTTCTCCTGCTAGTTATGACTTTGCATGCAAATTATCCTACCTTCCAGCACTGCCTTTCACTGGCCTGAAAGTGAGGCAGCCCTGTGATTATTCTGATGTAGGGTTGTGATATGAATTACAGCATTTATTATATACAACGCATCTTAAAGACACCCTTGCATTTGTAAAAAATCTATATAAGTGTGCTCATTGTTATTGTTATAATTAAAAACTAAGTTTTAGTCTTCCGAATTCTGCATGCAACCCAATACGTCTTGAAAAAAAAAATACTATGTAAGAAATTTTCCCTTCATAACATTATGGTGATAGTTGAGATCTTAAAACCATCACCAATCTAAAAAAAAAAAAAAAAATCTGTTAAATCTCCAATTTTTAAATACTCCATGATTTATCTAAATATTTTTGCTGTACTATTATTTTGATTCTGTGAATTTTTATGACCTGAGTGCTACAATTTAACTAACTTCATTTATTTGCATTTTATTTCCCTAATATTAAATTATCCGAGAAGTAAGAACATGACTACTTTTTCTCTTGGAATCAATGTAGATCAAAACATGGTAATATACCTAACATGGTGTTTATTCTTGGATACTGTAATACTAAGAGCAAGAGAGACCATTTCAAGGGAAAAGACTCTGTAAAGGGGAAATACAGTTAATACATGTGAACTCTGTAAAGGGGAAATACAGTTAATGCATGTGAACAAGATTGTCCAGTCCTTCTGTATCATTTCGAAGAAAACATAGGATTAAATTAAAATAATTTCACTTGTATTGCTTGTATTTGATTCCAATGCTAAATAAATTTCTAATTGTACAAATTGACCTGTTTGAAACTTACATTATTTATAACATGTTAGTTTATACCATGGAGCATGTAAAACTTCTATGTTATATTCAATAGTGAAAAAAGTAAAAAGAGCAAATATTTATTCAGAAAACTCACAGAAGTTATATATTTATCATTCCTTCTTATCAATACTTAGGTAATTATTAATCAAAGAAAATAACAGTGTTCTACTATTGCTGCTTACAACCCAAGACTTCATTCCCTGGGAAAATCTAGAAGGTGAAGAGAATATGTGACAATAAACTAAATCAGTTTTGTATCATTCATATCAATAGCTCTATGTTAGTTATGTTCGTTTAATATCATTTAGCAAAATAAGCCCTATAATTTTAAAGCAATGTTAAATAGAACCCTCTTTCATTGACTTACACATCTTTAATTTTAAGAACTTTTATTTTAGAGAAAAGTAATTTAGGGGGTTAAGTTTGGGTGTGTTGCTCCAAACGTTGTAAATTTTTTAACTGGATTGCTTTACTTTAAATCTCATTAAAATAACACCAAGGCAAAAATTAATTAATAAATGTTATTTGTTACGTAGCATTTTGTCAGCCTCTTCATGGAATAGAGTGCTGAAGTCCTTATTATATCTTAGTGATGAGTACAGAGCTGAGTGATTTCCTAACTGAAAATGAAGCTTTCTTCTGTTGTAATTCATTTTACTTTTAAAAAGTGTGTTATTAATACTTTTAGTATCTCAAAGTGATTTAATATCACAATTTAACATATAACTGGAAATGCATCTAGTACAATCAGTAATATATAGGATCTGTTTTATTTGATGAATTTGCTAGTACATTTTAATAGTAAATATTTTGAACTAAAGCTTATAACAGTATAAATTAATTTATATTTACCTTTCTACTGTGAGATGGTGATTTTTTCCACTGTAGAGATTTTACATATTTATATTATGTTGGGTAAGATCACCTATTTCATCGAGGACATTCATCTTTGAAAATATTTTCTATAAGTGTGACCCTTATATTAAAAAAAAAAAA